>NC_059329.1:99417602-99719326 GCF_018350155.1 Leopardus geoffroyi
ACCTTCATCCTTCTTTTCCAAGAAAGAAAGAGGTGAGAACAAGTTAGTCCTTGATTATTGGGCATCAGCAATTTCTGATTAGACTAATTTTCTTATTCAAAATAACCTCACCTGTCACCCTCTGGGATTAGAGTAGAGATAACCAACGAAAGACTATTCTAAACCAGGGGCTGGTTATCTTGGAAAATACAGTATTCCTGCTAGAGTTGTAACAGTGATCAAGTGAATTATTATGAAGTAAACCTTAGGTTTCCTCTGGTTTTCATGGTAAAATTGGTGATATAATCCTATGAAAACAAATATCCAAGCTGACTGGATTTAACATTGATAAGAAGGTGCTAGGAGTCAACAAGCACATGGAGTGTAGTCCCCCTGCCAGCACGTATTGTGTTCACTGAGAGTTGTGGTACCTACTGAACAGGACGTTTTCCATTTTCAGCACTTTACAGCTCCAACATCTCCTCGTGGCCCCTTAAATTTGTATATATGCCTCCTGTGCCTGGGGAGTCCCCATCTCGGTAGTTCACCCAGTGACCAGAAATCTGTCCGTCTGAATTTTCCTCTGGTCTCTATGTAATGCATGTTTTTATTCATTCATTCATTCCTTCAATAAATATTTACTGCTCTGTGCCAGGCATTGTGCTAAGGGTTTTAAGTCTAAAGATTCCTTAATTTCAGGACTTCAAGTTTTAATCAGTTAATAACTATAAAATAATCCTACCACTTATTGGGCACTTCGAAAATTTCTCAGAAAAGTGCCTTATATTTAAATTGCCTCATTTGGTTTTTACAACAATCGCACTAGGTAGGTACTGTGGTCATTCACGTTTCTAAGAAGAGGAAACCGAGGTTCAGAGAAGTTGTGCAACTTGTCCAGATCACACTAGAGGTTAAGTAGTGGAGCCAGGCTTTGAAGCAAAGTCGTCTGATTACTACGTCTGGGCTCTCCACTAATACAAGTGCCCTGCCCAGTTTAATGTGGCCCACCTGCAGGGTATCTATATGTTTAACTTCAATAGAAACCTGTCAGTCACCTGGTGTGAACAATCCTACCACCAGAAGTCAAGTCCTCCATAAACCAGCCGGATCTCACCTGCTGGTGAGAACTAGAAGGACCTTTGGAGCTAGACGAGCTTACCTGCGAATCACCGTTCTCCCTCCTCTAAGTTGTTCTGTTTCCTTGAGAAGGTAATCAACCTTTAAAGAAACCCTAGTTTTTTTATTTCTAAAATAATAATAGCAAATAGTAACAGAGCACTTTTGATGAGCCATTGTTCTAAGCCCTTTACATTAACTCACAACAACTGTATGATGGTGCTACTGTCATTATCCTCATGTTATAGGTGGGGAAACTGAGGCACAGAGAGCTTAATGGTCAAGTAATTTGAAATCAGTGGCAAAGCTGGGATTTTGACCCAGGCAGGATAACTCTGAAGTCTATGCTGTGAGCCACGGTGCTACGCTGTGTTGCCTCTGGAGAGAAGAGAACCAAGGATGTAAAAGCCTCTGGTCCAGAGCCGGGCACACGGTCAATGGGACTATTACAATGCTGAGAATAAGAACGTTTAACAGCTCTGACCACCCACAAAAAGAGAAGCACCAATTTGTGGAGAATGTTTTAATGTTGATCTTATACCAGACCCTTCTTGTGCCTTCGCCTTTAATCTTTCAGGACCTGCTGGCTGATGCTTTCCTAGTTGGGGGCGTGGGGTTCCTTTAGAGAAGGCGTCTGTCTGTCCATACGCACCACTTACCTTCCCTGCACCTGCCAGGGCAAAGAGCGGCTGGCAGGTGGGCGGGGATGAGAAATGGCGCCGAGGCCAGGAGCACAGGTGCACCCATCCCCCGCCCTCCCGTGGCCTGTGGCCCAGCACAGGCTGTGCTGCTGGAGCTGCAGGTCTTTCCTGTTGACAGTAATTAAACCTTTCAGACTAAATTTCTTACATGAAAAAAATCCCAAATCACTTGAATTGTCTCCTTGATCCAGTTCACCTGGAGCTATTTAGTTCCCGCAGTTTGTTTGGAGGGAAAAACAAGCTCTTAAGCCTTCACACATTAGGGTTGATAAGATCAAGGTGCTGAAAGTGTTAGTTGGGTAAACGCTAGAGCCAGACTGCCTGTGTCTGAATTCCAGGTCTACCTCTTACGCGTGCGTGATCTGAGTTTTTGTGTCTGTGAAATGGGGGTAACCATAGTGAAGATTAAATGAGACGACATAGGACAAGCCCTTGCAAGAACAGTGCCTGGCCCATAGTAAGTGCTCAATAAATGTTGGCTGTTAATATTATCATTAAGCCCACCCAGCCTTCAGACCCCCATCTTTCCCTCCCAGCCTCAGGTTTTATTCTGGGAAGCCATGTTCCCTTCCTGTCCCCCCAGACTCTGGACCCTTCTTTTATCACTTACCAAATGACAGTCAACCCTTAAACAACATGGGTTTGAACTGCACAGATCCCTTTGTACATGTTTTGTTTTTTCCAGTACAATACTATACATGTATTTTCTCTTCTTTATGTTTTTCTTAATATCATTTTCTTTTCTCTAGTTTACTTTATTATAAGAATATAACATATAAATACATATAACACACAAAATATAAGTTAATTGACTGTGTTATCAGTACAGCTTCTAGTCAACAGTGGGCTATTAGAAGTTAAGTTGTTGAGGAGTCAAAAGTTATACATGGATTTTTGACTGTGCAGGGGGTTGGTGCCCCTAACCCCACATTGTTCAAGGGTCAACTATACTTCACCTCTCTAAGCCTCCTTGTCCTTGGCTGTGAAGTGGGACTGGGAATAATGGAGTCTACTTCATAAGGTTGTTGCGAAGGTGAAGTGAGCTAATTCAAGGCTCAGTGACTATTTAGTCTCGTTACTGTTGTTCCTGAGGCACAAAGTGTTGCCTGAAAAGGCCTTTGAGATCTTGGAGAGCTCTTAGAGGGCCCGAAGTAGGCATTTAGGGTTAGCTAGTGCCTGAGTGTAAGTCTTGGGAGCTAAGAAGACTGCTGGCTTCTTCATCGCTGTAACACTGTGCCTGGAACTGAGGAGGCCCATAGTAATACGAAATGAAGGAATACTGCAAAGAGTATTTAAAAACATGTTTGGCTCAGGCAACCTGACAGAAAATTTCAAGGCAGACCACTCCTAGGTGTTTAAGCTCTTAAACTCAGCAGGAAACACCTTGCTCTTCTCGCCTGTCTTTGCCCCCAGCATTTAAAAACAAAACTAAAATATCCCCCACTGTTTGGTGTTACTATGTTGTAGACATTCTGCTAAGTACTTTATAGACATCCTCTCTTTTAATCTTGACTTCAACCCTGAAAGGTAAGTGTCATCATTCCCATTTTATAGATGAGAAACTGAGATTTAGAGAGATTGAGCAATTTGCCCGCGGTTGCGTAACTGGTAAATTGCAGAGCTAAGGGTTGAACCCTAGCCTGAGAGACAGGAAGGGGCCAGCTCCTATTTGCTCATCAGTGTTCTGATTTTGGAACAAGCGTGACCACTTGCCATTCTCCCAAATACCCACTACTCAACTGAGGAGTATCTCCGAGCAGCAAATGCCTCTCTCTCAAAATATCCAGCCACTACATTAGTAGAAGTAGAACTGCTGTCTTCCACAATGAAGGTGGCAAAAGTTCTCTATTTGCCTAGATTTTCATTCATCTCTTTATCTTCCTCATTTTCCATTTGGGAATGTCAAGTTCTAGAAGTGGTGAACAAGCTGTATTCTGTTATTCTGATGTATTTAGTATTTCCAAGAGCTGTTGTTGCATTAGAGAAATACAAAATGATTTTTGTAAATCATCCTTCTATCTTTGGAAGCAACTATTTGAAGTACATGAGTTAGAATGTCATCAAGAACCTAAAGAGAGCTGAGGGTCAGGAAACCAGGAGGCTGAGATTGATACCCAACCTTGTCTTTCTCGACTCAGTGTGGGAGTTACACAGTCCTCTAGGCTTCCCGTATTCCTTCACTGATTTATCTTCCCAAGGATATCTTGTGGGTAACTTTGGGGGACAAATGTGAATTTCTGTGAAACACTTTGACCCCCTAAGAATGATCAGATACATCCACCAATTAGCCAAGGAAAGCAATGATGATTCAAAGATAGCATTTTCTTTTATAGACGTGTTCGTGCTTCGCTGACATTGCATTTTTTTACAAATTGAAGGTTTGTGGCAATCCTGCATTGTGCAAGTCCATCGGCACCATTTTTCCAATAGCATTTGCTCACTTTGTGTCTCTGTGTCATGTTTTGGTAATTCTCACAATATTTCAAACCTTTTCATTATTGTTGTGGTCATCTGTGATCAGTGATTACAACTTGCTGAAAGCTCAGATGATGGTTAGCATTTTTTAGCAATAAAGTATTTTTAAACTAAGGCATGTACTTTTTTTTAGATATAATGCTATTGCACACTTAATAGATTGCAGCTTAGTGTAACCATTACTTTTACATGCACTGGAAAACCAAAAAATTCATTTGATTCACTTTGTTGGGATGTTTGCTTTATTGCGGTGTTCTGAACCAAACCCACAGTATCTCCAAGGTATGCGTGTATTTACTTCCTTCCAGAAGTCACTCCTCTTTACACAGGGAGTTCTGGAGTGAGAATAATGTGGGAATCCGTTATATTCAATAGCTTTTCTCCCCTTTCTTCACCTTTCCTGCCCCTTACCTTAAAGCTGTAAGACCGTGAGTGGCTATTACACCATCCTTTGATGAGCAAAACCTCCTACCAGGCTGTGCCCGAGGTCAGGCGAATGAGGAGAGGAAAGTGCACACCCCACTGTGGCCAAGACGAAGGCCACAAAAGCCATCTTGATCCTTTGACCTACATTGGCACTGAGCCTGTTGCTTTGGTGACCCTGACTTTGGCAGTGTGGTTAGTTTAACTCTCTGCCCCCACCTTGAATTGAGCTTTGATGAAAAAGTAGTAGGAACCCAGGCCTGTCCCTGGAGATTTGGGGTTTTTATCTTGGAAAAGCATCAACCAAACTAGCAGGGCAGGAGATCTGGATTCCTGTGGTTTGGGCTAACTTGGGTCCAAAGAAACCAAGTGCCTATGATCATCATCTTCATTCCCCAAATGTGGCCATGCCCTCTGGATTCCCTTGTCTCACTCATTCTCCCAGTTAGGATGGCTTCCAGGTTGCCTGCTGTTGCTTTACCATTAGCTTGTTCTTCCATATTTGAAATGCTTTGGTATACAGAGTACTTGCGGATTGCCTGGCTGTTCTAAAATCTTTTGGCTTTGGTACATGTAATAACAAGACAACCTTTACACATCAGTGTATTTCCTCTCCCTTGGGAGCCGCGAGACCTCCCTGAGATTTGCATCTCTGGGTTTGCTGCTGGGCTACAGAGCCTCATCCTGGCTCATCTCTCCCAGGGCACTGCTACTGTATATCAGGAATCATCTGGTTGCCTTGATTGTGTATCTTGAACCTTTGTCTTGGTTTCCTGTAATAGAATGGCCAGATTTTTGTGCAGGCATCCAAAAGAAGCCAGGCTGTGCAATACTGGATGACAGAGTAATAAGGTCTGTGGGTTGCTGTGATGTATTCTTCTCCATATATTGAAAGACTGAGTTTGCCTTAGTAGTGCTTCCAGATATCTGTGGATGGTCTTTGGGCATGTTGTGGTGAATGCTACCATGCCAGAGAATTTCAGCAGATTTAACCAGCTTTGAAATGACTCGTTCTTGTAGATTTTCATACACAAGGAAAACCAGACTAAGAATGTGGATCAAGGTATCCCTCTTGTTCCCTTCTCACCCGACCATTTTTTAAACCAGGGAGGCTCCGTTAGCCAAAATGTTGTAGCTGGGTACCTTCCACCCGGGAAAAACTTTGTAGAAACATTGATCTTAGAATCTCACTACCAGAGGTTAGTAGCTAGCACTAACTCACCTTTACAAGAGCAGCTCTACCGAGGCTAGGTCTGAAACCCATGAAATGGCCAAACAAAGAGCAATGACTTCACACGCAGAGACCTAATGTGTTCCTCTCCATTTCAACTTCAGATTTGCTGACCATGAGAGAATATCACTGTTTACTGCAACTGCTGTGCCCGGATTTCCCCCTGGAGCTCACTCAGAAAGCAGCCAGGTATGTGCCCTGGGCTCTAGAAGCTAACTCAGCCCTCTGCGGGCCAGGACTTCTTAGAGAAACCTGAAATGTATACACACAAACAAGCAAACCATTAGGAAAAATACAAAACCATTAGGGAGAAACTGGCATTTGGAGAGGGGTCTGTTTGAGATTTGCCCCAAAACATAATGCTCACTTTCTGCCTTTCCCAAGGGAAGCCAAATGATCCTTTGTGGTTTCTGTGGGGGGCCTTAGGGTCTGCAGATAGAGCTGGGGGGTGGTGAGATGAAGACACACACACACACACACACACAGACACACACACACACACACACACACACACACACACACACACACACACAAGTCTCTAGAGGATATTCTGAGAAATGAAGGGGCAAGAGTTGGCAGTGACCAGTGAATGAAGGCATAGATTGAGGTTGGAGACTGGAACGGTATGGAGGTGATAAAGCCCAATTAAGAGAAGGATAAATGATATTATTTATGCTGAAAGAAGATTTTCAAGGTTAGTCCAGAACCAGGAAGACTTGGCAGAAATAGTTTGAATCCCCTTATTTCTGCGTTTGATTTCATTGTTATTCCCATTTTAACTAAATGAGGTAGTTGGACTGTGCCTCAGTTACCTTTTACTTGGCACGAAATGTGACCTAAGGTGGCAAATGGAAGAATTTCAAAAATTGTGTTCTCTGAAATTGCCAGAAAAGAGGATTTTTAGGAAAATACTCTGTATTATACTACACATGATAGATACATGTCATTGTACATCTGTCCCTAAAGTACACATGAAGGGTAATGTAAAGTATGAACTCTGGGTGATCATGTTGTGTCAGTGTAGCTTCATCAATTGTAACAAATGTTCCACTCCAGTGCAGTGCTCGTGTTGATATGGAGGAAGCTATGCAAGAGTTGGGGGATGGGGGGTATGTGGTAAATCTCTGCACCTCCCCCTCCATTTTGCTGTGAACTTAAAACTGCTCTAAAAAGTAAAGTCTTGTTTTTCTTTTTTAACTTTTTAATGTTTGTTTATTTTTTAGAGAGACAGAGGGCAGGGCGGGGAGGGCAGAGAGAGAGGGAGATGCAGAACCCAAAGCAGGCTCCAGGCTCTGAGCTGTCAGCACAGAGCCTGACACGGGGCTCAAACTCATGAACCGTGAGATCATGACCTGAGCCAAAGTTGGACACCCAACTGACTGAGCCACCCAGGCACCCCAAAAGTAAAGTCTTAATAATATTTTTTAATGTCCATCTTACCTCAAGCATAGTGTATGATTTACCTTCATTATTTCATTTAAATTCATTTACCTTAATTACCTCACTTAATCCTTATAAAAACTGTTACCTTCCTATTTTACTCAAGAGGAAACTGATATGCCTCAATTAAAAAAAAAAAAAAAAAAAAAAAGAGGAAATTAAGGCTCAAAGAGGTCAAGTATGTGGCCTGAATTTACTGATAGCTTGTAAGTAGCAGAGGCATGACCTGAACCCAGGGCTGCCTGAATCCACAGACTTTGCCCTTAACCTCCTCACCCTCCTGCCTGCTCATCTTGTGAAATCATTTCTGCGTGGTGGTTTGACCCACTGACACCACAGCTGCACTGGCTACGCTGCACCAAGAACCATCTCAGTCCTTCTGAGGTGAGCCAACCATCCCCTCCGCTGCCAGCGACAGACTCCAGCCTTACACCGGGGCGGGCTGTTCTGCAGTTCACAGCTCACACGCTGATTTTGCTGGTCATGTGCAAAACTTGTTTAGTGGTCACGCAACCAAAATCTTCTTCCCTGCGTTGTCCAGTGGATACTTACCTTTTCCAGTGGCACTTGGCCCCTGGTAAAAGCAGCAATTCGGGTTTTATCATTTTAACTGATCTGCTATCCAAAGGAGATTTAGATTTTTTTTTTCCATAGTTGACAATAAAATGTGGGAGATTATCTCTTGTAATTTAAGAGCAGCCAGCTGGAGTTACCTTCAGATTTCCAATGATAGTGCCCCTTGAGGTCAGATTATTTTAAGGAAGATTCAGCCCCAAATTTGGGGGAAAAAAACTCTTTAAAGACTGTACTATGTTTTCTACATAGCTGAATAATAAAAATCAGCTGTCATCTCTAACAAATCTTCCTAGAGAAAAGGAACCATAAGTGTAAGTAAGCTCCAAGTAAGTGTAAGCTCCATGAGGGCAGGCAGGATCTATACCAGTCTTATTTGCTGCTGGATCCCTGTTGCCCAGACCAGTACCTAGATACGTGCTACACACTCCATTAAGTGTCTCCCGATTGAATGAACATATGAATGACATCGCTTGTCAGGCATTTTACGTAGTTCAAATAGTCCGTGATTCTCAGTAACTCGAAGAACAAACATCAGCCACTGTATCCTATATTCATTTGTTCGTTCATTCATTTATATATTCATTAAAAATTTTTAACAGCTTGGGGTTTCTGATCCAACTCTTGATCTCAGCTCAGGTCTTAATCTCAGGGTCATGAGTACAAGCCCCATGTTGGGCTCTGCATTGGGCTCTGTGCTGGACATGAAGCCTACTTAAAACAAAATTCAATGGGCTTTTATTATAGTCACAGAGTACATTCGTATCCATCAGCACAATCAAGTTTAGAATATTTTAATTGCCCCCAAAAGAAATCCTGCAGTCCTTAGCCACTACTCCCCAATCCTTCCCTCCTCCCCAGCCCTGGGCAACCACTAATCTACTTTCTGTCTCTATAAATTTGCCTATTCTAGACATTTAAAATGAGTGGAATCATATAGTATGTGGTCCTTTGTGACTAGCTTCTTACACTTGGCATAGTGTTTTCACGGTTCACCCATGTTATAGCAGTACTTCATCCCATCAGGTATTTCTTGAATGCCAGGAGCAATTATGTACACTGGGGATACAGTGATGAATAGATGCTGTTCTTCCCCTCAAGGAGCTTAACATTAGGTGTAGAAGAGGACCCCTTTGGGCCTCAGTCACTGTCTGCCACCACTCTGTGACATCTCACCTTGGTTTCTGTCACTCCAGAACAGTTACTGTCCTCCTTTCCTGAAAGGTTGGTGGCAAGTTAATGAGGGTGACCTTCTGTAGGATTTTCAACCCCTAGCAGCCTCAGCTTTGCACTTGCCCCACCCAACTTCCAGAGCCTTCCAAACAATTTGATATGTGTAAGCACTCAAGATTAGAAGTAACACCAAGTGGGGCGCCTGGGTGGCTCAGTGGTTAAGCGTCCAACTTCAGCTCAGGTCATGATCTAACAGTCCGTGAGTTTGAGCTCCACATCAGGCTCTGTGCTGATAGCTCAGAGCCTGGAGCCTGCTTCAGATTCTGTGTCTCCCGCTCTCTCTTCCCATCCCCTGCTCACGCTCTGTCTCTCTCTGTCTCAAAAAAAAAAAAAAAAATTAAAAAAAAAAAGAACACCAAGAACGAACTGTTCTGACCTTATCAAGATAAAAAGCTTCTGTACAGCGAAAGAAACAATCAGCAAAACTAAAAGGCAACAGTGGAATGGGAAAAGATACTTGCAAATGACATATCAGATGAGTTAGTATCCAAAATCTATAAAGAACTTATCAAACTCAACACCCAAAAAATAAATAATCCAGTGAAGAAATGGGCAAAAGACATGAATAGACACTCTTCCAAAGAAGACATCTAGATGGCTGACAGACACATGAAAAAATGCTCAACATCACTCATCATCAGGGAAATACAAATCAAAACCACAGTGAGATACCACCTCACACCTGTCAGAATGGCACTCATTAACAAGTCAGGCAACAACGGGTGTTGGTGAGGATGCAGAGAAGAGGAACCCTTTTGCACTGCTGGTGGGAATGCAAACTGGTGCAGGCACTCTGGAAAACAGTATGGAGGTTCCTAACAAAATGAAAAATAGAACTACCCTACAACCCACCAATTGCACTACTAGGTATTTATCCAAAGAATACAGGTGTGCTGTTTCGAAGAGGCACATGTACCCCAATGTTTATAGCAGCACTATCGACAATAGCCAAAGTGTGGAAAGAGTCTGAATGTCCATCAATGGATGAATGGATAAAGAAGATGTGGTATATATAGACAATGGAGTATTACTTGGCAATCAAAAAGAATGAAATCTTGCCGTTTGCAACTACGTGGATGGAATTAGAGGGTATTATGCTAAGCAAAATTAGAGAAAGATAAATATCACTTCATTCACATATGGAATTTAAGATACAAAACAGATGAACATAAGGGAAGGGAAGCAAAAATAATATAAAAAACAGGGAGGGGGACAAAACATAAGAGACTCTTAAATACAGAGAACAAACTGAAGGTTGCTGGAGGGGTTGTGGTGGGGGGCTAAATGGGTAAGGGGCATTAAGGAAGACACTTATTGGGATGAGCACTGGGTGTTAAACATAGAGGATGAATCACTGGGATCTACTCCTGAAATCATGATTGCACTATATGCTAACTAACTTGGATGTAAATTTAAAAATTTTTTAAATAAAAAAAGAATAGAAGTAACACAGTCATCTAAAATGCTCGGATTCTTACAATTATTGATACCAACAGACTTCAGCAGTGGTATCCCCCTAGCTGTGGCTGGAAGCAAAGCTTATCCCCTCCAGGAAGCCTGCTGTTTGATAGTCCATGCTGGTAGCAGTGTGAGGGGATTATGGGAATGCAGGTAGAAACAACAGAAGGGCCTAGGACAATCCTCAGGATGCTGGCTATGAAATTAGAGGTGAGGGTCACCTAGGTGGCTCAGTTGTTTAAGCGTCTGACTTTGGCTCAGGTCATGATCTCACGCTTCGTGAGTTCGAGCCCAGTATCGGGCTCTGTGCTGACAGCTCAGAAGCCGGAGCCTGCTTCCTGCTTCCGATTCTGTGTCTCCCTCTCTCTGCCCACCCACCCCTGCTCACACACACTCTCTCTCTCTCTTCCTCTTTCCCTCTCTCTCTCAAAAATAAACATTTAAAAATAAATAAAAATAAAAAATAAAATAAAATAAAAAGAAGTTAGAGGTGAATTCAGAACCAGGGGAAGTTAGTTTGCTCCCTGTGTGTTAGGCTTTGTGTCAACCCCGCCTCCCCAATGCCATTCTTTGCTCACTCCACTCCAGCTGGCGTGTGGGTACAAAACTTGTCTATATCCCAGAAAGCACTCTCTGATGGCTTAAGCTATTCTTACTTTGTCCCAAAGATCGAGATCCCAACTTCCTCACACAAGGCCAGGCTTCTGATCAAAATCGCAAATGGAGGTGGTTAGGCCTCCAAGGCAGTTACTGTTGCTAGAAGAGGCATCGCACTCTCCCATGTCATGGCTGGGCTTACTTTTCCCAGGGCCCTGAGGTCTGGGGACAGGCCACAGAAGGAGGCTCCAGGCTGCGATGATGTGTGCATGGAAGAATGTAATCCACACGCAGCTGCACAGCAGAGCCTGTTCGGGGGCATGGCGTCTCCACGTGTGCCTGACTCATGGACGGCAAGCACCGCAGCCAGGCCCTGGGGCAGCAGGTGTGAGCCAGAGGCACAGGAAAGATGGCAAATGGGCTGCAAGACAGGCCTAGCCCCAGACGCCCTCCACCTCGCACATTCCTGTAGCAGTGGGGGGGTCATCAGAGGTTTTATCCTTAAATGATCACCACAGCATCTCTGTCTCCCTCCTCCCTGGACCGGGAGGCGTTCCTGAAGGTGAGAAGCACCTTGCCGTGTCTGGCAATTCGAGCCAGACTTCTTGAGTTCAAATCCTGGTTACACAGTCCACCAGCTTGTGCCCTTGGGAAAGTTGTTTTTTTTTTTTTTTTTTTTTTTTGAGCCTCATTCTCCTCATTTATCAAATGGAAATAATAATAGTTGTAATAATTGAAGAAGTACATAATGTGCTTAAAACAATGCCTGGCACAGAGTAAACTTTCAATGTTAGAAGTAGTAGTCTTAACCCTGACCTATAAGAGCACAAGCATCATAGCATTGGAAAGACCTGGATGTACGTGCCACTGGGGCCCCATTAACTGGATGACCTTGGGGATTTCTCATAACTTCTCTAAGGCTTGTGTCCATATCTGTAAAATGGGGAATAATACTAACTCACTCCGAGGACAGTGTAACTTTCAACAACTAGAAAAAATATATATTTTATTTTATTTTATTTTATTTTATTTTATTTTATTTTATTTTATTATTTTTTTTAAATATATGAAATTTATTGTCAAATTGGTTTCAAAAATATATATATTTTATGAATATACGCATATTAGCACATTGTAGACATTCAATAAGTAATAGTTTCTTGCCGTTAAAATAATGTTGGCATTATTATTATTACCAGATTTTTAAAAATAAACAAGAAGAAGGGCACCTGGGTGGCTCAGTCAGTTAAGCATCCAACTTCAGCTCAGGTCATGATCTCACGGTTCGTGAGTTCGAGCCCCGAATCGGGCTCTGTGCTGAGGCTCGGAGCCTAGAGCCTGCTTCTGATTCTGTGTCTCCCTCTCTCTCTGCCCCCTGCCCCCCATTCATGCTCTGTCTCTGTCACTCTCTCAAAAATAAACAAACATTAAAAAATTTTTTAAAAATAAACAAGAAGTTTCTCAGCCCCCTAAGGCAGTTATTTCTGGCCTTTTTTCACTTCAGAACACTCAGAAAATAATATACACATAACAAAAAGTCAGTAAAGATGACTTTGCCCGTGATCAGCCTGCAGGCTCTGGCCTCCTCCCTGCTGGGCCAAGAGGACCCTCACACCTGTAACCCGTTCAGGGTGCAAGTTGACACAGGGTCACCTGCAGGGCTTATTAAACCACAGATGGCAGACTCCATCCCCGGAGTTCAGGGGATCTGAGGTGGGGCTCCAAAACTCATATTTCCAAACACTTGCCAGGTGATGCTAATGGTCATCCACTTTGAGGAGTATTGATTTAGTGCATTGAAAGCCAGTCTGATTCTGGCATTTTAGAATCGATCCCATCAAAAGGATTTACATTTCATTCTCTCTCTTGTCATTTTAAAACACAATTTACCTCACGTCTCCCTCCCTGAAGGCCAGATTTCTAGTGAGTAATAATATGTGCTAGACACAGACAATGCCTGGAAAACACACAAACTCCTAAGGAATCTAGTTCAGACCTAGTAACTCATCCCAATTTAAGAGGTTCACTTTTCAGCTGGTCCCTGTGTCACAAAGGCAGGACTCAGGTGCTGGAGCCAGACAGCCCTGGATTCAAATCCCAAATTCTTTCACTTACTGGCTTATGACAGTGAGCAGTCTCTCTAAGCCTCAGTTTCTTCATCTGTAAAATGGAAATAATGACAACACCTGCCTCATAAAATTGATTTGAGGATTTAATGAGATAATGCATGTAAAATGCCTGTCACACAGCCCTCAAAAAATATTACCTATTTTAGAAAAGTATAACTGGTAAATGGGGATTGATTCCTGTATTCATTTTTCAGCTGTTTCCTAAGCATCTTCTATATGCCAGACTTCATATCGTGCATGACAATACAGCTTTATGCTTTCTTGGTGTCTTTCTTTATGCCTCTCCCCTACAATAGCTTTCTGCCTGGATATCTTCCCCAGCTCTGACTTGCCATCTAACAGTATCACTCAAAAATAAATAAAAACATGAAAAAAAAATTTTTTTAAGCTTTAAAAAGTTGATCTATAAAGAAGTAATACTTTTTAAAAAAATTTTTTAATGTTTATTTATTTTTGAGACAGAGAGAGATAGAGCATGAATGGGGAGGGTCAGAGAGAGAGGGTGACATAGAATCCGAAGCAGGCTCCAGGCTCTGAGCTGTCAGCACAGAGCCCGACACAGGGCTTGAACTCATGGACCGTGATATCATGGCCTGAGCCGAAGTCGGACGCTTAACCGACTGAGCCACCCAGGCGCCCCTATAAAGAAGCAATATTGCAGAGCAGTAGGGAAAGGGGATCAATTCAAGAAGAATTGATGCGGCAGTTTGTTATTCACATAGGGGAAAATCAAGTTAGATTCCTACTCCATATCATATTCAGAAGTCAATTTCATATTCAGAAGTCAATTTCACATAGATGACAAGCCTAAATATGAAATGCAAAACTAAAATACTCTTAAAAGAGAACAGAGGAAAATATATTTATGGCCAACAGGTAGTAAAAGAATTCTTAAGGTACAAAGAGCCCAAGCCCAGTGGACGAGATTGATCAACTTGACTGCAAAAAAAAATTGCATTCATTTATTCATTCAGTCAGTGTTCATTGCGAGTACCTTCCAGGTGCTGAGAACAGAGCAGTGAAAAAATACAGTCCTTGCCCCGCAGTAGAGCTGACTTTCTAGAGCAAAGAGAATTATCAGATAGAAAGCAAGAATTCCCTGATGGCAAATTGAACCCCAGCCATCCCTAAACCCCAGGACTACCAGGGAATTAAGAATTAAAATTCTCAGGGGATGCCTGGGTGGCTCAGTTGGTTAAGCATCTGACTCTTGATTTCAGCTCAGGTCATGATCTCCCAGTCTGTGCATTCGAGTTCTGCATCAGGCTCTGCACTGACAGCATGGAGCCTGCTTGGGATTCTCTCTCTCTTTGTCTCTGCCCCTCCCTCCCTCTCTCTCTCTGAAAATAAATAAATAAACTTTAAGGGCACCTGGGTGGCTCAGTCAGTTGAGCGTCCAACTTCAGCTCAGGTCATGATTTGACAGTTCTGTGGGTTTGAGCCCAGCATCAGGTTCTACAATGACAGCACAGAGCCTGCTTTGGATTCTCTCTCTCCCTCTCACTCTGCCCCTCCCCCACTTGTGCACGGGCTGTCTCTCAAAAATAAACAAACATTAAAAATGTTTTTAATAAATTTAAAAAAAGAATTAAAATTTTCTGTTCAACCAAAGATAGCATAGACAAAGCTGAAAGACAAGTGAGAGACCAGAAGAGGAGATTTATGTGTATGTCTAACAACAGATTGGTCTGCAGAATTTTTTCTTCTAAAAAGAGTTTTATAAAGAACTCCTACAAATCAATAAGGAAAAGATGAAGAACCTCAGTAGAAAAATAGCCCAAGCATATGAGCAGGCAATCCACAGAAAACTCTAACAGCTAATAAGCATATGAGCATATTTTCATGTCCAAACTCACTAGTAATCAGGGAAAGGCCAATGAAATTGAGATGCCACTTCACATCAAACGACAAAAATTTTAAAGTCTGATAACACGAGCCTTGGTGAGGATGTGGAACTCTCATAAAGTGCTGGTAGCAGCATAAAGTGGTACTATCACTTTGGGGCAATGTAGGCAAATCTAAAGAAGTTCACAGGTGTCCCTTGTTAGAAGGAAATATGCAGCATTATTTGTAGTAGCTCCCACTGGAACGCTCTGCAAGTCCCTCTGCAGAGGAAAGAGTAAAGTGCAGCAGCATCATACCATCCACAGAATTCTGTACACCAGCTGAAATGGATACAGGTAGAAATCTGTGCACCAACACTGATCTGTCTCAAAACGTCAAGTTCCAGAATGATGCGGAGAGTTTGAAAGCAAGCAACACAAAGCTAGATCATGTTTTAAGAATATAGGCATTTGTGTGAGTTCATGTAGAGCGATGCTAAACCGCCAAGTTTCAGTGGTGATTTCAGAGGAAGAAGCGTAGAGGGATGGGATGAGGGAGGGCGCGCAGGTGGCTTGAACGTCATGTGTAACATTTTACAAAGCTTTAAAAATTGAAGCAAGGAGAGCAAAATGTTAAGGTGTATGACGTTGGCCAGGGGTACACAGGTTTTTGTTATGTTCTGGGTAACTTTCTGAAGCTTTAAATATTTCATTTAAAACAAAAGGCACGGGTAGCACTGAGGTAGGGAGCGATGAGTGGCAGGTGAAAAAAGTGTCTAGGGGAAATCGGCAGCCTGGAAAAGAAGCCGGGCTCTCACCAGTCCTGACCTAGAGGAGCTTTGAGAAGCCAGTGGTTCTGGAGTTCAAGGAGTTTGGGGACCAGACGGGGAAATGAGGGCCTCACAGGGCCATGCGTTGGATTTGGTCTTTATCCTAAGAGCGAGGAACAGTTCTCCCCTAACTATAAGGCTTCTTGGGAGGGGCTGGGATAATGGGGTTTGGATGGCTGTTGCTGGGCCTTCCAGCTCTCTGCAGGGTGTAGCGGATGAGGCCTCAGCTTCCAGCCCTCCTGGGGGCAGTCGCTGTGTACTTGCTAACAAACTGCGGGAGTGGGAGAAGGGACAGCGCCACCAGCAGGAAGATGTTATTGCCACTCGAGAGCACAGAGCCTACGTTTTCTTTCCAGGTGCAGCTGTGATTAGAGTCAGAGAGACCTGTGTTTGAATGACACTTGCACTTGTACCTGCAACCTTGGCCAAGTTTCTGAACCTCTGTGTTCTCAGCAAGATATTCATTGGACTTACCTCATGGGATTAGTATGAGCAGGAAGTGAAACGATGGCTGTATATTGCTGACACAGTAAACCCCTAATGAATATTAACCCTTGTTGTCTTATTGTCTGCACTCCCTGGATCAAGCTTAGGCACTACAGGGCAGGTGGGGTTTGGGGTACCCCAGGCTGGAGCCAGGGGAGAACAATGACCCAGACCTCCCAAGCTCCTCTGCGGGCGTGGACTTGTGGCAGCTTGTGCGACAGGGGGGTGCATCCCACACAGTCCAGAAGAGGAAGTGTCACAACCCTAAGGAAGTGTCCCAGGAAACCTCGGCAGCAGCTTCTTCCCCCGACCTGCGGAAGGTGGCCAGCGTGTGGCTTCAACCTCACTCATGGCCGGATACAAAAGGACAGTCCCCCAAGGTGCACTGTGAGCCCAACAGGCTTTGGGACTCACCTCACCCCTGAGAGACCCTGGTCATGTGACCTCCTAAAAGCAGTGCAGCCATGGAAGGTGGCTCTTCTTTCTGGCCCTGGCCGAGGGCTGGCTTCCCCCCAAAGTGGACTCGAAACTGGATAGCTGGCTTCCGCCCGAGAACCTCTGCGTGGTTGAGTGATAGTAGCACTTACTTCCTCTGAGCTATATTTCTGCTTGCTATTTTGAGTTCTTCCAGCACCTTAAGCCAACTAGAATACACTCATTGATAGCAACTAACACTTGTGAGTGTTCATCATACACTAAGCGCAGGACATCATAGGGACTTTTCACAAGAATCCCATAAAATAGGAATTATGATTATGTCCTCTTCTCAGATGAGGATAATGAAGCTCAGAGAGAAAAGATAATGTGGCCAGTGAGTGGTGGAGCTGGGATTTGATCCCAGGGCTGCTAACCCAGAACTGTAGGTAAACAGGTGCAGCTCATGTCATTTATCTAGGGACACTGACCCGGGGGTGAATAGAAAGTTGGCAAGTTGGTAGATTCAGACTGGAAGCTCTTGCTTCCCTGGCACCCACTTAACGCCCAGCCAGCCAGCCCATCCCAGCTGTTGGAAGTCAGCAAGGGAGGGAGAGAAGGGCCAGCCCCCCGGGATTAGCTCTGACCCTGCCAAGTGTTCTTTCTTCATTCCAGTTGCCTGCCCTGGACTCCACCCTTCACATGGCTCTGCTCAGAGCCAACCTGAACTGGACTGCCTTTACTTCTCTCCCACAGTCCCTCTCTCTAGTCCTAAGGCACGGCCTGCAAGGATCCTTCCATGATCCAATAGATTTGTACAGACTCTTGTTGGCAACAGCGCCTTGTTGGCTCCACCTCAAAGCAGTGGCCGCCCGGCTCCTCCAGGTGTCAGAAGCAGCTGGCACGTTAGCAGGAGGCCTCTGGCAGGAAGGGGTGTTGAGCCAACTGCCATCAACTGGAGAACAGCACATGTGGATGACCTCGTTTCCAAGAGATTCCTTTGTGAGCCCTCTGGGAGTGTTGACAAGTTTGAGTTCAGGATGAAGGAGCTGCCCACAGGACCGAGGGCCCACAGCCTGGGGTCGTCCCTGTCACCAGAAGCAAAGACAGACCTGTAGCCTCCTGCCTGCCTTGTCACAGTTCTTCCGAGATTCCAGTGCCAGATGCCCAGAATTTTCATGGGTCAGAGCAGTAGTTTGGAGATGCACACTGCAACATAGGATGCTTCTAAGAGCATTTTTCTAAGTCTTTCAGACTTTTCTGCAGCCACAGTCCTCCAAACAGCAAACTTCAGAACCAGCACTAACGGAAAAGCTGTTCGTTCTGGCCACCCTTGGGACGACACAGTCTGTCAGAGCTGGAGGAAGCGCTCTCATGCTTTTGAGTTAGTACAAACCTTCAGACTTCTGCTTGAATATCTCTAGCAACAGGCAGCTCACTCCTTCACAAAGCAGCCATAATCCCAGAGCTGGGCAGTTTGGAGGTCTTCCAGAACCAAGCTTTCGATCCCTGTGACCTCTTCCTCAGGGGCAGGCCTTCAAGAGTCAGGTCTCAGCCTGTGCTTCTTCCTTAGTTCTCTTCTCAGCTGAAGGATCAAAATGCAGTCATTTGTCTGATATCATGGTTTATAGACTCACTAGCACTCTGACCCCCTCTTCCGTGACTCTAGTTTATTCCCCTTAAATGGACTGTCCAGAACTGAATGTAGTGTCCAGGTGTCTCCTGGAGAGGAGAAAAGAAAAGAGTCCTGAGGCCCCTCTTCTCCGTTTAGCCACATATTTACTGAGTGCCTACTATGGGCCCTGCACACGCCAGGCCCTGGAATCAAGCAGCAAGCTGAGAAACAGAGTTATCACCTGGAGATCTTATAGTCTGCGGGCAAAGACAAACACGAATAGTGTGAGGAGGTCACAGAGAACCCTGGAAGCTGGTAGCAGGGAGGCCAACCTCTACCTAGCCTGGAGTGGGGAAGGCTTCCCAAAGAGGCGTGATGTGAAGAATGAGTGGGCATCAGATAGGTGGGGAGGGTGGCATGAAAGGCCCAGAGCATTACAGGTAGAAGGACTGGCTGGTCTGAAGGGCATGAGGAAGGAGGGAGCACTGGGGAGAATGTTAGGGTCAGTGTGGAATACAGCGAGGGAGGCTGCCTGTGGCCTCCGGTGCATCTAGAGGGGTGGGGGGTGAGGGGAGACGGAGCAGATCATGTGGACTCATAAGCCAGGATCAGAGTGGCAGATCTTGTTCTAAGGTCAATGGGAAGCCCATGAAGGGCTTTAAACAGAATTGTAAAGTGGTCAAATTCACATCAAAAAAAACCATTTTTGTGACCACAGTGTGGATACTTAAGTAGAAGGAGGCAAGGGTAGTTGCAGAAAGCCAGGCAGAAGGTCATCCAGTGGCCCACGAGAAAGACACGGAGGCGGGCACGGGCGGTGGCTGTGGAGGTGGCCAGCAGTCAGCAGATTCAGGAGACATGTTAGGGTGGGATTGCTGGACCTGGAGAGTGATTGCTGTGGGTCGGGCAAGGGAGGCAGTTTCCAGGAAGTCCGGAGGACGCCCAGGTCTCTGGCTGAGCAGAGTAGGGGGTGGTTTTGCCGTTCATGAAAGCTGAGATCCAGTTGGCTTTTTTGGCAGTCAGTCGCACTGCCTGCAGTCAAGAAAACCCCTCTGTCCTCTGCACGCATGCTGCTGGGATCCGGCCACATGTCCCTCAAAAAGAGAGCCCCTGCCACTGTCTGCCTCCCCCAGCCACCCTGCTGGTCCCTCGTGACCGGTGTCCGTTTCAGCCCACCGGAGAGCCAGGGTCGAGACCAGCGCACACACAGGGCTGAGGCTGACACGCTCACATGGTGGGTCTCCTGCCCTCTGACGGCTGTGCTGTCCCTCCTCCCCAGCTGCCTGTCTTAGAAGAGGCTGCTAATGTTCATAGTTCAGAATGGCCGAGGACAGAAGGCTGCAGGCCAGTTCCAAAGCTGGAAGGGCGGGCCTGTTTGCAGCTTCTTGTCCTCTCTGTGGCTGAGAGACGACGATGCTTATGGCAATTGGCTTCAAAGCCCTGGTGTGGCAGGGCCTGTCTCGGGAGCATGCTGATTAGCAAGAATTACAACTTCTGGAATTAGACAGTGGTGGTGGTTGCACAACTTTGTGAATATACTAAAACACACCGTACACTTTTAAAAGGATTTTATGGTACTTGAATTATATCTCAGTATAAATGAAGAAATAGATAAAGAAAGATATAGTGCGTGGAGGTAATTGCTATAAACAGGAGCACTGGGTCCAGGTTGATGATAAGGAAGAGAAGCCAAGTAACATCTTCAAAGGCTTTGACTCCCCTTTGTGGTTTCCTGCTTGGGGACGTTCTCAGCCCAGTGCTCTTCCCTAGTAATTAACTTCAGGCCATTCGGGTTCTTAGCCGTCCTGGGAGTAGGGCAGGAAGGAAAGGTCACTGGCGTCCTTCCTCGGGGACCTTTTTCTTCTCTGCTGAGCCTGGACGGAAAAACTTTGGGGTGGCTCTGCCCGCCTGAGTGCTCTGGGAGAGCTTGCTCTTCCTCTGAAGTTTGGGTGTCTTTGCTAACCCCGGTCTGCCCTACCCCACTTCTCTCTGCCCTTTAGCGCCTCTCCCTCCCAATCCGGATATCAGAATCTGGGCTCTGTGCCCTCTCGCTTCCTTTTTGCCTGCCTGGGTTCTCATGGGTAAGAAGAAATGGGGGCAACTACCTGGTCTGTGGCTCAGCATTTGGTCCTAAGAGCTGCTGATGGAGGGACCAGGGCGCCCTCCTGTGACCATCAGCAGCATTGCTCCTTCCCGCCCTCTGGCCTTGAATTTTTTCCAGCTAGAATTTGAATGCTCAACTCTGGTAGTTGGGGCAGCCTTTTTCTTCCCCAAGAGACACATGAGGAACAGTAAGCCCTTAAAATATAGGAGAAAAGAAAGAAGATAAGTTAACCACAGAAATTAAGGAATAAAATGTTAGTGTTTATATTCTGTATCTTTATTTTAAAAGAGGCAGTGTGACCTAATGGAAAGTCCCATGGCCTGTGGAGTCGAGCAAACTCATCAGCTATGTGGTCTCAGCAAGGTGACCTCTCTGCTTAGTCCCTTCACCTGTAAAATGTACATAATTGCAAGGCCTACCTCATAGGAATGTTGTGAGAGAAAAATTTAATATAGCTAAATACCTTGCACAGTTGCCTGCTATGAAGTAGGTACTCAGTACATGCTGCTTCTATTGTTGTCGTTATTAGAACTAAAGACTAAGAGGGGCACCTGGATGGCTCAGTAAGTTAAGCATCCGACTCTCGATCTCAGCTCAGGTCTTGGTCTCAAGGTTGTGAGTTCAAGCCCCATGCTGGGCGTGGAGCCTACCTTAATAATTAATACAGACAGACAGACAGACAGACTAGATATAGGAGCATTTTCTCTCTCCGCGGAGATCTGAAGCCAGGGCCAGGCAGGGCCAGCTGCCTTGCATAGTTGCAGGGGCACCTTACGTTATATTCCCTCTAAAGCCCCCCCCCCCCCAGAGGTGAGCAGTGCTGGCTGGTTGTCTCCGGAGCTGATCCAGGTGCCAGTTTGGGGATCCTCTGACACAAGGAGGTAAAGATTAACAAAAATACACAAGAGAGCAGAATAAAACAGTTTTGTAAAAAAGGAAAGATAAGGCCAGTCGGGCCAGTCAGAAACAGGTTGGGGGCCCCTCTCCCCTTCAGCAGATAGCTTTGGCACCCTGCCTGGCACATGGATAGAGCCCAGCAAGTGCTAATTTCCTTCCCTTCCTGCGCCCTCCTGGATGAGACCCTGAGCACGGTATGAACATGGCCATGGTCTGATCAGTCAGATGGTTTTCTTCCTATGAGGTGGGAGGGCCTGGAGATGAGAACCCAGGGGGTGGTCCGCTTGTGGGAGCAGAGAGCAAGGAGAGGCATGGCCGCCACGGCGTCACAAGACGGGGTGTGTTCTTTGACCCTCTCAAGTGCAGAGGCCCCGGTAGCTCTCTACCCTCTTCCCTTGTCTGCCTTCTGTGTCCCAGGACGGAGGTGCCTGTAGTTGCTTAGGCCCTTGGAAGCTTATTAAATCTCAGTGCCACTTGCCAAGACCCCTTTAAGCTTCCTGGCTGTTCTTTTTGCCTTTTCTGCCCAGTTGTATTTATTCTGAACTAAATGGTCCTCACTGCTGGATGAAAGGATTTACTGCTTAAGTATATGAAAAGAAATCTTGGCTGTATTACAGTTGCACCTCTCCTTGCTGCCCCCCGCCTCCTTCCTCCCCATGCTCCATCCGCTAGCTGGTGCCACGGAGACTGACCCTGGAGCCTGTCCTTGGTCGTGTGCTCAGTTCAGCTTGGTGGCAGAGCCCAAGTGATGGAGAAGTGAGGTGACTGGAAGGAGCTGGCTTTGGGGACCTTTCCCGAGTGTCTTGCTGCCCCAAGAAAGACTGTAGCCCCAGAAGGAGCTCACTGACGTGCTCCCCACCCCCACCCCCGGACACATTCTCTCACATCTTCTCTCTCTTTCCCGCCTCAGGATTGTGCTCATGGATGACGCCATGGACTGCTTGATGTCTTTTTCAGATTTCCTTTTTGCCTTCCAGATCCAGTTTTACTACTCAGGTGAGAGCTTTCCAGGGCCCCATGTGGCTCCTGCCAGGGCCACATGTGCCTGTCCTGCCCTGGTACCCTTTCCATCTGGTGCCTGGCACACACATTTCCCTCCCCCACTCCCTCCGGTGGAGGCATGCTTCGCCACGGGGCCCGGGCAGGATGTCTAGTTCCCACAGGTGGTCACAAGATTCAGTCTGCGGAGCCTACTCTCTCCGCCTCCTCAAGTCACGGAAGACCGCCGTGTTTGCAGTCAGCAGTGCGGCAAATCCATCTGGCTGATAATGGCAATGACTATAACAATGCACGCTACTGTAACAGTACACAACAGATTCACCATTTATCGAGAACTTACCATGTGCCAGGCAGAGCACTGACTTTAATCCTTATGACAGCCCTAGGAGATGGGTCCTGTCAGAGATAAGCTTAGAGGTGAGGAGCCAAAGTCTCAGAGCTAGTGAGTGGTGGAGCCCAGACCCGAACGGAGGGCCCATTCCAGAGCCCGTCCCCTTAGGTGCTGTGCTGTATCACTGCCGCCAGGGGGCAGTGATCTCCCTTGGCCCCGACTCCCGTGTGTGGGCACACATCCTCCCACCCACACAATTTTAATAAGCAGACACCCGTCCTGTCTCACTCACATGCCCGTTCTGCTCCCCATACACACCAGCTGTGCCCTTAAATCCTTTCTGGAATCAGGTGTAATAGAAACAGATGAATAAATACAAACGGACACCAGCACCCACAGAGCCCACAACGACATCTAATGGAGTGTCGGGTTCAGAAATTGCTGACTGTGTCCGTAAACAAACTTGTTTCAAACGGGCTGTTCCAGTAAACAGAAGGCTGTCCTTGGAGCCTGGACATGGCCTCCCTGCCAACCGGTGGCCCCAGCCAGCCCTGGCCTCTCTCAGGCGCCACATTCTGTTTTCTTGATGGCAGCCCAAGGGCCTGATCCGGCAGGGGCTGGAGCCTGGGGTCTTGCCACCTGCTCTTAACAGCTGCAGGCATCTATTTCCCATTTCCGTGAAGCTCCTGGGCCCTGGAGAAGGAGGAGCTGTGTCTGGGAGATCCTTCTGGGCCTTCTCGCAATGCCCCAGGACCGGCCAGCAGCAGTGTGTGCCAGTCAGCGGTGAAATGGGCCACAAGTCACTGGTTACTAACACTGGCTCGACTCCTAACATTTGCAAACACTTCCAAATGTGTAACAAATGAGCAGCTTGTGGCGTTCTTTTCCACCCTGGTATTCCGCCATGCTTTCCAGAGTCAGAGAAGCAAGTGGCCTCGCAAGGGAGATGGGGCTCACCAGTGGAAGTGTGCACACGTTAGCTCTTTAAAGAGTACGTGTAGGGCGCCTGGGTGGCTCAGTCAGTTGAGCTTCCGACTACGGCTCAGGTCATGATCTCACGCTTGTGAGTTCAAGCCCCACATCAGGCTCTGTGCTGACAGCTCGGGCCTGGAGCCTGCTTCAGATTCTATGTCTCCCTCTCTCTCTGCCCCTCCCCCTGCTCGTGCGCTCACGCTCACGCGCTCTCTCTCTCTCAAAAATAAAGAAACATTAAAAAAAAAAAAGTATGTATAGAATTTAATATGTGCCCAGCACTGTGTTAGGTGCTGGGGCAGGAAGGCTGACAAGGCACAACCCCTACCTTTATACACAGATCTTCCGCTCCAGCTGGAAGGCAGAGCAAACAAATAATTATCCAGAAAATTCATGGTTGGAAAAGCACTACAAAGAAGCACAGGGTGCTCTGAAAGTATGTAATAGGACCTCTACTTGATCTAGGAACAAGTCCCCGGAGGAGGGACACTGAGCTGAAACACACGTTCATATCATTGCTCATGAGTGCAGTGGTCACACGAGGTTGAGGGCTCCTGCTCCCAGCCACCAAACACTGAGCGCCAAGGCTGGGGAGGAGCTGAGTTAACAGGAAAGAAAGGATCCAGTGAAGGGACGAAGTGTGTCCTCCTTGCCTGACCTGCCCACCCCTTCCCCCCCAATCATGGTACTCAGAATTCCTGGAGAGCGTGGCTGCCATCTATCAGGACCTGCTGGCAGGCAAGAACCCCAACACAGTGATTGTGCCAACATCATCCAGTGGGCAACACCGCCAGCGACCTACCTTGGGCGAGGCTAGTATGTTGGAGGGAGTGGAGGCATCACTGTTCTACCAGTGCCTGGAGAACTTGTGTGACCGGCACAAGTACAGGTAAGAAATGGGTACGTAGACCCTCCACCTCAGCCCCAGGGACTGTGGGCTGCTGGCTCTGGAACAGATCTCTAGCAGATGTTCTGATGGATCCGGGGCTTCTAGAGCCCTTGATGGTCATATATAAATGAGGACAGTGCCATCCGCCCCAGACCAGGCTGTTGACCAAACAACATCCCAGGTGGCTCACTTAGGGAAGATCACTTCCACTTCCAAGCTGTAGATGACCAGCTTGGGCCCCTTCTCCTTGCCAGGAGATAGATTGGCCTTAGCTTTGTAGAGAGAAGGGGAAAACATTCACTGTACAAAGAATTCACTCTGCAGAGAGGGAGGGTTAAGCTGTCCCGTGTAGCACAAAGTCTCCTTAGAGACAGAGCAGCCGGTTTGTGGTCTCCTCCAAGATGTGGTTGCCATCCATTGCCTCTTCCCTGTTCCCTCCCTCCCACTCCCCTAGTGAAAGCACCAGTTAGGCAACATGCCAGCCCTTTCTGTCCACAGTCAAGGCCTTGCTTCTAGAGATCTGCCATGTTCCTCCAGGGTTTTAGGACCCCCAGGGAACACAGGGTCCCTCAGTCCCAGCTTTGGGCATCCTCCTAAGCCTTAAAGTATGGATGAAAAGATGTCAGACTTGCTAGTCTTTGAATCTCGTATCTGTATTCTCCCTTCTAGCTGTCCACCCCCAGCACTTGTCAAAGAGGTACTAAGCAACGTTCAGAGACTGACCTTCTATGGATTCCTTGTGGCTCTTTCAAAGCATCATGGAATCAACCAAGCCCTGGGTAAGCCAGAGCTAGCTATGGCTAGCCTCTCCTGCTCCCCCAACACTAAGCCACGTAGGAGCCAGCCGCTATTGGCAGACATGGTCCCATGAAGGAGGGGGGACATCACCACCTGCACCGTGACTTCTCAGGGCCAGACTCTGAGACCTAGGGAGCCAGAACGTGCACAAGAAAGACTGTGCCCTCTTAGGCCCCTCACACTCCCATGGTAAGGGACAGCCTTCCCCGCCCAAAGCCCTGCCCCAACATGAAGCAGCCTCTCTGTGGCAGAGGTGTGGCCGGCCCCTCCCCAGAGAATCCCCAGCTCTGCTTTGGGGAGTGGCCTGCAGGTTGGGCAGACACAGGGCTATTTACTGGGTGGCTTTGGAGATTATATATCAAAGAGACCTGAATCCCATTTGTAAGCAGGGCAAAGGTGTGTCTGGGGAGGCCTTTTTTCCCAGCTGGAAAGAAAAAAGAAAAACAAAAACAAAAACAAAAAACCTGATTAATCTGAAAGGGAGCAAAAAAGGGGGGAGAGAGAGGACTGTACTGGCCTAGTTTTTCCTGTCTGTCGTCTATTCTCACTGGCTGGCCTTCTCCACCCACCCCACTCTTCTCCCTCTCACACCTGCTGCTCTCCCAAGGGAAGAGCCACCCGGCCACCATCCACCAGAGCTGGAGGGATTGTTATTTGTCTCGCTCTTCAAGAGGTATCCAGGTGTGTTTGAGGCCCCAGGTTCCTGAGTCTCAAAGAACACATAACCTTCCCCTTCCTCCGGCCACTTGAGGGAATGGGGTCAAGGGAAGGGACTTTAACATTCTTTAAATGCCAGCCATTGTAGGCCTAGTACAAACTAGTTGCTTTAGATCTTATGTGGTATGAAGCCTGCTGGGGATGCACACGGGATGCACACAGCAGGACTGATGGAGGGCTCACTGAGGCGTGATGCTACCTAGCAGCCTCGTTATTCTGAGTTGATGCTTGGGGTGTGCATGAGCCTACGGACCCCTCAGCTAAGTGACGCTGTCGCCAAGACCACCGGCTGGACCAGAGTAGAAAGGCAAATAGGAGTCAGAAGTCAAGAGTAAGGGGACAGCGGGTGGGGTTGGCTTAGGGTTTCTTTCATACACCTAGGTAACTGCCCTGCCTCCCTTTCCACCAATCAGCCCATAGGAAGAGAAAGGAAAAGCTAACTAGGTAAGATTACAGCCTGGACTAACCCCACGTGCTCGCTTCTTCTAGGGCCTTTAAAAACGGCACTCAGTCAACCACTTTTACCAACACTAATGCCGGGCTGGGTTGAGTGGGAGATGGAGAGAAGCATTGCCGTCACCTGCATCTCCGGTGTAGGAACTAGAGATCTGGAGATCCCCAGGGTGGAGCCAGTTGTGGAGAAGGGTTGTCCTGTTCCTTAGTCCTCAAGGCACCCGCCCCCCCCACACACACACACACACATTCATGCACACAAAATGAGAGGGCTCTGAGGGACACACTTTGAAAACCACTAAGGAAGAGCAAAAGGGGCCAGGAGGCATCATCTGAAAAGCTCTGGAAAAGTAGGGAATTGGACTGGAGCCAGATGGTAAGTTTAAGATTGTGGCTTTCTGGACACCAGCATTGTTAACTGCCAAATCTATGTCCTGACCACCAGTGGGCTTTTTCCCTCAACAGTTTGCTGGCAAGAATCTTTCCATCTGCAGACTTCAGCTCCCCCTTCCCTCCACTGTTAACGGCTCCAAGGAATATCCAAGACTGTCTCCTCTCACCATCCCCAGTATCAAAGCATTACTTCCTTTGGTTTGTAGCTGAGGGAACCAGCTCAGAGAGATTGCGGCTGAGCAGAGATGAGGCAGATCCCACCCCCCACCCCCCACCCCCCACTGGCAGCTCCCCGCCATGCAAGACTTTGGTCTGATTCTGACCCAGCCTTCTCTTCTCACCCCCGAGACCATCTTGAGGAGCTAAGGCACCAATATTAACCATTCTGTCTCCAAAGTGAGGTCACTCTGATTTGGGGGCACAAAACTAGATAATTTCTGGTTTGGGGGGATTAGCTGGCCCATACTCTGTGTCTCTGGCTCCTTTTCAGCCCAGTATCTGGGGACTCAAGGAAGGAACTGAGCCCCCTACACAGCTCACAGCCCACCACCTAATCTTGGAAGGAGATTGCCCTGTTGGTGCAGTGACCTTGAGGTTTGGGGATGTCTCATAGCTGTGATTCTTGTCCCGAGTTGGAGAGGGTAGGCACAGGTTCACCGAATTTATAAGTAGCCCCAACTTCCTGCCCCCACAGCAGATCTCGTTTTAAACTTTTCTTAAGAGCTCTTCCCCTTGAACAAGTCACGGGATTAAAAGATACAGCACAGGGAACACAGCCAATGATACTAGAATAGTGCTGTATGGTGACAGATGCTAGCTACACTCGTGGTGAGCACAGCATAACGTGTAGAGACGGTGAGCCACTATGTTGTACACCTGAAACTAATGTAACATTGGGTGTCAACTATACTTAAAAATAAAAAGAATTTTTTTTTGAAAAATTTTTTAGACTCTTTTTTTTTAAAGTTTATCTATTTGAGACAGAGCACGAACGGGGGAGGGTCAGAGAGAGGGAGACACAGAATCTGAAACAGACTCCAGGCTCTGAGCCGTCAGCACAGAGCCCGACGCGGGGCTCAAACTCACGGACCGCGAGATCATGACCTGAGCTGAAGTCGGCCGCCCAACCGACTGAGCCACCCAGGCGCCCCTAAAAAGAATTTTTTTTAAGGGACGTCTTAGGGTGCACCAAGGGGCCCAGTCGGTTGTGTCCAACTCTTGATCTCAGCTCAGGTCTTGATCTCAAGAGTCGGGAGCTCAAGCCCTGAGTTGGGCTCCATGCTGGGTATGGAACCTACTTTAAATTTTTTTTAGAAAGAGCTCTTTCTTAAATCTTTTAGATCAGCCCTCCCCGGGTCAGCAGAGTAGGTAGACATGAAGGTGAGGGGCATGGAGGCACCTGCTGGGAATGGAGCTGTCTGACTGGAGCCTGCCTGAAAGACACTCAGAGTAAGTTTTGTGCCCCCCAATTTTGTCCTAGGAGCTTTGCCTGACAAAGGAGACCTAATGCACGACCCAGCCATGGATGAGGAGCTGGAACGACTGTAAGTGTCAGGTGGGAAGAGGCTGCCCCCTTGTGGGAAGGCTATACCTCAGTCGGGCCTGGCAGTGTCCTATTGTGGGTGACAGTGCTTGTCCACAACATCCCCATCATTCAGGGAAGGGTTTGGGCGCCAGCAGAGGCCTAAGGTAGCCTCTCTTTGAGTCCTTTGGGAATACAGCCCATGGTTTCATCCAGATTCAAGAGTGAGCATGGAGGTCCTGGTCTCTAGAGAGGAAGCACCTGGCTGCCTTCTGGGCTTCTTCCCTCCTTCAGGCTTGTCCAGATCCCAGGCCTGGTCAACTCGGCCACTGCCAATCCAGAGGCCAGCTGCCTGCCTTCCCGAACCCCTCCCCGGGTTGGCTCCCCCTGGAGACCCCTCCATCATGCCCGCAAGATGGATGCAGAGAGCGATGGCTCCACTGAAGAGACGGACGAGTCCGAGACTTGAGTCTGAAGGGTCCTGTCCACAACGCCTGTATCCAGCTCCCACCTACCTAGCCCTTGGGACTCCCAGCCATCCTCCTCTCCCACTCCTGTGCCATGCTGCCCTCTGCTGGTGAAAAGCTTGAATAACAACAGCCCAAGCCCAAAGACCAGCCAGAGGGGTTCTGGTATCAGCCAAGCCAAGCAGTGACCCTGAAAAGTAACAGCCTACTCTCCTTGGCCCTGTCAGCCTCTGTGCTTTAGGCAGGCCCCAAGCTGACAGCAGACTGAGCTGAAGCCACCAGGAGGTGACTTGGCTTTAGTCTTTTGCTGACAGTCCCCGCATAAAGGTGGTCTCCTCACAGCAACTCCAGGAAGGGGAGAGACCATGAATAACCATGCAGGGCCTTGCATGGTCAAGGGCAACACCAGTGATGCAAGTATGGGGTGGACATAAACATGGTGGCCTTCTGCTGGAGGAAGAGCCACTACCATGATAGGATGAAGGGTAGGCAAGAAGACAATTCCACTTTCAAAAACTGCTTCAAGTCTCCTCTGTGTCTAATAGTTAAGTATGTTAAATGAATAAAGTCCCTTGTATCCAGTAAGTGGTGAGTCTAAAGCCACTACACTGAGCGGGTGAAGGGAAGGGGCGAGTTTGGGTTTTGGGTGCTGAGTCCCAGCTATCCTAGCAGGACTGGGAGGCAGGGGCCAGAGGACCACTCAAGCCTGGAGACGAGCCTCAGATGAGCCAAGAGGGATTCAACTCGGGCACAGGACAGCAGCCTCTCAAAGGAAAGATGCTCACAGCTGGAATGGGCCTTCAGAAAACAAGCCCAGAGCGTTCGAGGCCAGGTTCAGAACTCGAAAGACACTGACCCCAAAGGGTTAGCACTGCAGAGTCTTCTAGCCAGAGTTTCATTAAACATTTGTTAAGGAGCTGCTCGAGACTGGGACAGTGGGGATGCAGCTGTGGACAGGCCTGAGGAAGACAAGCTTCCAGCCAAGACTGGAGGAAGGTTAAGGACAGGTGGTCTTCAAGTTCCTGAAATGGGCAGTTGTCTAGAAAGTAAAAGCCACTCAGGGACCCAAGCAGAGCAGCCTGCCTCCTAAGCCAGGGGTCATCTCACTGGGCACACACATTATCCTGGGCTCATCCCTGCCCAGACAAGCCCCCCCTAGTTTCAGGAACTGGCTCCCAGAGCCCTGGAGTGCCAGGCCAGAGCTGGAAGTTCCAGTCCTACTGAAGCTCCAAGTCACATGAACTCTCCAGGCCCATCCTCCTCTCCAGCCTCTGGCTGATTGACAGCTCAGAAATCCTGGTGTGCATCCGAATCACATGGGGAGATTGTTTACGATGCAAGTTAACCAAGTTCCAGCTTGCAGTGGGGCACAGAAATCTGGATTACGAACCCTCCAGAGGACTCCAGAGCCGGAGGCCCAGACCCACACTTTGGAAATCAGTAACTAAAAGTCCCCATGGCCCCCTCTGCCCATCCTTTCTAATCACCCATCTCCCAGACCAGTGGTTTATACCTGTACCCTGAGGACCCCTAAGGTGCCATATGTATTCCAGGAGTCCCTACAAGGGAAAAGAGTTGCCAAGCCCAGGGGTAATACACACACACACACCCTTTCTTCCTGGATTTAAAATGGTTCCATTAAGGCTGTACATTTCATTTGTCTTTAAACTCCACTGAGAAACACACCCCAGTCAAGCCGACTGCTGGGATGAGGTCCAGAGCTGCTAGGCTGCTCACCTGCCCACAGCAGTATGGCTCAGTAGATGAGTTAAAGGGCCAACTAACACCAGCTCTTTCCTCCGCGTGCAACAGGGTGGTGAGGTCGAGGCTGCACCGGACTTCGCAGCAGCACAGGGCCAAGGAGCCAGGGGCCTTTGGCTTTCAGAGAAGAGACAAACTGGAGGCCCTGGAGAGAGTGCCCTCAGCTTCAGCACCGACACCCTACCCATATCGGTGGGAGCCCAGAGAGTGAGGCCAGGGGCCTGCGCTGGGCAGGGAGGCAAGGATCCAGAGAGGACACTACTTGACTCAGATCAACAGTGGCCCTGGGCCCTGTCAAGGCTTTATTTGACACCACTCTGTTTCAATACAAACAGTCCAGAAAGAAAGTCAAGTCCCTTTGGGGGGGGGGGGGGGGGGGGTAGGGAAGAATGGTCTGTGTTGCTTGGAAGCCCAACCCCAAACCCACAGGGGGCAGGGTGGGCCCAGACTGTCAGCACAGCAGGGGAAGATGGCACCAAGGATGACACAGTACATGGCCTAGTGGCCAGGGGGCAAGGCGTGCAGCTCTGTAGGTGCCTCAAGCTCTCAGTGGTGGGGTGCTGTCCAGGCCCCCCTAAGACCAGGATGACACAGAAGAAAGTTGAGCCCCAAGAGCCTGTTTCTGTCCCTCATGTCCTCTGCTTCCTTGGCCAGCATTACGCTCACAGCATCCAGAGCAGGGCACAGGGCAGATGAGACCCACCATGGCCACACCAAGCAGGGGAAGAAGGGACAGAGGGTCCTGTGCTCCACAATAGATGGTATGGAAGGACTCCGAGACACCCAGGAGAAGTATCCCTCAAGTGATCACTGTAAAAAGGGGTGGTGAGACAGGAGAAGATCACTCGGGCCTCAAGTCTGATCCCAAATGAAACCTTTCAGTAGCGGGTAAAGTTTCTAGCCCTTAAGAAGGCCCAGACGAAGGTCCTTCCCCTCCCCTGCCCTCTCCTGGCACCCAGAAGAGGCCACTGGAGCAGCCTCCCTACCCTGGGACTGGTCTATAGAAGAACTCTTTCTAGACCTGCCCACTGGTTCCAGAGGATGGGGACCAAACCCCAGACAACCTGGAAGGATCCTAGAGCCGGCCAAAAAGCCTTACACTTCTCACTTTCCCTACATGGGGAAGGGCTGGGCCCAGAATAAACCCTCCTGAGGAAACTCCTCCCCTCGCTCCCAGTGTGGCAGGACGAGCAGCAGCTTGGGGGCAGGACCAGAGGACAGTAATCTAGCACATAGGGGAGGGGGTGTGAGGGGAGGAGAATAAAAGGGCTCAGTCTACAGGCTGAGGTCAAGGCTGGAACCACCCATCCCCCTCACCCGAGATCCTCAAAGGCCACCCCACTCACACACAACACATATAAAGTAACAATTCCTCCCCAGCTTCCACAAGGCAAGCGCCCCTGGCCTTGGAATCATGGGGGTTTTGCTGTTGTCGCCACCATATGCCTGAGCCGTGGCACCTGGATCAGTAGGAACCATAGCGATCCTGGGGATGGGGAAAGAAAAAACAAAGTCAGTCTCTCACCTGCAGCTTTCCTGCAACACGCCCCTGCAAGACTAGGGTACTCCGGGGAATCGGGCACCAATCTCACATGGCAGAGACTGTTTTGTATTTTATTGTGACTCAGGAAAGGGGTTGTGACCAGATCCCAAGGGGGAAGCCCTGCCTAATCTCGAAGCTGGGGAGGGAGGAGAGAGAGAAGTAAGGTGACAAGGCTGTGGAAATCCGTGCAGACATGGCAGCATCTTAGGGAGGCCGAGCCCTGGTACCAAGCTCAAAGGAAGGAAGCTGCCTCTCCAGGAAAAGAAAAGGCTCTCTTTCAGGCTCAGGAGCTACCCAGCAGCAGTGTCTGGATGTGGTGGAGGCGGCCAACCCCCAAGCACTACTCTATAGCGCTTTACCCTCCCGCCCCAGGTCAAGCAGCCCCAGCCTCACCTGCAAAGAATTCATCACGCCATTGGCCAGCACAGCCATCTTCCCGGCCACAGACTTGACACCCTGCTTAAACTGGGCAATGTCAGCTGTGGGGAGCACATTGCCCAGAGATACGCTACCTGTAAAAGCAAGGGAAAGGGTGGTCTGGAAGCCCTGCAGGAAGCCCTTCCCAGCCCACAGGGCCCTCCAGCTCTGCCCACGGGCCTTGCCTGGCATGCACCTTACCGCCAGGGCCCTACCTGCTCCATGAGCTCCATCCATGTCCCCGAAGAGGTCAGAAGAGCTGATGGCACTACTACCCGAGAGCTGCTGGAGACGAGACCTGGCTTCATGCTGTGGTGAAGAAAGGGAAAGACCTGGAGATCTTTTGGCCGATGAGTCAAGCACTCCTTATCGGCCAAGACACCCTGGTACTAAAGCCCAAAGCAGTGGCAAGGAGGAAGCTCTTACTCCACCTGCTGCCTCCAGGCTCAGGGTGGACAACCCTACTTACCTCGGCATCCACCTCCCGCCCAAAGAACATGTCCGATGAGATGGCTTTGGCTCCTGCAAATTTCTGACGTGCTTCACTGGACTCGAGGCCTGAGCTCCGGCTTTCCACTTCCCTTCTGTTTGTGACTCTGAGGGGTGGATGTGGGATAGCTCTGATCCTTCCCATTACTGTCAGAGCCTAGTATTACTAATCCCATTACTAACAGAGGCCAAAAAAAGCACCAGTGGCCTTCTGGGGATGCTTACAATGGCCCATCTGGCTACGGCTCTGGGCCCTCTCCCCTGGACAAGGCCCTTCTCTTCTCCACGCCGAAGCCAAGGCACAGACAGCTTACGTTCACTCTACTAGGCGGCATGGAAATACATTAGGGTTCTGCCCCAAACCACTAGAGCTTCGTCAAAGTCTCGGATGTCCTAGGATCACTACTGCCAGTCTACTCCTAGTTACAAGTGGCCTAACACTACAGTGACCATATGTCTCAGCTGGCCTGAGTTTATACCTACTCTTCTGGCATTTCCACTCTCAAAAGCATCCCAGTGTGGACCTAAAAGTGTATGGTCACTCCTATCTACCACTGACGAGCAGAGACACTGGCCTAGGTGCTTTGTAAGTTTCATTACTTTTAATCCTTCCAACGGCCCTGTGAAGTCATTACTTATGTCCCCCATTTTACAAATGTTGTGCAGGTAATTTGTTAGTTAAACATTGCCCAGACTGACGTAAAATAGGCTTTTAAAAAAACAAGGAACATGGTGGCCAGAGACACATACCCCTGAGTGTTCAGGACTGAAGCACAAAATCAGGCCCCTCTTGCCAGAGAAAGAGATCTTGAACAAAAGAAGCTGCTAGGCTTTCTGTGATGATAAAGCAAAATTCAAACCAAAGCCTAATTCCTGTACTACCTAATCTGGTAGCCACTAGCCACATGTGGCTACTTAAATTTATTAAAATTAAATGACAAATTTCAGTTCTTCAGTTATAATGGCCACACCTGAGGAGCTCAGTAGGCACACAGTCAGTGGTCATCACACTGGACAGTGCAGGTACAGAATTTCCATCACCACAGAAAAATCCTACTGGACAGTGTTGCCCCTGCCCACTCCACCTTTCTGAAATAGGCCGGATGCTTGAGACGGTCACTTCTGGCTCCTTCTCCTCCATCCTGTCCATACCCCAGGCGGTATCTGTATCCCAGCGGGAACTGAAACTTTCCCCCAAGGAAAAGGGGTTGTCCTTGTACCTAGTGAGACAGTAGAGTAGCTCAGAGAAGCCTGATGAGGAACATGGTGGCCAAGTCTGCACCCCAACAACAGCCTTACTTTGGGGGTCCAGAGGCGAAAGTACCGACATCATCAAACAAGTCCAGCTGCGAGCGGGAGGATTTTGCACTCACTGGGGTTTCCTGCTCAATCACCTGCATCTCAGACAGCACCGAGTGGGAGACAGAACTGTGGAGACAAGCAGAGCCAGGCCCAAGGGCAGGTGTGAGCAACAGTGTCACTACACAAGAGAAAATGCCCAGCTGCTGGCAGAAACCTGGGTTCTCTTTCACTGGGCATCACCCAGAGCCGTCTCCCCCTGCCTGTGCACAGGCACAGGGCCAGACCCAGCAGGGAGTGCTAGGAACCCCGCTGAGCTAGAGCACACCCTCAATGGTGCACACATCAGCTTTGTTTTCTCAAAGCAGGGCTTCCCTCACAAAGCACCGTTTGCCTGTTATAATTTTAATGAGGATGTGCACCAAATGATAGCGCTCTTTTGCCCTTGGAAACAACTCAGCAGACTTGCTGTATCATGAGCCGCATCCTTCACCCAGATGAATACATACACATGGAAAAGATGAAAAATGCCCCAGAACCAGGGAAAGGAGTCCGATGGCATCAAAGAATGAGTCCTTAATTGTCCTAACCCCTACACCACCCCGCCTTTTTTTTTTGAAAGATGAAAGTATTTCAAAGTACACAGCCTGGCTATATGCACGAAGCCCTGGGACTGCTGTATGGTATCCCAGTGAGAAGAGGCAGTGAGCTGGGCAAGAGGTACTAACTCTTCATGCCTCACTTTCGTCCTGTGTCATGCTCCACAGAGGCATTTTAAGGATTAATTTCACTTAAGTAAACTCATTAAAAAATATCTCAAAAAACAAACAAACAAAAAAACACTATAGCTTTTAGCTGACAGAACCCCAAACAGTGAATATTTTACAATAGGGCATTAAACAGAGTTGGCAGAGTTTAAATAAAGATTCTATTGCACTGCAAAAAAAGAAAAAAGAAAAAAGAAAACAACAGCTGAAAAAATTGTTCATACCCTTTAACCCAGTAATTCCTGTGACCAAAACAGGGAAGGGGAGGAGATCTAAAGTCCTTCCTGGGAGTAAAATTTTATGTTTCCCTGATTAGCTGTGGGTTACACAAGCAGCACACAGACTGAAATGGAATAATTTAAATCTAACTAGTACGTGTTCTGAAAGATTAAGCAGAAATAGCCAGCCTTATCTTCTTTCAGAGAAGTGGAGTATAAAGGCCCTGAATGCTGAATTTGCCATCAGTAGTTCTATGTTCAAAATCTAGTGGTGCCAATTACTAGATTCATGGGCTTCGGGCAAGTTGCTTACTTGCTGTAAGTCAATTCTCTCACCTGTGAAAAGACATAGTAATACCTCCTGCACAGGACTGTTGTATTTAAGTAAATAAAGCCAATGGCAGAGCTCACACCCCCTCGAAAGAAAGAGCCAGCACTTAGCACAAGCCCGCTGTAGCCAGGATTGCTGGCCTCAGTGCTGTCCGATGTTCCGATTTTTAAGCGAGATCAAAAGTCTAGTGTTACTGAAATCTCTAAACGTGAGCTCTTAGTGTAAAGCAAACAAAATGCATAATAGAACTGGTTTGCAGTCTTTGTTTTGTTTTTAAGAAACCACAGCAACACAAACCCAGTGGTCCTGAAATAGGAAGGATATTGTCAATGCCAAAGGGCATTGTCTGGGGGTATTTCCAAGCATTAGCATGTCTGGCAGCATTGGCCTTTAGTGGACAGGGATTAAGAATGCTAAAAGCCTTGTAATTCTTAGGGAGGTCTTGAAAAATAAAGAAACGTCCCACCAAAAGTGCCATTAGCACCCCCATTACACAACACACCCTACCCTCTTGGGTATATCAAACAAGCATCTGATCCTGTGTTTCCTTCATTTAACAAACACTAAGCATATACCTACTCTGTGACAAACATTGTACTAGGCCACTTTAAGACAATAAGCAAAACCATCTATCTGTTCAGCCTCGGAGGAAGACTGAGCCTAAAAACCCAAACTGCTGGGAAGAATTTGCAGCGGCTCTGGGGAGAACAGCGGCACTTCCCTGCCACACCCCAGAGCTGAGGCTCACCTGCGGGACACCAAGCCCATGCCCAACCTCTCTGCCTGTTCTCGCTTCTTCCCTTCCAGATTCTGTAGCTTCTTCTCCTCCTTCTTACGGTCAATCTGGAGTTCCTGGTAGGCCAGGCGCATAGAGGCAACCCTTGGAGGGAACAAACATGTCAGGGGCAGACACCCATCCTGACCTGTCCTACCTGCCCACCCAACCCCACGGGAGCTGAGGTCCCTCTGGCAAACACTCACATGGACTCCTCAGCCTGCTTCTTGGCATCAGCTGCCTGCTGCTCACGGAGCTTCTCTGCCACCTGGGCCTGCCGCTCGATCTCACTGAAGCTCTGGCTGCTGACCTTCTGGGCCCCTAGGCCTTTCTTGGCACCCAGCTGGGAGGAGAATCATGGGATGGGGGTCTTGCCGACCAAAATGTCTTTGGTTTCCTCCCAAGCATGGGTCCTCTAGCCACACCCACAAAGAAAGCATTCCTTCCTAAGTTCAGGTAAAAACTAGGAGCCCAGCCAGCATGGTCAAGAGGGACAACAGTGGTTCTGCTGGAGCTGGGCATGAGGTGGCTCACACAACAGCAGAAGCTTCAGGGCTGACCAGGCCCAATATGTGCCAGGCACTCAATGTGCACAGTCTCACAGACTCTTCCCAGGAGCCCCTTGAAGACAGGCATCTTGACAGCCCTTTCATAGATACAGTTGAGAAAAGTACCTTTGCTAAAGTCATACAGCCAGTAAGCGGCAGGGTCAAGGGGTGAATCCAGCTATTTGATGCCAGCTCCTAACCACCACCATACTGCCTCTCTCCACCTACCCCTTTCTTAGCGGCTGCTGGCTTCTTCTTGCCAATGAGGGAGGTTCTCGGTTCTGTGTGAGAAAGAAGATGGGGCATGAGTGAACACAAAGGGAGGTCAGAGACAGCAGCTCAACCCATACCATGCAGCTTCTTGGCAAGAGCTTCTACAGAGAACAGCTTCAGGCAGAGGAAGGCAAAGCTGCCACCCACCGGTTCCAACCAACGGCATTAGGATAGTCCAAGCCAAAGACAGACAAAGTTAGGGGAGGTTACGGACTCCCAGCAGACTGACACAAGAACCTAGACCCAAAGCACCAAAGATAGTCACAGTCCCTGAACCAACACAAAGACTACGAGGCAGGGAGGCAGATGTTAAATGCCAGCCTCAGCTCCTACGGCAGGGAGCTGACATGCAAGGGGCTGAGATCCCCAAAACAGCTGTTGGTTACCTCTGGCAGGAAGGGCCCCTTTAGGTGACAGACACATGGACTCTAGAGAAAAAGACTTGCAGCTAACAAGGGGCCCACCCCAGAGCCTCCATACAGCTCCCAAGCCCAGAGGCCAAAGTTCTTCCCAGAGGGCTCTAGAGTCTCTCACTTTAGACCAAGCCACGCCAGCCTTCTCATGGGGTTTCACAGTCATTCCATTAGCTTCCCGCCCCAACCCCCAAGGGTCAACAGAACAACAGAGATCAGCAAATACTGTCCAAACCTGAACCGAGACTAAAGAACACTAAGGAAAGTAAAAAAGAGCTGAAAGGCCAAGGACAAGCTGAGAAAGGAGTGTTGCCTCCAGCTGTGAGAGCTACACCCCTATCCCATGAAATGGGCCAGACAGGCCAATCCTGCCTCAGACCCCAGGGTTAGGTGTCCAGTCCTGGCTCCCCACACTTTGGCCAGACCCAGCTCCACATCCAGAGACAGACCCCAGGCCTTGTACACCAGCTTCCAGGTTCATCAATTCAAAGGCCCTGGTGCTAAAGTCCTTGCAGTTGATGCCACAGCCACCAATCCAATCCCAGTCCCCACTCCAGAGAGGTCAAATGGTGTTTCCTGGGGCCTCCGTCCACATGCCCAGGCAGCACCAGATCCAAAAAGAGCCCTAGAGGCTCACCCTCTCTCAGTCACCCCACACCTGCCAGGTGGCATACTGACCTAGAGAGGCTTTGGGTGAGGTGCCAAGCAGGTCCATGTTGGGGCCGTGCTCCGGCTCTGTGGATGCAATGGTGGGAATTAGGTCTAAGGCACAAGCTTGCTTCCCTAAACGGGAAGTGATGGGACAAAAATAGGGAAGACTGGCTTTCCTCAGCTTGCTGAGGCCACCAAAAGATGAAAGGAATGCCTACCACTTCCTCCAAGGGATTGAAATGAATCCTAGCCCACTCAGAAATATAGGAACCCCCACACATACACATACTTTTATCCCCTTGGCCAGGTGTCCCATTCTTAGCTCCAAGTCCTTTGCCAAGACTAGGGCACTTGGTTGAAATCCAGACTGAACTCACGTGCCAGGCTACTGATCTCTGTAGAAGGGGCTAGCTCCTGGGTCTCTGCTAGGTCAGGGGCTGGTTCTTTCCAGGCAGGGGGCTGAAAAAGAGGCCAGATCACAGAAGCTTTGATGAGCTATTCCTACTGGCAAGGTGTATGAAGAATCTAAAGGTACCTTGTGGGTATAAGGCTCTCGTCCAAGCCCATGAGAAAAGGAGACTAGAATTTAATGACTACTGCTGTTGACTATGGAAGAAAGAAACAGGAAATTAACAGTCACCTCCACCCTTCCACTATTTACTTACAGCCAGAGCCTGTTCCCCTAATTTCACGACTAACAACTATTAGGCACTTACCACATGCCAAGCACAAGTCTAACGGCTTTTCACATATAAATACATTCAATGATCACAACAAACCCTATGAGGTAGATCCATCTCTTTTAGAGACTCAGGTTTTGACAGGTAAAGTGACTTAGCCACCATCCTAGAAATGCTAAAGACAGGAGGAGCAGGAATTCAAACTAAGAGAGTCTGACTTCAGCACCCAGTGCCAGTAGATGGGAAACCTCCTCCCAGGGGTGGGTTGCTGATGAGAGAATCCTTTCCTTGTCCCCAACTGCAGTGGCTTTCTTATGGGGAAAGAATCCAGGAAAAGTTGTCTGGAACTCCTGACATCTTTTGAGCCCTCAAGAAGCTGGTCCTCCTCCCTACTATCCCAGTTTACAGGGGTCCATTCCTTAGGAGGGCCATACTGTACGCCTACTCATGAGAGGAAGAAACATCTGGGCCTACCAAGCAGTGGGCCCCAGATACTCTCTGTCTGAAGTATTACACCAAGGTGAATGGACTCTATGTCCATGATCACAGAAGGCCTTGGCTTTGGTTAAGAAAACCACCTGCCAACATCATGAGAAACATTCTTTGTGGGCACTCACTTGAGTGTGTTCCGTGAAGAAATCAGAGTCCTTCTTCTCTGGGGAGTGACTGGGAGCACTACTCATATTGTCTATCCAAAGCTAGAGGGAAGAAGACACCCTTGAAACACAAGGCTCTGAATATTCCCACTCACCCCACGACCCTAGCCCCAGGGAACAGGCACTTACATCAGTGCCATGCCTAGCCAGGGCTGCACTCCCCAGCTGCCGGATCTTTTCCCGATACATCTGGGCAGCTCGGCTATTATATTTGGTGTTGGCATCACTGGCTGTACATCCATGCTGGCGGAAGAAAGCTGTCTGGGGAGCAAAGAAGAGAGGAGAGTATGCTACAGGTGATTCCCCCAAAGCAAAAGAGGCACCTCATTGTAACAGTCCAATTATTATTTACACATGATAATACACCCTACTGACGCAGGCAGTTTTTCACAGAGGTAAAGTTCCTCAGAAATTCCTGCAGAAAAACAACCTCCCATCCTCAGAGATGACTGACTGAACCTCAGCCCTCACTCAACCCTGCCTGAGGATAGCATGCCATACCCACTGTGCCCGTCCTTCATCTAGGCTCACAAGATCTGGATGACTGTGGAGGCCCCAACTCCCCTAGCCTTTCCCCCAAGAACATCTGTCCAGTTTTGTTGAATCCAAAGCCTATCTGAGAAGAACAATAAACAATTTCCAAGTTTAGAGAATAGTGTGCAGTGTTGGTATAGACCAGAAAATCCTCTGAAAAGAGGTAGTGACAGGGCCTCCTAGGAAGACACTGTAAAGTTAGTACCCAAGCAGAAGAATGGGAGCGGGGAAGATGGTAAGAAGGAGCTTTACCGCGTTGGCATTCCCGCCGACCTGCATACACCTCAGCTGGAACCAGTTCCAGTTGGAATCCAACTCTGTGGACCTGTGTGCAAGGGCTGCGTGTCACCCACCAGCAGGTATCAGGAGACGCTTCCCTGGCAGACCCATACCTGTCATTTGGCCTGGGGCTTCACTAGGCGCCCAGGAAACATTAATCAGCCACCACCCTACTTCCTCCACTCTAACTTGTCTATGAAAAAGTTTGCTCTTCGATTGTCTAGTCAAAAAGGTGCTAATTATTTTCCAGATCCAAAACGGGGTCGAATTCTCAGGCACTCAAGCTTGGATTTGGCTTTCCCCTTAAGGACAGTCATAGTCTCACTTCAGACATACTCGACCAACATTCAGCAACAAGGTCAGTGCAGCTAACTTTTCCCCCGAAATGAATACTCTGAGTGTCAAGTTTAACCAACAGAAAAGAAGGATATTTTAACCCAGACACGGAGACAAACTGCCTATGTGACAAGGGGCCCACACAGGCGGCTCCCTCCGGTGCTGATCCACCGGACCCCTCCCTGGCCGGGCAGTCGAGGCAGCTACTCTCCCTTACTGAGCACACAGCCCCGGCCCGCCGAGTAGAAGCACAGCAGCCGCAAGATGACCCCACCTGATGAAGCTGAGATGAACGCCCAGGGAGCGGTGCACCCCGGAGCAGTCAATGCACAAGAAAACACCATATGTGATGCTGGCCCAACTCGGATTCTTGGCGCCACAGTCGAAGCAGGCCTGGGTGGAGGAGGCGATGAGCCAATGGTCAGGGGCCCCGAGTCGAGGCCGGGCGCTGACACGCCAGGGAAACAGCCCACGCCCGCCCCTCTCCCTCCCTCAGGCCCCAGGGGAGACGGGAGAGTCCCATCTCCGCCGGCGCCGGACCCCGCGCGCCTCCCGCTCGCGCACCTTGTTGGTCGGAATCCCGCGAAGCCGCTTAAAAAGAGTCTGGATCTCGGTCTTGCTCGGTTCCGCCGCCATTTTCTCTCCTTCCCAGACCCCAGCGCGACCGACGGGTCCTGTCGCGGGCCAATCCGCGGCCGGGAAGGCGGGGCACCGGGTCGGCTCCTGCAGTGCCCCCACCCTCCGGGGGCGGAGCGATTTGTCCCGCTCTGGACCAATGAGCGGCCGGCGGAACCGGAGCGGAGACCGCAGCAGCCCCGGGCTCTACAATGGTCGCCGGACGCACGCCGCGCCACGCCAGGGGCCAATCCGCAGCCGGGGCGGAGCGACGGCTCGCGGGCGGGCCCAAACCTTGCGGGAGCGCCACCGGGACGCCCCGCCACCCCCGGAAGGTGGTGAGACCTTCCAGAAGGGGAGGGCTGCGAGGCTAGGGGCCGGTGGCCAGGGGTCTCAGATGGACCAGTTCCCGATGGATGAGTGATGATTAACAGCCCTACCAAGCACTTATGGTCCCACCGGCCTGAACGGGAAGACAAACTGGCTGGGCCCCCCTCCAGCCCAGAACTCAGTAGTCAGCCTCCAGCCTTGGCGGGCTCACACCAAACCCAATCTCGAGTACCTCCCACCCCAGATTAGGGTCCCGAAGTTCCAGAGCAGATACCAAACTGGCAAACCTTTTTCCATGACATACTCTAGACCCACAGACCTCCCCACTCAGTGTCTCTCTCCAGATGCCCTCTGCAGTCTGGCAAGGGTGGAGTATCAGAAAAGATGCACACACACCTGACAGTGCTTTTTTTTTTTTCTCCAACTTTAATACACACTAAAACAAGTCACAGGAGAGTGCTCCTAGCCCAGAACTACACTCACCACCCCAAGACCACCCCAGGAATCCCAAAACACTGAGACCAGGAACTGGGTCCACGGCTCCTGGGGAGACCCATGCATTCCTGGAGAGGCCCAGGCACCCCTGAGCCCTTCTGTCACCTCCTGACCTCCCTATCTTCCCCTCAGGCTAGACTCAGTTGGCCCTTCCCTACCAGTCCCTTCCTAGATGCAGGCCGCCCCCCTCCCTGGGACCCAGGACTTCCTTCCTCCTCAAGGGACAGAAGGGCAGCAGGGGCACCATGGTCCAGGGTCCTCGGGTCGGCTGTCCAAGAGAAGCTGGGCTCTGACGCAGGGTGGAGAAACGCTGCAGAAGGTCTGTCAAGGCAGATCAGGCCCCCACACACTCCACGTAATTGGCAGGGTACAGACCGATGCGGCCACTCTGCAACTGGCCCTGGCACCAGCCCTGCTCATCCTCCTCGCTCATCTTCAGCAGCTCCTCCCCTGGGGGAAGGGGGATTAGTCACGGCCAATTGCCCTGGCCCAGCTCGCTTCTGCAACTGGGTCAAGGACTGAGGGAGAGGGGACAGTAGGAGAACCCAGCTAGAAGAGGAGACCTGTCTCAGGCAAAGGGAGGTCAAAGTCAGCAAGCCACTCCACCTCAGACCCTGAATGCATCAAGCAGGCCCAAGCTGGTGACTTTGACAGGCAGGTGAGGGCTCAGAGCAGACACTCTGACTCCTGGGGGCTGGACCCAGAGTAGCCTTAAGAATCAGAGAACTGGTGCGCCTCGGTGGCTCAGTTGGTTAACTGTCCAACTCTTGGTTTCAGCTCAGGTCATGATCTCATGGTTCGGGAGTTTGAGCCTCATGTCGGGCTCTGCACTAGCAGCGTGGAGCCTACTTGGGATTCTCTCTCCCGCTCTCTCTCTCTCTCTCTCTGCCCCTCCCCTTCCCCCCAAAATTAATCAATAATAAACATTTAAAAAGAGAGAATCAGAGAACTGGTCCTTGGGAGGTAAACATTAGGCTTTCCTTTCCCACACCCCTGCTCAAGTTATAAAGGAAGGAAGGGGGAAGCTGAAGCCTGGAGAGGAACAGGAAAGGGGTCCCTGGGTACCTGCTCGGAAGCTCAGCTCATCAGCTTCCTGGCCAGCGTAGTCATAGAGTGCCCGCACCCGCACCCCTGTGGCAGCCTTCCGAGTGTTCTCCTCATCTGACCACTCCTCATCCTGCCCACTAGAGACAGGAGACAGAAGTGGACAGGCTCAGGGCCCGAGGACCACCTTGAGCAAGAGAGCCTAGGACTCAGGGCCAAGGGCTCACCCTCTGGAAGAATCCTGGGAGAGGCAGGTGGGGAGAAACTGAAAAATCCCAGTCTGAGCTCTGCCACACATGCCTGTGAGCTTGGTGCATTTCCTGCCACACAGGGCTGATGTGAGCAGTAGACAAGAGGGACCATGGGAAACGCCTGGCAAATCTAAACCACCATGAACACCGGCATCCTTGTAACTACTGAGTAGGTCCTGAGGTTCCTGGCACCAATTTTCAACCCCACTTTGGGTGTGAGAGGAATGAAGGGAAGGAGACAGAGGGAAAGAAGGCAGGGCAGGGGGCAGAGATCTTTCCTTCCCACAGCCAGGTTTCTGGCTCTTACCCTGCGGACCCCAGGGACTGGGGTGGGGGTGCAGCGCCATCTCTCGTGGGCACGATGCTGGTCAGAGTAACCTCATCAGGGCTCCGGCCGCCCTTCTCCTTCCTGCTAATCGTCCTCTGTGTATCCAAGGACCACTCCTATGGGGACAGTGCTTAGGCTCAGACTGGGCCGTGGGGCTGTGGAGGCAGCCGGAGCCATTCAGACCTTCACCTACTTCATCCCAAGCCTTAGCCTCCCTCCTCAGGTCCAGGCTGAGCCCCCCACACCTCCCATACCTCAAACTGTGGCCAGTTCATGGCCATGCCTGGCCCGTGGGTGCTGCGCCACCAGCGCAGATCCTCTTCGTCACTGGCTGCCTCGATGCCCTGATGCAGGTCTCGGTGGAGCTCCTGGAACCTGTGACCCGAAGCACAGCCTCACACCGGGGAGCCCCGAGCCCCAGCACCGCCCCCCAAACTCATTGCACCTGGCCAGAGCCTGGGGGAGATGGAGGAGACCCAGCGTTGCCCAGACCTCCAGGCCCACCTCGCAGGCCATACCTCTCACTGCTGGAGAGGTCGAGGTGCTGGTGTAAGGTAAGCAGCATATCCTTGAAGAACAGAAGCCGCTGGCGCTCCGCAGCCTGGCAGGTCTCGAAGGCCTGCTCCATGTCTTCCATGTAGCGCGGGGTGTAGCGATGCAGCTCCGCCAGCGTCTGCTCATACTGGGTTTTCATCTGGGTGGGACAGGAGGGGCCCGGTGAGGACAAGACCTTCTTCCACTCAGGACTCCGCTCGTGTTTACTGAGCGCCGCCATGGGCGAGAGACCCCGGGCTAGGCACCGGCAGCAATCATTCTACAGACCCAGCTCCTGCCCTCCAAGACCCCAGCAGCCTAACAAGGGAGGTCACACTTGGGCAGAGCAGCTTTGAGAGTCTGGTGAGCGAGGATGGAGAGTGAGGTGAGGGTCAACCTATAGGGAGCGGTGGGCGGAACGGGGAAAGGCTTCATGGAGGAGGTAGAAACGGAGCAGCAGATACGCAGAGCTGGAGGAACGGGTGCTCTGGAAGAGCAGGCCACATGAGAGCCTGTCCCAGGCAGGATGCGGTGGAAGGAGCTGGAAGGTCTCCTCAACTGCTAAGCTCCTCCCAACACCCAAAACTGCACCGCTTCTTTCCCTGGGTAAAGCATCATCTTTTCTCTGGGTCCTCTTTTAAATGATGACCTGGAGAAGGGGTGGCAGGTGAGGAAGAGGGCTGGGAAAGGCATGTCGGCCGCCCGGTACCTTCTCAGCCTCCTTGGTGCAGCGTTCCACCCGCTCCTGCAGCTTGCGCAGCTGCTCCTGGGAGACGGCGCTGTCTGCCTTTGCGTGGCTCTCCCGAGTCTGGGCTGTCTTCTCCTCCTTCCGGGCCGCATGGTAGCTCTTCTTGGACGCCTCAACCTGGCACGCACGGGGACAAGTCTGGACCCTGCGCGCCAAGCCCCGGCCCCGGTGGCCCAGGGCGGATTCAGGAAGGGACCCACCCCTCCCAGGCTCACCTCCTTCAGCCTCTTTAGCCAGGGCTTCTGGGCCTTGCGGAAGCCATCCTCGGCGGCCCGGCTCTCGCGGAAGCCACCCAGCACTGGCCGGTGGAAGGCCCCCCGCTGCCAGGAGCGCACCCGCTCGCTGTCCTGCCCCTGAAGCTTCTCCCGCACCTCCAGGTGCAGCGCACTCAGCCTCTCAGCTGCCGTGAAGAAGGCGTGCCAGGCCTTCTCCAGCGTGCCGTACTGGGGGCCTGCAGGGAGGAAGGGGTTTGGGCCAGGCCAGGGACGCCACCAGAAACCAGCCCACCCCCTCTCACTGGGTGGTGCGCCGGGCGCCAGGCACAGAGGGAATGCAGAGAGGAACAACAAAGATGTCAGCTGCTGCTTTATCGGTATCTACTCTGTGCCTCGATATTCGAGATCTCACTGAATCTTTATTCACCACCATGCAGAGAATGTCGTGATCAACATTTAACAGACAACAAACAGCAGCCCAGAAAAGTGAAGTTAACTGCCCAAAGCATTACAGCTACAAGTCGAACTGAGATTCAAACCCTATATGAGCCACTATACTTTATTGTCCCAAAGGGAAGAACTAGCCTCCACCCTCAAGGAATGCAGCTGGTTAGGATGGAAAGATCCAAGCTCTTGAGTCAGAAGGCCTAGGTTCAAGCTTTAGCTCTTCCTAGCTGTGTGACCTCAGGCAAGTCACTTAGTGTCTCTGAACTTCTGGATTCTCCTCTAGAAAATGGATAGAACAGGACTGTCTCCATCACAGGGCTGTTACAAATATCAAAATAAGTGATGACCATACTTTGCAAACTCTTAACAGCACAACTGTAAGAATAACCAGGAGGCTCTTTGCTCTTCAAAGGGAAGGCAGACATGAAAGCCTCAAGCTTTCCATAAGAGGTGCAAAAATGAATCTGCCTTGTCTGATCTCCCTACCCTCAGTGGCCCTCTGCTCCTGGCTAGGCCCAAGCGCGGCCTCACCCTTTTCCACGGTGCCCCTCCACTTGCGGGCCCAATCAGCCAGCTGCTGGGCATAGGCCTTCTCGATGCGGGCACGCTCCTGGAAACAGCTGATCAGATCCCCACATAGCCGATGCCCGTCCTCCACCCGCTGCACGGTCCTCCTGTAGTTGCCAGCCTGGGGCAGATGGGAGAAAGGCAGTGTCGCCAGGGAGAAGCCCCCTCCAGGGCTGGGGCTGACAGCTAGCCTCCTCCCTGGACAGGTGGCTGGGCCCAGAGTGGAGTGGATACCCCCAAACCTAGGACCCAGCTGCTCACCTCCCAGAAACTGCCCTCTAGGGCCTCCCCTCCAGCGTCTTCCTCTGGGGCCATGGTGTCCCTGCAGCACGGAATGGTGGCGGACTGGGGCTGTGGAGAGCAGAGGGGTAAGCAGGGAAGCCGGATATACACTTTTGGGGAGAGAAGAAGATCCTCTCCTATCCCTGGGCTTTGTCCCCACTACTATCCCCACCATCTAAGGAACTGTCAGAGCTAGGACTTAGCAGGTAGACGTCTGGAAGGCCCCGGGAGGCGCTGGGATAGGAGAAAGGGTGGCCACTTCAAATCTCTTCCTCATGCCATGAGTCTGCCCACCCCCTCCCCCACCCAGCCTCATTCCACCTACCGGGGGGCCTACAGATCACTTCAGGGACCTGGGCGTCCAACTCTTAAAGCTTCAACCGTGATTCTGCCTTGAAGCTGACAAAAGCAAAAAAGCAAAGCAGGGGGTGAGGGCAGGGACTTAGAGCGTCCAGGGCGGTGCCCAGCTCCCCCAATATAGCAACTGCTGTCAGAAGCGCCAGATTCCAGCCAGGAGAATGCCAGGCAGGTCACACGATCCAGCAGGGGATTAGGCGGCAGGCGGGGTGGGTGGTGGGCAGAGGGCCCTGCTGCCCCCGCCCCCCACCCAACTACAGATGAGAAAAGAGGATACCTGCCCAAGCCAGGCGCCATTGCCTTTGCTTGAACAACAAGGCGACCCTTTACCAGACGAGGCCAAGTCAGAGGGTTCCCAGCCACACTCCAGTAGCTCCCTTCGCCAGCAAGAGCAGACTGGGGGCCAAGAGGCCCGAATCCTATCTTGGCCAAGGAGCTTGAACAAGTGCATTTTACTGTCCTCCTAAGGAAGCCTTGGCTCCCTCCTAAGATGGAAATTTTGTCTCCTGGTCTTCTGTGCCAGGGCTGGTTTAAGACTCAAACCAGGAAGGGGCGCCTGGGTGGCTCAGTCGGTTGAGCATCCGACTTCAGCTCAGGTCATGATCTCGTGGTTCATGGGTTCGAGCCTTGCGTCAGGCTCTATGCTGACAGCTAAGAGCCTGGAGCCTGCTTTGGATTCTGTGTCTCCCTCTCTCTCTGTCCCTCCCCTGTTCGCTCTTTGTCTCTCTCTCAAAAATAAATAAACATTAAAATAAAATTAAATTTAAAAAAAAAGACTCAAACCAGGAGGGGCACCTGGGTGGCTCAATCCGTTAAGCGTCCAACTCTTGATTTCCGTTCAGGTCACGATCTCAAGGTTTGAGCCCCACGTTGGGCTCTGTGCTGATGGTGCAGAACCTGCTTGGGATTCTATCTCTCTCCCTCTCTCTGCCCTTCCCATGAGCTCTCTAGCTCTCTCTCAAAATAAATTAATTAATTAATTAAAAAAAAAAAAAAAGACTCAAACCAGGCAATGAGCAAGAAATATGAGGGCCTGACAGTCACAAGGGACATTCATCCTGTTCCACAGCATCCACTGAGGTCCCACAAGCCTCCATGAGTAATGAGTAATTCAGCCCCGCCCTCAAAAAGCCCAGAGTCTGGGGCAGAATGGGAGGAGTCAGACAGGTGACCAGGCACTTGTAAGAGTGTGCTCCAGAATTGTAGAGGAGGGCAAGGCGGATTCCAACCCCAAAGCCACCACCCCAGAGGTTAGAGGACACAATGGCACGCGGCCACTCCCCTCCTGACCCTTGGCAGGGTCTCAGCTGTCCCTAGCACTGACTCAAGCCCCTAGAAGGAAACTGCTTCCTCCTCTGAGCAGGCCCAAGGGACACCACGAGGCCCAGGACACAGTATGTGCCCTCTGCCCCCAAAGCAGGACTCTATCACACTGCTCCCCTCCAAACGGACAAACAACTATCCATCCTTCAAAACTCAAATTGAGGCATCTTCACAGTCTCCCCCACCCCACTGCCCCATCCCCATTTACACAGCCCCTTGTGAGCCCTCAGTCCAGTTATATATGATATATTCCATTGGGTTGTGACTGACAGGGCAGAATCTGTCCCCAGTCGTTGACAGAGGTGGTCCAATTTGTGTTTGTTCAGGCATTGGAGTTAGCAGTTGAATGAAGAAACAAACGACATCTACCTAAAGACCAGGGAACCTGGTCACAGCTAGAGCAGCTGTGAGAAAGCTTGCCTGAAGTGGGATCCAGCCCTAATAGCTCAGAGAGAGAGCTGAGGCCTGCAGTGGATGGAGGTGTCTGGGTACAGAGCAGGAGGACGGAGCAGCTGGTCCGCAAGGGTCCTCGGCACTTCACCTTGCTTCCTCTTGAATCTGCCCCACTTACCCAGAAAGGACTTGCCAACCAGATGGAGAGAAACAGAGCCACAGCTGTAAATCACAGAGCCTTCGGAGCTGTCCCAGTGAGGTATCCAGGGGCCCGGGCCCCCTGCCTGCTCCAGCCTCCAGGCTTGGCTCCCGGGAGAGCTGCCCCCCACCCGTTCCCTCTCTCTAGCCCCAGAACAGAGCAAGCTGTGTGTGCTTGCTGGCACTGCTCCCTCCCGCCTCCCAGAGCAAACACAAGCCCAGAGTCCCAGGCACAGCCAGGCCCCGCAGCCCTGGCTAGATCTAGCCGTGGGGGTGGGCAGTGCAAACCATGGCCCCTGTTGAGGAGAGTCAGCACCTTGTGCCTCCTGACTTCAGCAGAGACCCAGATTGGTCCCCAGAACACACTCTGCCACCCGCAAGAGCTCAGAAAGCTAATAATGAACGCTCCCCAGCCGGGGTAGCCAGTACCTACTGGGCCTGCAGAAGTCTGCTGCGGCTTGGCAGGGCCTCCTCATAACTGCCTGGGCCAAGGTAAGGGAGTCCTGAGCCTCAGGGAAGAACCCACTCGCCCTACCTAAGGCAGGTAGGTACCCCCCACCTCAGCGCAGACCAGCCCCTACCCTTCCCAGAAGCTGGGGGCATGCCACTGGGAGGGAGCACTGCCATCCTGCCCTGCCCATCCTCCTGAGTCACAGGCTGCGCCCAAGGGTTTCTTCTCCCAGCAGCCCCTCCCCGTCCTCCCTAAGCCCTAAGATGTGAAGGCTCAGGAGTGGGCGGCCCATTGGTCCAGAGAGTGGTGCCTAGGCTAGAGCGGCTGGGACCAGCAGCCAGAGCCGCCCCAGAGGGTGGGGGAAGGGGTGGCGCAGGGAGAGGGGAGGAGGCAGGGCCAGGGAGGGGCATAACAAAGGGGCACTTTTGGAAACCCGACCTGCAGCCCGAGGTGCCTGCTCCCTGATGACGCACTCCAAACCCGGAGCCTCCACACCAGACCTCGGAGCCCAGGGGCTGCCCGTCTCTGGCCTCAACCCTTATGGACGGCGCCCTTCGACCGGCCCTCTTGCCGGCCCGGAGCTACACAACTCGGAGCCGGTGGAGCCCACGCGGAGCGGCCGGGCCAAGGCCTAAGCATGGAGGCTTTAGGATTTGTTGGCCAAACTTGTTGAACTTGGTCTCGGCGGGGGTGGGGCCAGTCGATCACCGCTGAGGGGAGGGGGCGCACCCTGCCGGGCCAGCCCGGCCGTGGACTCCGGAAGGTGACCCGGGATAGCGGCCCAGGAATTAGGGCTCTTTGCAGAGAGCGAAGGGTCCCCGGGCAGCGGGGCCCCCAAAGGGCGTTTGGCGGCCTTTGAAAAGCCCCAGGAGATGGTGTGCCCCTCCACCCCCGACGTCCCCGTCTCCACTGCCAGCCTGGGAAATTGCCGGGTGCGCGGCGCAGCAGATGAGACGCCCGCTCCACTCGGCGGCACCTATTCCTGTCCCCGCACGGAGTTGGGTAGCCGCGGGTTCCCAGAGCGGGAGTCGGTCCCATTGCAAACTTTAGGAGCGGGAGGAGAGGGCGGGCTCTCCCGCCGCCGCCTCCCCGTGGTTCCCGCCGGGGCAGCACTCACCGCGTCCTCCCTGGGCGTCTCGGAGGGTGGGGGTCCGGCCACGCTCCGGCCAGAGTCCTGCCGCTCTCGGGCCGGGGCCGCCGCCTCCCGGAGCGCGCCCGGCCCTCCCCCGGGAAGCCCGGCCCCCGGCCCCGCCCTCTCCTCGCCGCCGCGGCCCCAACCCCACCCGCCAGAGGCTGGGGCGCAGGGGCTGCAGGCATCGCGGCGACCGGCTGCTCCTCGAGCGCGGGCCGTGGGTATCGACTCTAACAGGAGAAGCGCCAGGGCCTGCTCCCCAGGGTGGCGCCGCGTCGCTCTATAGGGAGTCAGATTTCGGCTTTGCCCTTACCGGCCTTTGCAGAGCCTGGGAGACTCGTGGAAGGGGGAAGGGATGGGGTCTGCCGTGACACCCCTTGGAGGGAGGCCTCGGGTCTACACTGCCTTCCATTTTATTTGCTGAGCATAGCTTTCTTAGAAGTTCGTTCCAGCGAGGCTCACAACCACCCTCTTTTAAGCATTAGGATTCCCATTGTACAGATGCAGAAACTGAGGCTCAGAGACCTTCCTCAGCTTGCAAGAGATCTGTAGTCGGGCAAGACCCTGAACTCCAAACCCGTGCCCTTTCCATGTGCAGCCCTGCCTGCCAATCTGGAGGCGCATTCTGTGGACTGGGTAGGACACGCGATGGGGTGGGGCAAAAAGGCATGAGCTCCTCCCGCTCCGTGTTCTTATTCCCAGATTTTGTACCAAGATTCATTCTAAAAATCCCTTCGTCCCTCCACTCCCTTTGTCAGTCACCAGCCTTGGTAGATTTTTCCAGATCGCCACGATACCACCCGACTCTTACTAAGTCCCTTCTTCCTCACCCCCTTAGCCCCCACCCCGGGATTTTTTTCGCAGCCAGCCCGTCTGTTATTTATATCCACTGGAGCGGTCCAAGAATGTTCCGAGGCTGACCTAATCGCCACCTGCTTGACCTCCCGGTCCCACCCTACCCCGTCCCCCCCGCGGATCCCTTTTGGGCCGGGAGACCCGGCAACCGAGCCCTCCCCCTAGCAGAAGAGAGGGGGCACGGGCGGGCTAGCAGGGTCCGAGGCACCGGGCGCTCAGAGGGTCCAGAGGGTGCAAAATCCCTCGGGGAATGGGAAGCCGCCTCGGACTCCAAGGAGTGCGCCCCCAGGGGGACGGTGCGGTGCTCTGGAAAGCCAAAGGCCAGGCTGTTCTCTCTCCAGCACGTACTCTTGGTCCCCACTCCCCGCCCCTCCACCACTCCCTGAGGAGCGTGAGTGCGTGTGCGCGGATTTTTAAACTGCAGCTTTGCTTTAAAAATAGCAGAAGTATGTTGTTTCTGAATCCGAGAGGAGTCACTGACGCGTTCTTTACGCAGATAAATCCGCTCATGAAATGGAAAAGGGCCCTGAAGAGAATGAATGAGGGTAATTTCAGGTGGTAGTATTAGCCGCTGAGGATTGAGTTACTCCCCAGTCCTGGCAGGAGGGTGAAAATGGGCATCCAGGACGTACCGTGTTTGGCAAATCCTACCTGAGTAGTGGATCCTGGCCTTGTCGCTCACAGGGTGTGTACTCAGCAGGATGTGGCTTCTGAAACCAGTTTCAACACCTAGTCTCTGTTGGGGCATGAAAAAGCCACTTTTCTCCATATTTCTGTTTCTACCTCTATGAAACACGACGTGTGACCCGGCTGACCTCCCAAATGGGCCATGTGCCCTAGCTAATTAATGATCGTAAAAGCTGTAAATGAGAGGAGCTGGGATAATATATAATGACAGCTATAGTGTTCCGTACTATTTTAAATCAGTTACTATCCCACCTAATGCCTTGAGGCCTTTAGGCACCTAGACAGAAAGTGTGAAAACACAAGAATGAAATTAATTACAGGAACCGCCTCTTAAAACTCCATTAAAAATAAAGGCTGCAAGCCAGACTGGCACCTGGGGAAGCCAGGCCAGAGACAGACTCCGTAAACAAGGCTGTTCGTCAGATCTCAAGGAGAAGGAGATATGGAGTGGAAAGCATCTGGGTTCCCTTAGATTCAAATCTGGAAGCTGAAAGCAGAAACGTTGCAGCTGATTTTAAATGCCCCTAAGGTACTGCAGGGAGAAAAAATAAACCAAAACCCAGAGCACACTGAGCTGCTTCAAAGGTGAAAGGAGACAGAGCTGCCTCAGGAAAGCCAGGCCCCTGCTAGTGCTGCCTGCAGGGCTCAGATTTCTATGCCCTGTAGCCAGAAAGCCCCGGCACACTCACATGGCCCTATGAGCGCAATACCCAACTTGAATGGAGTTCAAGATGAGATGCCTAAGGGGCACCTGGGTGGCTCAGTCGGTTAAGTGTCCAACTCCTGGTTTTGGCTCAGGTCATGATCTCACGGTTTGGGAGTTGAGCCCACATCAGGCTCTGTGCTGACAGGGGGAGCCTGCTTGGGAGTCTGTCTGCCTTCCTTCTCAGCCCCTCCCCCATTCGCATGGTCTCTGTCTCTCTCAAAATAAAAATAAATAAACTTAAAAAAAAAAAAAAAAGATGAGATGCTCTAGGTCAGAGGGCTGGATAGACAGAAACCTAGAAAGGCAGCTTGGTTCAGGGCACCAGGGGTGGGGGGGTCTGGGGGGGTGCAGATCAGTCCAAAGCCCAAGCTCACAGCACTCGCGGGCTCACTCACCTTGAGTTTCTGGAATGTGCTAACCACCGTACCTTTATTTGTTTATTTATTCATTCAGTCATCCAGTCAAGAAATCATTTGCATTTTTGTTCTATGCTAAGCCATATGTTAAATATTGAGAATACGAGATAAACAAGGCAGAGCCTTAAGTGCATGATAGTGATACAGTGTGGGTAGGAAGTACTTTGGGAAAACAGAGCAAGAGACCACCTTTGGCCCGGTGATGACACTTGATTGATCTTGATGAGCAGGAATTAGTCACATGCAGAGGCATTCTAGGCGGGAACACCAGGGTGTGCCAAGCCCCAGAGGTGTTAGCATATGACTTGGTGATCCAACAATTTTTTGGAATCTACCCTAGACAAACATGTGTAGAAGTGCAAAAAAGGTACAAGGATGTTTGCATGTAGTATCATTTGCAGTGAGGGAAAAATGGAAACTAATGTCCATGAAGAGGGTGCTGGCTGGCAGGTCACCAAGGTGCATCGGCCAAACAGTGCCAAGAGGCCCTGGCCCACAGACTCCCTCTGGGGACAGGCTGATGGAAACATCCCATCACTTGACAGCTGCACTAACACGTAACCACTCGCTATTTGTCGCTGTTTCACACTTGTAGTTAGGAACTGAATTTTTAAGTTAATTTAATTAACTAAAAATTTAACAGCCACGTGTGGCTAGTGGCAACTGTACTGGACAGTTCTGGTCAAGAATATCTAGAATAGTGAGTTCAGGACGGGGTGTAGGCAGATGGAAGATGAAGCTGGGAAATGAGATTGAATAGTGAAGGTTTTGCAAGGTGGTTTGAAGGGGTTCCAACTTGATCCTATAGGCAGTGGGAAGTGTGCGTGTGAGGGGCTCGGTGAAATTTATCCAAAGAACTCTGGCAGGCAGCCTCTCGAAGGCAGAGGAGAGCAGGCAGAGAGGGCTGCCGGCAGGCTTTGTCTTTTCAGAAGGCTGCTGTGTTTCTCTCCGTGGCCTCTGGACATTGCCCCAGCATTCCTGACGGGCAGCTGAGTAAAGTATTCTGGTTCAACAGCTATGTTTTTAAGATCTCCGGCAACCCCAGGTAGAAAAACTGGTTGGAGTTATCGAGAGGGGTTAACCTCAGTGGGGGAAGCTGTTCTAGGCAGGAAGGACAGCAGATGGATGGTATTAGAGTAAGAATGCATAGCAGGCTTCAGCGGAGCCTGTAGAGAAAGCTTCTCCAGGGTCAGGAATTCGCCCGGGGCAGATTCTTTGGAAGGTACCAAGGAGCTGCGCTATACCCAGTCCAGGTTTCAGCTCAGTAGGCGGATGGTTCTGCTCAGGAAGGCTGCCCTGGTTCATTCAGACCCTACTCCGAAGACCACTGGAGGCCTCCTTATTTCAGAGAGAAATTCTAGTGGAGGATGCATTGATTTAGCTAGCTTTCACACCCAGTCTGCCAGACACCAGGCTGGGTGCTTGGTCCCCAATGCAAGTAAAGCAGACACGCTCCTTGACTTCATGTGGTTGTCCACTAAAACCAAATAAACGCGGCCCATATACATAGTTACAAATCGTGATGCGTGTTCTCAAGGGAAAAAAAACCCACTTGGGGCGCCTGGGTGGCTTAGTCGGTTAAGCATCCCACTCTTGATTTCAGCTCGGGTCATGATCTCACAGTTCGTGGGTTCGAGCCCCACATCACGCTCTGTGCTGACATGACAGAGCCTGCTTGGGATCCTCTCTCTCCCTTCTCTCTCCCTCTCGAATAAATAACCATTTTTTAAAAATTAAAGGAAAAAAAAAAACATTTAGGATACAGTGCTATGAGAGAATAACAGGGGAAACATAAATTCAGTTAGAGGAGGGTCAGAGAAGACCTCTTTCAGGAAGTTTCAGCTTCTCTGCCCCAAAAAAAGCCTCCAAAGACCCCAAAGACAAATGGAAGTGAGCCTGGTAATGAGGGAACCACCGAGGAGAGAGCACTCTATGCTAAAAGATTAATGTGTGCAAAGGCCCTGAAATGGGAACTTGACCTTCTGGGAAAGAAGGTAAGGTGGGTAGGGCATGGTGAATGAGAGAGTGAGAAGTCCGGGGTGAGGTAAGAGAGGCAGGCAGCACCCAAACACTGCAGGCTTTGTCTTATTCTGAATGCAGGATTTAAGCAGAAGAGTGACGGACTGTCTTTCTGGATGTTGTGGGAGGAATAGATACAGAACAGGGCACCAGCAACCCGTAGCCTGGATGGAACACGAGCGAAGAATGGTTTTTACATGTCTAAATGGTTGAAAAGAATCAACAGAGGTATATTTTGTGATATGTGAAGGTTATAAGGAATTCAAATTTCAGTGTCCATAAAGTTTAATTGGAACACAGCCACACCCACTCATTTACATATTGTCTATGGCTGCTTCCACGTTGCAATGGCGGAGTGGAGTAAATTGCAATGGGGATTGCATGGCCAGAAAAACCTAAAATATTTACTATCAAGCCCTTTACACAGAAACTATGTGGCCTCTGTATTAGAGGGAGACTAAAACAGGGAGACCAATTAGGAGGTCGCTTCAGTCATCCAGGTACTGGGGATAGGGACTTGCTGTAGGGGCTTGCTCAGTGTATGGATTGAAGAAGTATTCGGGCGGAAAAAATCAATGGAACTTGATTTTGGGTTAAATGTAGATGGTGAGGGAGAAGTACATTTCAAAATGAATCCCAACCTGTGATCTTGGATTGGATTCTGGACCAGAGTAGGACATTAGCGGGGCACTTGGGAAAATTGGAATAAAATTTATAGATTAGATAATAGTGTTTTTAGTACTCACTTTCTCTCTCTCTCTCTCTCTCTCTTTCTCTCTCTCTCTCTTTTTAAAGTAGGCTCTGTGCCCAGCGTGGGGCTTGAACTCACGACCCCTGAGATCACAGAGTCCACCAACTGAGCCAGGCAGGCGCCCGGTAATTTTCTCATCTTGATCATTGTATTGCAGTTACGTCTCATGTTACATTCAGGATATTAGGGAAGAGCTATGGAAACTTTGTAAACTTTTCTTCGCCACTCTTTGTCAAGTCTGAAATTCTGTCAAAGTGAAAAGTTTAAACATAAAACAAATGCAAATGACTTGCAGGTGTTTACCTTGAGTCCCGAGGCAGAAATGCCAGGGAGGGGAAATGTGACCGAGGCAGGGGAAGAGCAGAAAATCAAGACCTCACTTTTGGATACAGTAGGTTGAGACGCTGAGATGTCCAAGTGGCTGTGTCAGGAAGGCAGAGCCAGATTATTCCGGACGTCACCCATGAGCCAGGGGAAGGGATAGAACCCATGTAAGCCAACCTCAGACAGGGGGCTCTGTGCCTGAGGTGAGGCAGGCCACGGCGGTGAAGCAGGACACGGGCGGGGGGGTGGGCACATGCGCCTGGAGTGTCTGTGGCTTGGCACGCGTTGTGTTCCGCGCTTTGGTCTCTGAGCCTCGCAACAACCCTCTCCAGGAGGCCTAATTCTTCCCAGTTTACAAAGGAGAAGACTCAGAGAGGTGCTAAGATTTCTCGAAGACCCAGCAAGGATATGGGAGAGTGAGAGCTGTCTAACCCCACCACCAGTGAGTCGCTCTCCCACTTGGTGATGCAGACTGAACACCCACGGCAGAGACTGGGTATGTTAGTTTCCTGCAGCTAACAAAGTAGCACACACTAGGTGGCTTAAAACAACAGAAATTTCTTCTCTTCTAGTTCTGGAGGCCAGAAATCCAAAATTAAAGTATCAGCGGGGTCATGCTCCCTCCCCAGGCTCAGGGAGTTGGAGGTGGGGGTGGGGAACGCGGGGGAGGGAGTGGAGAATCTTGCCCTTCTCCTAGCTTCTGGTGGCTGCCAGCAATCTGGTGGTCTTTGGCATACCGTGTATCACTCCGATCTCTGCCTCTGTCTTCACATTGTCTTCTCTGTGTGTTTGTCTCTCTGTCTGTCTCATTCCCCCTTTGCCTCACTGTTTTTATTTGCCTATTTATTTATTTATTTATTTATAACTGCTTTATTACTTATTTTTGAGAGAGACAGAGTACAAACGAGGGAGGGTCAGAGAGAGAGGGGGAGACGGAGGATCCTGATGTGGGGCTCGAACTCACCAACTGTGAGATCACGACCTGAGCGAAACCAAGAGTCCGACGCCTAACCAACCGAGCCACCCAGGTGCCCCCTCACTGTTTTTATTCTTTGACTCGTTTTATTTTTATTGAATTATAGTTGACACACAATGTTACATTAGTCTCAGGTGTGCAATACAGTGATTCCACAACTCAACACGTTATGCTATGGTTTGTTGTTGTTGCTGTGGGGTTTTTGTTGTTGTTTGTTTTTAATTGTTTGAGAGAGAGAGGGAAAGAACGCAAAGAACGCGTGTGAGCTGGGGAGAGAGAGAGAGAGAGAGAGAGGGAGGGAGGGAGGGAGAGAGAATCTTAAGCAGGCTCCAGGCGCTCAGCACAGAGCCCAACAGGGGGTTCAATCCCACAACCTTGGGATCATGACTCAGACGCTCAACCAGCTGAGCCACACGGCCCCTGCTGTTGCTGTTGTTAATTGAAGTAGAGTTGACACACAATGTTGTATTACCTCTGCCTCACTCTTATAATGACATTTGGACCTGGATTTAAAACCTACTGGGATAATAATCCAGGATGATCTCCTCACCTCAAGACACTTAAATACATCTCCGAGGTCCTTTCTCTAGGTAACATTCTCAGGTTCTGGGACTTAGGATATGAATTTCTCTTTTCAGGGACCACTACTCGACCCGCCACACCAGGCCAGCTATTAGCCTTGGAAATCTGTAAAATGTGACATGAACTTAAAAAGCAAGCCATCTTTCGGACTTGTTCATCCAGTTCCACTAATGTGCCTCTTTGCAGAGTACAGCAGCAGCCTCAATGCTGCCACCACACATGTGGCTTGGTCTTCTAGGCGGCCTATAATTACAAAACTTTCAGACTCCAGGGCCTGATGACACAGGGAGAATCAAGCACAAAGGACAGTAAACGTGTCTGCGAGGGTGCCCACTGGAAGTCTCAAGTGTTGGGGAGACTGTGAGTGTATCTGTACCACGATACCCCCTCCAGGCTATTGGCTTCACCAATAAGAACCACAGCTCCCCATGCCGCCCACTGCCTTCCCCGACAGAAACTCAGCTGTGTTTCCTTGGGCCAGTTTTTTGTCACATGTTCCTGGAGTTACAATGTCATAGTAGGGACAAGAGCCAAAGCAGGGCCGTGGAGGCTGGGGTGGGAGAAGGGAATATAAGGGGATGTGAATGTAGCTCTCCCAGACCCACTAGCATGTGACTCATCCACCCATAGGCAACTGGCTTGGCGGTAACACAGAGAGAATCATTTTTATTCCTGCCACTTGGGATTTTTGCAGTCCTTGGAAGAGAGTGAGCAGAAGGCACTGCCAGAATTCAAACCCCTGGTTTCTGCTTCTCTGGTACCCCCTCTTCCACTGGTGGCTACCTGACTGGTGGAACGCTTAATGGCAAAGAGCATTACCTTTATCAGACCTTATCAGTAAATAACATATCGCCAGGAGATTATATAACAAGCTCTATTTGTAGAACACTTTACAGTTTGCAAAGCACTTTCCCATATACTATTTCAGTACTCTGGCAGTTGCCCTGCAAATCTGGCTGCCTAGAGAAGTTTCCTGGCATCCCGTATCTATGGTATTTCATGACAGGGTATTGATTTAGAGTGTGGATTGTGCCTCATGCCCCACAGCAGAGACAGAAGGTGGGGTTTTTTTTTTTTTCTTTTTCTTTCTTTCTTTCTTTTTTTTTTTTTTTTTTTTGTATTTACACAGCTGTCTGACACTTCCAAAGCTACCCCAAATATTTATTTACTTTGAGAGAGAGAGAGTGGGGGAGGGCTAGAGAGAGAGGAAAAGAGAGAGATTCCCAAGCAGGCTCCACGCTGTCAGTGCAAAGCCTGATGTGGGCCTCAAACTCACTAACCATGAGATCATGACCTGAGCACAAATCAACAGTTGGATGCTTAACCGACTGAGCCACCCAGGCGCCCCTATAGTTTTGAAAATGGATACTATTCCCAGAGGGTAGGAGTCATGCTCTCATTTAGCACTACTACAGAATTTATTCATATTTGGGCATTTAAATACGTATTGGAGATGCCAAACAACAGGGACCCTGGATGCTGTATTCCGTCTGTCTCCAATCCTTTTGGAGGAATTTAAACCTCGGTCCCCTGCAAGCCCTGCAGAATCCTCGAGGCTGTCATTTGCAAACCACTGGATGCAGTAACTGTGTGTGGGAAGCCAGCACATACCATCCTTGTGGATTATGGATAGCTCTGCAGACTCAGCAGAGTTTTTGGATCCATAGACAGCCTGATCAGAATCAGAGTCATGTACCGGCCTGCACCAGAGAAATGATTCCTACTTGATGGAAATTTTCCACAAGGAGGCCAGAGTTGAAAGCAGTCACTGGTTTCTGCTGCTGTAATAGCAAGTCACAAGATCCCGGCTTTTAAAACTGGAAGGGATCTGAAAGACCACCGAGTACCTTGTCCTGATTTCATGATGATGAAACTTAGGCATAGAGAAGTGAAATGAAGAACCCAAGATACATGATGTAAGAACAGTGCTCTTCCCACTGTGCTATATTATCTGTTCCAGAAAACACATAAGCCACATATTGTTTTGCAGATCAAAGAAACTGGCATTATTTAGGGTCATGCTCGTGGTCTGCCCGGCTTCCAGTGTGAACACGAGACGTTAATTTGCTATCACCAGCAGCTTTTGTTTTTTTGTTTTTTTTTTTTTTCAGCGTTTATTTATTTTTGGGACAGAGAGAGACAGAGCATGAACGGGGGAGGGGCAGAGAGAGAGGGAGACACAGAATCGGAAACAGGCTCCAGGCTCTGAGCCATCAGCCCAGAGCCTGACGCGGGGCTCGAACTCAGGGACCGCGAGATCGTGACCTGGCTGAAGTTGGACGCTTAACTGACTGTGCCACCCAGGCGCCCCATCACCAGCAGCTTTTGAATGAATTGCCTTGTGATGCCTTATGTCAAAGATAGTGTCACAGATAAGACCAAAACACCTATAAACAGTTTCATAGCACAGCCTCTCTGTGGCATGAAACGAGAGCAATGCTGTACCATTCACCTCATTATCAGGTTAGCAGCATCACAAAATACGTATTAAATTTTGTTTAATCCTTATTTATTTTTGAGAGAAAGAGAGAGAGAGAGAGAGAGAGCATGAGCAGGGGAAGGGCAGAGAGAGAGGGAGATACAGAAGCCGAAGCAGGCTCCAGGCTCTGAGCTGTCAACACAGAGACCAACGCGGGGCTCAAACACACTGACCGCGAGATCATGACCTGAGCCGAAGTCCGACACTCAACCGACTGAGCCACCCAGGCGCCCCCTCCCCCCACAAAATACTTATTAAATACTTTTGTCTACTCTGCACCTGATGGTTCATCAGATGGGAATGGATGACATTAAGTCCCCAGGAAGTCATTTTGTGGTGAAACACAGCAAAACCCAGGGTAAAAATACCCCAAAGCACGATATGAAACAAAATACTTTACTGGCATGTTCAGGGCAGGTTTCCATACTCACACGTAGTTTTTTTAATTCACCGTGGAAAAGCTCCCCAAACCTAAAAACAGATTCCGGGAAAACCTGGCATTAAGCAGGACATTTCCTCTGCTCGTGAATCCATTACAGGTAATTATTACCTCCACGTCTGTCTTCCCATTTCCTACTCTCTCTGCCTGGAATGTTCCTTCCCCACCCTCCCATCTCTCAAGATTCAGCTTAAGTGACCCCTTCTCTGGGAAGACTTCTTTGACACTGTTCTTTTAAACTTTACTCCAAGCTGAGTTAGTGTCCTTTTTCTGTGCCTACCCTCAGCCCCACCAGAACCCAATGCTTCCTCTCTCACTAAGCTTATCACATCCTATTGTAGTTGTAGGATTACCTGTGTCCCCCATGATTAAAAAGCACACTCCAGGGCACCTGGGTGGCTCAGTTGGTTAAGTGTCTGACTTCAGCTCAGGTCATGATCTCACAGTTTGTGGGTTTGAGCCCTGCATCGGGCTCTGTGCTGACAGCTCAGAGCCTGGAGCCTGGTTCAAATTCTGTGTCTCCCTCTCTCTCTACCCCTCCCCTGCTGTCACTTTGTCTTTCTCTCTCTCTCTCTCTCTCTCTCTCTCTCTCTCTCTCTCTCTCTCAAAAATAAACATTAAAAAAAAAATAAAAACAAAAAGCACACTCCGTGGGGGCAAAGAGCACTTTTTATTTCAGCATTCTCTTTCACTGGAATAGTGCCAGGAACAGAACTTTTGATAAATGTCAGTAGAATGAATGAAATTTGAATTCTGCCTGCCATTCAACTTCCCCCTCCATCTGGTCTCTCTTTGAACAGATCCTCAGTATGACCAACTTTCTCCTCTTCAAGCTGCCTCCTGCCGTACTTATAAATGTCAATGCCTCCAATCCAAACACCATCAAGAACACCCCTGTTGGGAGACCTGGGTGACTCATTCAGTTAAGCACCTGACTCTTAACTTCTGCTCAGCTCTTGATCTCAGGGTCGTGAGTTCAAGTCCCGCATTGGGCCCTGTACTGGGAGTGAAGTCTACTTGAAAATACTTAAAAAAAAAAAAAAAAAAAAAAAAAAAAAAAGAACACCCCTGTAGGTGAACTTGTGGTTTATTGCTCGTTGCAACAGAGAATGTATATGGTGGAACATTGCTGTAAGAAGGTATTAGGAAGGACTTATAGGATTTGGTTTGTGTTGGATGATTTGGATAAGGTTCAGGGGAGTGGGGCTCTGCTCTGGATTAAAGCAGATGGGGGTAATTCTGTGACTGAGTATCAATAAATCTTATCTGCAAGGTGGAAGGAATGAAGGAAAGCTAAAGCTGTGATTGGCCAAGAAGCTGCTTTCATATTAGCCGAACTAATAGGGAGATGTTTGGTTATTTTTGTGGTTTGGGCAATGTTCTTACTTTTTCCTGTGGTCAGACATGTGTGGTCATGTTTTAGCCTTGATCTATCATGGTCACAGAGTGGACTTATCTGGTGTTTTGTGCAATTGTTTATTTCGACAGAACACCAAGGTCTAACTGATACCAGGCCAGCTCTCTTTCTCAAACCTCATGCCCATTCCTTTTACCAAGCTGACCCCCTGCCTCAGATGCTCTCCTCCCTCCGCTAGCCAAACCCTATTTAAATTCAAATTGAACTCCACAAAATTCCATCTTCCCTGTGAAGCTTTCCTAAATACTTCTTTCTCCATTGGATTATCTTTTCTGAATGCATCTAAAAGTCTTGGTTGGCATGCCACAATTTAGTATTCAACTGCCTTCACTCTGGAATGGTTTGACTTGTTTCACGTGTATTTTTCTTCTCTGCTCAGTAGGTTGCAAATCTTTATAGGGGCAGGGTCATTTCCTACATTTCACTATCCCCTTAGAACTGAGCACCCTGCTGAGGTGAAACTAATGGCTGGTGTGAATAAAGGGGGCGACTCTGCATCTGTGACACAGCTCTGAAAACACAGCCACAAGCCAGCAATGGAAAAGCCACCAGCTTGCCTTTCCCCTTTTTAACACTCTGACCTTTTATCTTCCCATTTTCCATTAAGAAACCATGTTTGAATTTTTCTTTTGGAGCATTCATTTCTTCCCAAGTGTTACTTTTGGAAATGTCTTCTGTCCCTAACTGACCTTTAGTACAGGATCTGCCGTTAATGCATTGTTGTCTCTTCTCACCCTTCCAAAGAGCCTGGCGGATAGCATGAAAAGCCCAGCAGTCCCCCACTAACAGAAGCTCCTGCCTGGCTCATCGTCGCAGGAAGTAGGATGCATGTGAACTGTCTCCTCTGGGGCCGTGCGTAGGGTCACCCACCAGGGCCAATACCCAGGACTTTGGCTTAAGTCAGGGCACAAGACCTCTAAGCCTGATTAGCCTACACGCCCTCCAGCCCATCCCTTACTCCCTAGGCGGACACTCAGCAGGTTTAGGGAAAATTTAGTTGAAAGCTGCAAGCGTCAACCACTCTGCACAGAAAAGCTGACATTCGGGGGAGGCGAGGAAACAGAAGCGCGGACACCTATGGCAAAGCAGGCGGGCGGGAAGAGCTCGATTTCCACCACAGGGCGGTGGCGAGCTTTCTACAAAGCCGCCTATGTCCAGGACCAGCCAATCCTAAAGCCCGAAAGGGCGTGATCACCAATTAAAAGGCAGAGAAGGCGGAGCCGAAGCCTTGATTGGCACCTCGTCTCCTGTGGACTGGCTGAGGCCTGGCAACGCGGAGTCTGAAGAGGCTTCAAGTTGGGTGCTCTAGCCATGGCGGCCATCTTTATTTCTGGCAGATCAGCTGATGGGCACCAACGCGCCCAATTTAGAGGCCAGGCGTTGGGTCTTTCTCTAGGGAGCCCATGAGCCCCTCCCCTCGCGTGCCTCTCTGAGAGGGGGCGGGCCGGAGCAGGAAGCCAGATTGAACGCGGTGAGGCTGTTTGGCGGGAAGTTGGCTTAGTTCCCTGGTCCCCGCCTAGTTTCTCCCCAGAGGCTTCTCAATCTTCCCTCCTTGATCTCGGCATAGGGCACAGTACCCTTTCGCACGGAGGACGCGATGGCTCCCAGGAAACGCCCAGAAACCCAGAAGACCCCCGAGGTGGTTGTGCGCCCCAAGAGCAGGAGGAGCAGAAGCCCCCGGGAGCTGGAGCCCGAGGCCAAGAAGCTCTGTGTGAAGGGCCCCGGTACTGCCTGCGCCTGCTGCTTTAATAATTCCGCCTTTGGGGGTTCTCACGCAGGAGGCTGGAGTGGGGGGGTGGGGTGCTGTTGGTTTCCTGAGGCTATCCCAAGTTTTAAGGATGCCTTGGGCTGTGCATTTTTCCGCAGGTCCTTTGACACCACAGAGCTTGGGCTTAACCCCTCTCAGGTGATGGGAAGAGGCAGATGAGCTCCATTACATAAGACACAACGGACTTTTCAAATTCCTGTGTACCAGGATTTTTACACACTGAGGACTGCTTAAAATAATCCTACCTTGCCTGGTGGTGCGTGTGGTGAATTTCGGTAGTCATGGTTGCTAGCAGTGTGTCCTTGGTTTCCGCTGTGAGAATCTTCAATTTCCTTCCTTAGAAAACTCATTCTCTGAGGTTTATTGGGGCTTGAACCTGGGGCTATAAGGATTGGGGGGGGGGGGCACAAAACACTGGATCAGGGTGTTGTTGATGAAGTGTTTTTTGTCCCTAAGAAAAAGCAATTAATCGGTTGTCAAGAGGCAGGATTCATAGAAACCAGATCCTCAAGTACATCTTTATTCCTATTCTAAGTGGATCTATCTCTCCAAAAGTAGCCAGGCCAGACCCTCTGGATCCTGCTGGTTTCCCAAAGAACAGATTGGACTTGGGGCGAACAACTGGTCACCTCTACATTATTTTAATATAGGATTTAAAGATACTTCTTTTCCCAGTCACTTCTACCATGCTATCCTCAAATCTTTTTATTTTACATGATATGTGATTTTAAAATTGTCACCCAACCCTACCATGAGTTTTCCAACCTACTGGGAAGAGTTCTGTGTATACTTTATTCTTGGGTGTTTCTTTGGTTCCGTTCTCAGAAACCCTGCAAGGGTTTGTTTTCATATTATTTCATATTTAGCTTCACTTCAGAATTACTATTGGGGGAGTGTTTGGGGCAAGGGGCTGAATCCCTACTCACTATATTTTGTGCTGGCTGAGACTGAGCAGACCATGGAAAGGCCTTAAGAGGCAATGAGAGAGATTGGCTATGTAGAATGGAACAACAAAGCTTTCTTTCTGAGATTTCAGCAGGAAACCCTTCCATGCGTGAGAACAGAGAGGAAAATATGTGTCTGTTCTGCTTGGCAGGTTCTAGCAGAAGATTTGACTCAGGCTGCCTTTGGGCGGGGTTGGCTAGCCTTCAGGTCCCGCCATCATACACCAACATCGTCAGGGCCCTTCACCACCATAAGCTGGGCAAAGCTGCCTGGCCATCACTACAGCAGGTGAGGCATTTCCTGGCTGAAGTGCTCGAGTTTCCCTTGTACCTTTTTACTATTGGGATGTTCTAAAATTAGATGCTCGGTTGGTTTAGCAGGTTGTCAGAGTGGTCAGATCACCTCTACCTTGGTGACTGACCTACTGGGCATTCAGCCAAGTAGAAAAGTCTTATGCTGTAAAGGTCCCATCTGGAATGCACTCTGCCCCCTTGCTTTCCAAGATTAGTTCATGCACATTGCAAATATTTTCACACACAGAGCCAGGCAGTTCACTTTCCTTTGGGGGGGGGGAGGGGGGAGGACTTGGCCCTAGGGCTCATCTATGGAGGAGGCAGAGATTTACAGTTTACCCAGGACTTGGATTTTAACTCAACTTAATTCTTTTTTCTCTGTGTCAGGGTCTCCAGCAGTCCTTTGTGCACTCTCTGGCTTCTTACCGGATATTCCAAAAGGCTGCCCCTTTTGACAGGAGGGCCACATCCTTGGCATGGCACCCAACTCACCCCAGCACCCTGGCTGTGGGTTCCAAAGGGGGAGATATCATGCTCTGGAACTTTGGCATAAAGGACAAACCCACCTTCATTAAAGGGGTGAGCAGTTCCCTGTGCCAGACAATAGTGCTGAAGAAGTGTTTGTTGAAGGGATGGAGAATTATCCGGTAACAAGGAGATGACTGGGATCAAAGTAACTAGGTATTTTCAAACAAGGAAATGGTGATGATACTCAAATCTTCATTGAGTGCCAGCCCTTAAAATATTAGAAGGTATAAAATGTTGGCCACCCTGTTGTAAGTTATCACATAGAACAGAATCCGAGCCCCTTCTTTTCTCTTGCCCTCATCTTCTGCTGTCTTTCCTCACTTCCTATGCTTTAGCCACACATGCTATTTCTATTCCTAAAACTGCGTCATTGCTCTTGCTTTTCTCTTTGACTGGAATGCTCTTTCTCTTGGTTTTCTCATGGCTGGCTCCCTTCAGCCATGACCATTCAGGTCTTGACTTGGTGTACTTCTTCAAACAGCTTTCGCTGACCACTCTGTCTAAAGTGGTCTCTACTTGACTCATTCACTCTGGTTCATTACCCTGCTTCATTTCCCCCACCGACCATGTTTATCAATATCTGAAATGCTTCACTTATTTGAGTGTCTTTGCCCATACAAATGTCTTTGGAAAGTAAGCTCCACGATAAGAGGGACCTTGTCTTTCTGGTTTACTACCATATCCCCAGTGCCTCGAACAATGTTTGGCCTAGAGGAGTAGCTGCTGTATTATATTTGTTGAATGAGTGAGGGCCTTGAAGTATAACTGGGTAGATGGGATATGTACATACAAGATAACTTGCAATATAGATGCTAAATGCTACAGAATGTGAGAGAAGGAAGAACCCCTTGTGAATTAGAGTCAACAGAGAAGGCTCATGGATGAGTGGGGAGTGAGGAGTAATAATATTTAGGTAAATGGAGAGAAAAAGGACAAGCAGAGTGTGTTCGGGGCAAAGTTTGGCATAGCGCTTTCTAGGGATGGCCTTAATCGTGTTAGTGTTTATCATCAATTGCTGAGGGGTGAAGGTGTTGGCCCCTCTACCAAAAAGAAGACCTTTATTTTTTTTTTAAACTTTTTTAGTGTTTATTTATTTTTGAGAGAGAGAGAGAGACAGAGCATGAACGGGGGAGGGGCAGAGAGAGAGGGAGACACAGAATCGGAAGCAGGCTCCAGGCTCTGAGCCATCAGCCCAGAGCCCGACGCGGGGCTTGAACTCACGGACCACGAGATCGTGACCTGAGCTGAAGTCAGACGCTTAACCGACTGAGCCACCCAGGCGCCCCAGAAGACCTTTATTTTTATTTATTTATTTTTTCAGCTATAATATTGCCAGTTTATTTATTTATTTTTGTAATTATTTATTTATTCATTTATTTATTTTTAATTTACATCCAAGTTAGTTAGCATGTAGTGCAACAGTGTTTTCAGGAGTAGATTCCAGTGATTCATCCCCTACACATAACACACAGTGCTCATCCCAACAAGTGTCTTCCTTAATGCCCCTTACCCATTTAGCCCATCCCCCCACCCACAACCCTCCAGCAACCCTCGGTTTGTTCTCTATATTTAAGAGTCTCTTATGTTTTGTCCCCCTCCCTTTTTTATATTATTTTTCCTTCCCTTCCCTTATGTTCATTTGTTTTGTATCTTAAATTCCTCATATGAGTGAAGTCATATATTTGTCTTTCCCTGACTAATTTCGCTCAGCAGAATACCCTCTAGTTCCATTCATGTAGTTGCAAATGGCAAAATTTCATTCTTGCTGACTAATTTCGCTCAGCAGAATACCCTCTAGTTCCATTCATGTAGTTGCAAATGGCAAGATTTCATTCTTTTTGATTGCTGTGTAATAATACTCCATTGTGTGTGTGTGTGTGTGTGTGTGTATATATATACACACACACACACACACACACACACACACACACACACATACCACATCTTCTTTATCCATTCATCTGTTGATGGACATTTGGGCTCTTTCCATACTTTGGCTATTGTCGATAGCACTGCTGTAAACATTGGGGTGCATGTGCCCCTTCAAAACAGCAACCTATATCCCTTGGATAAATACCTAATAGTGTAATCGTTGGATCATAGAGTAGTTCTATTTTTAATCTTTTGGGGAACCTCCATACTGTTTTCCAGAGTGGCTGCACCAGTTTGCATTCCCAGCAGCAGTGCAAAAGAGATCCTCTTTCTCCGCATCCTCGCCAACATCTGTTGTTGCCTGAGGTCTTAATTTTAGCCACTCTGACTGGTGTGAGGTGGTATCTGACTGTGGTTTTAATTTGTATTTCCCTGATGATAAGTGACTTTGAGCGTCTTTTCATGTGTCTGTTAGCCATCTGGATGTCTTTGGAGAAGTGTCTGTTTGTGTCTTTTGCCCATTTCTTCATGGGATTATTTGTTTTTTGGGTGTTGAGTTTGGTAAGTTCTTCATGGATTTTGGATACTAACCTTTTATCTGATATGTCATTTGCAAATATCTTCTTCCATTCCATCAGTTGCCTTTTAGTTTTGCCGATTGTTTCCTTCACTGTGCAGAAGCTTTTTATTTTGATGAGGTCCAGATAGTTCATTTTTGAAAAGAGAAAACCTTTCGTTTGCCCAGATGGGGGCTGACAAATGGAGGACTCTATTGTAAAAAGTGACACTCTGGGCTTAGAGCAGCAGCCACAGACTCACAGGCCTTAAAAAGCCAAAGAGAAAAAAGAGTGATAGATGATGGGATCAGTGGTAAACAGGAGATGGTTGACAGGCAAGAATCTAGGTCTCGTGGTATCAGGTTTGATTTTTTCAAATGAACCCTGAAATCTTGATATTTTTTTTTACATGAAATGTTCTGATTTTTAAAAATTGTGATGAAATACACAAAACAAAATGTACCATCTTGACCATTTTTAAGTGTAGAGTCCAGTGGTGTTAAGTATATTGGAATTCTTGTATAGCCAGTCTCCAGAAAGTAAAACTGCAAAAGTGTTTGCAAAAGTGCAATTCTGTACCCACTAACACTAACTCCCCATTCTTCCCTCTTCCTGTCCTTGGCAACCACCATTCTACTTTCTGTCTTTATGATTTTGACACTCTCATGAGTATCTCATATAAGTGGGAACTATACAGTATTTATCTGTTGGCTTATCTCACTTCATATAATGTCCTCTGGGCTCATCCATGTTGTAGCAGGTGTCAGAATTTCCTTTTGAAGGCTGAGTCATATCCCACTTCATGTATATACCACATTTTGCTTATCCATTGATCTGTTGATGGACACTTGGGTTGCTTCTACCTTTTGGCTGCTGTGAATAATGCTGCTATGGACATGGGTGTACAAATCTCTCTTCAGGTCCCTGCTTTCAGTTCTTTTGGGCATATACCCAGAAGTGGAATAGAAGAGACAGACAAGGCCAGTGGTGAACCCAGGATGAGTTTTCTTAAGTGGAGGCTCCAAAGCAGCCCATCAGAAAAGGCCAGGTTAGACAGCCTTGGGATGAGATGGATGTTCAAGAAAACAGGTGCTTGAAGCCAGAAGAAAGGCAGCCAGAGAAATGCTGTGCCCAGAGTTTGGCTTCCTGCCCAGCTGGTGAGACAGGTGACCACCAGAAGGGGCAGTTTTAAATTGAAGTCAAAACCCAGAACTCAGGCAGGAAGAGATTTGTTTTGTTTTGGTTTTTCCCCCTGGGAATCTAGGACATGGGAATAGAGAAATTTAAGAAGTACCTAAGGGTGTCCTCAGGGAAGAGCCACCTGACGAAAAGGAGAATGACATCTGCTTTTAACTTGTGCCAGGATGAGACTGCTTTTGGTTTACATCACCCTTTATTATAATGTGCATTTAAGTGATGTTTCCTCACACCATGGTGGAGATTGGCTTGGACATTTGAATTTTGGATTAGCAAGACACTAGATTGGAACAGAAGAAGGGTATGGTGGTCTGGAGAACTGCCTGTCTTTACTCCCAGATACTGACAGAAAGTTGATTTGGCACCAGTGACTGGAGGAGAAGCAGTGCCTCATTTCGTCACTTCTTTTGTCCTCTGACCTTGGCTCTGACCTTTACATCTTCAGGCCCTTGGCAAGGAAACACATTACATTTTCAAAATGAAGATAACTTAGTTTTACTCTTATTATAAAATGATCTTTGGGGCACCTGGGTGGCTCAGTTGGTTAAGTGTCCGACTTCTGCTCAGGTCATGATCTCACACTTTTTGAGTTTGAGCCCCATGTCCAGCTCTGTGCTGACAGCTCAGAGTCTGGAGCCTGCTTCAGATTCTGTATCTTACCCAAGTAAATAAGTATACTTACTATTTTGAGAGAGAGAGGGAGAGAGCGCACATGCAAGCAGGGAAGGAGCAGAGAGACTTATTTAAAAAAAAATAATTGTGAGGGTGCCTAGATGGCTCAGGTGGTTAAGCACCCGAGTCTTAATGTTAGCTCAGGTCATGATCTTATGGTTGTTGGTTGGTGAGATCCAGCCCTCTGTTGAGCTCCGTGCTGAGCGGGGAGCCTGCTTAGGATTCTCTCTCTCTGCCCCTCCCCTGTTCACATGCACACTCTCTCTCTTTCTCAAAATAAATAAATGAACATTAAAAATAAAAATAGGGGTGCCGGGTGGCTCAGTTGCTTAAGCGTCCAACTTTGGCTTAGGTCATGATCTCACGGTTCGTGAGTTCAAGCCCCGTGTTGGGCTCTGTGATGACAGCTCAGAACCTGGAGCCTGCTACTGATTCTGTGTCTCCCTCTGTCTCTGCCCCTCCCCCACTTACACTCTGTCTCTCTCTTTCTCAAAAATAAATGAACATAGAAAAAAAATTTTTTTAAATAAAAATAAAAATGATTGTGATTTGTTTGGTGTGTTTTTCTATATGTTTCTCCTGTTTGGGGTTCACTGAACTTCTTGGATCTATGGGTTTGTCATCAAATTTGGAAAATTCTAGGTCATCATTTCTTGAAATAGTTTCTCCCCTCTTTTTTTTTCCCCGCTCTGGGACTCCAGTTACATACATGTTAGGCTACTAGGTATTGTCCTGCAGGTCATTGATTAACACTTTATTTTTTAATCCCCTCCCCCTCATTTTATTTTGCGTAGCTTCAACCGCATGTCTCAACTTCATTGATCGTCTACATCTAATCTGCTATTAATCCCATCCAATGTATTTTTCTTTTCAGATACTGTATATCATCTCTAGAAGCTTAATTTAGGCCTTTTAAAATATCTTCCATTTCTTTTTTCATGTTCATTACTTCCTCTACTTTTCTTGACCATATAGAATATGTTTATAACACTTGTTTCAATGTTTTTGCTTAATTCTATCATCTGTGTCACTTGTAAGGGTGTTTGTATTCACTGAGCTTTCTTCTGGTTATAAGTTCTATTTTCCTGCTTCTTTGCATGCCTGGTAATTTCTCATTGGATGCCAGACATTGTGAATTTTACATTGTTGGATGTTGGATTTTGTTGTATTCTTTTAAATATCGTTGGGCTTTGTTCTGGGACACAGGTACTTATAACCAGTTTGATACCTTCAAGGCTTGCTTTTTTTTTTTTTTTTTTTTTTTTAATTTTTTTTTTCAACGTTTATTTATTTTTGGGACAGAGAGAGACAGAGCATGAATGGGGGAGGGGCAGAGAGAGAGGGAGACACAGAATCGGAAACAGGCTCCAGGCTCTGAGCCATCAGCCCAGAGCCTGACGCGGGGCTCGAACTCCCGGACCGCGAGATCGTGACCTGGCTGAAGTCGGACGCTTAACCGACTGCGCCACCCAGGCGCCCCAAGGCTTGCTTTTAAGCTTTGTTAATATAGTTACTATATTAGTTTCCTATTGATTCTATAACAGATTATCACAGTCTTGGTATCTTACAACAAAACAATTTTATTCTCTTACAGTTCTGGAGGTCAGAAATCTGAAATCATTTTTCTGAACAAATGTCAACACGTTGGCAAGGCTGGTTCTTTCTCAAGTTTCTGAGGGGAGAATTTGTTTCCTTGCTTTTTTCAGCTTCTTGTGGCCATCTGAACTCCTGGGCTGTGGCTTCTTCCATCTTAAAAGTGCATCACTGCAATTTCTGCTTCTGTCATCACATTGCTTTCTTTTCTGACTCTGACTCCCCCTGTGTTGCTCTTATAAAGACCATTTGATTTCGATTATATCAGTCCCACCCAGACAATCCAAAATAATCTCCCCATCTCAATATCCTTAACTTAACCACATATGCACAATCCCTTTTGTCATCTAGAATATTATTCATGGGGTCCATGGATTAGGGCATGGACATCTTGGGGACCATTATTTAATCTACCCCAGTTAGCATGGATTTAAGGAAGCCTATAGTCTAGGTATAAGTTGGCCTCATCCTGAGGCAATACTCTTCTGAAGACTCAATGTTCTGTATATTAAGTCTTTTCATTCTGGATGGTGAGAATACAGACTATTCTGAGGATTCTCCCTTATTTATTCATGGTGTTTCTCCCCACTCCCCTCCCAGCCTTGGGTAGTTTCCTCATACCCATTTACACATTAATACTTACCCAAAAGACTTGAGGGGATCCTTGTGAAAATCTCCAGAATGTTCCCTCTGTGTGTCTCCTCCCCAGAATTTTGCCCACAAATTCTTGCTATGTTGGCTTTCCTAAAACTCTGTCTTCTCAACTCAGTGAGACTGCTAGGCTGTGTGTGTCCTCCCTCTCGGTCTTGCTGCCTGGATACTTTCTCCAAGTGCTAAGCTGGGACAGTTGTAGGACTACCTCTTTTGCTTGCCTCCTGTCTTGTGCTGCCTGCTGTCTAATCTCTGAGAACCTATTTCACTTTTCTTGTCCATTTTCTTAGTTGTTTAAGACAGGAAGATATACCTGTTTTCTGACACTCCATCATGGTTGGGAACAGAAATTCCAATTAATTGTAATAGTTTATCTGAGGATTTAACATTTTTGTCCTACACAGTCTTGTCACCTACAAATCACAAGAGTTGGGTTTCTTTCTTTACTATTCTTATACTTCTTTTTTGCCTTGTTCCATTGTCTTATTCTAGTACATTGCTGAATATTGATTCTAGCAGACATGCTTGTCTTATTCTTGATCATAGAAGGCTTTTATATTTTATCATTGAGCATGATTTCTTCTACTTTCTATTGTAAAATACACATAACATAAAATTAACCAGTTTTTAAAAGTTTATTTCATTTTTTAAAAAATTTTAAAGTTAATGGGGCGCCTGGGTGGCGCAGTCGGTTAAGCGTCCGACTTCAGCCAGGTCACGATCTCGCCGTCCGTGAGTTCGAGCCCCGCGTCGGGCTCTGGGCTGATGGCTCAGAGCCTGGAGCCTGTTTCCGATTCTGTGTCTCCCTCTCTCTCTGCCCCTCCCCCGTTCATGCTCTGTCTCTCTCTGTTCCAAAAATAAATAAACGTTGAAAAAAAAATTAAAAAAAAAAATTTTAAAGTTAATTTGTTTTCAGAGAGAGAGAGAGAGATGTGGGAGGGGCAGAGAGAGAGACAGAGAATCCTAAGCAGGTTCTGCACAGTCAGTGCAGAGCCTGATGTGGGGCTCAAACCCACGAACTGCAAGATCATAACCTGAGCTGAAACCAAGAGTCGGATGCTTAACTGACAGCCAGCCAGGCGTCTCCCCATTTTAACCATTTTAAGTGTACAATTCAGTGGCATTAAGTACTTTCACATTGTTGTGCAACTATCACCACAACCATCTTCAGAACTTGTACATCTTCCCAAAATAAAACTCTGTACCATTAAACAAAGACTCTTTATTACCCTCCCCTATATGCACTAATCTGCCTTCTGTCTCTAAAAATTTGAGTATTTGCGGCACCTGGGTGACTCAGTCAGTTGAGCGTCCAACTTCGGCTCAGGTCATGATCTTGTGGTCCGTGAGTTCAAGCCCCACGTCGGGCTCTGTGCTGACAGCTCAGAGCCTGGAGCCTGTTTCTGATTCTGTGTCTCCCTCTCTCTCTCTCTGCCCCTCCCCCACTCACTGTCTATCTCTGTCTCTCAAAAATAAATAAACATTAAAAAAATATTTAAAAATTTGACTATTCGGGTACTTCATATAAATGGAGTCATACAATATTTTTCCTTTTGGGTCTGGCTTCTTTCATTTAGCATAATGTTTTCAAGGTTCATCTATGTTGTAGCATGGATCAGTACTTCATTACTTTTTTATAGCTGAATGATGGTCCATCATACGGATTTGCCGCATTTCATTTATCCAGTCATCTGTTGATGGACGTTTGGGTTGTTTCCACCTTTTGCTATTATGAATGCAACTGCTGTGAATGTACGTGTACAAGTTTTTGTTTGAATACCTGTTTTTATTTCTTTTGGGTATATACACGGGAGCTTGTTTGTGTTTTAAAATTGTCTGTTTTTTAATATCCCTTATCAGATTATGTAAATTCCCTTTTTATTTCTGGTTTGCCAGAAGCTCTTGTGAATGAAATTGTATTTCATCAAATACTTTTTTGTATCTCTTGAGATCAGCATATGATTTTCCCCCTTTATTCTCCTAATGTGATAAGCTACACCAATTGATTTTGTGTGTTTGTTTTGGTTTATTAATTATATTCCAATTTTTCACTTAAATTTTCTTTTTTTCTCATTTCTTTTTTTTTTTTTTTAATTTTTTTTTTTTTTTCAACGTTTATTTATTTTTGGGACAGAGAGAGACAGAGCATGAACGGGGGAGGGGCAGAGAGAGAGGGAGACACAGAATCGGAAACAGGCTCCAGGCTCTGAGCCATCAGCCCAGAGCCCGACGCGGGGCTCGAACTCACAGACCGCGAGTTCGTGACCTGGCTGAAGTCGGACGCTTAACCGACTGCGCCACCCAGGCGCCCCTTTTTTTCTCATTTCTTAAAACCTTTCCAATTTTATCATCTCCAGCAAGTAATACTGCTTCTTAAAAATCATGGTAAAAGCACATAACATTTATCACTGAACATTTAAAAAAAAAATATATATATATATATATTTGTTTTAAGTTTATCTATTTTGAGAGAGAGAGAGAGAGAGAGAGAGAGAGAGACTGTATGAGCGGGGGAGGGGCAGAGAGAGAGGAAAACAGAATCCCAAGCAGGCTCTGCACTATCAGTGTGGAGCCCGACATGGGGTTTGAATCCACGAACCATGAAATCATGACCTGAGCTGAAGTCAAGAGCCAGACGCTTAACTGACTGAGCCACCCAGGTGCCCCTATATACATACATTTTTCTAAGTTTATTTTTTGAGAGAGAAAAAGTGTGTGTGTGTGTATGTGTGTGTGCGTGAGTGAGGGAGGGGCAGAGAGAGAAGGAGCAAGAGAATCCCAAGCAGGCTCCACACTGTCAGCTCAGAGCCTGACACCAGTCTCAAACTCACGAACTGTGAGATCATGACCTGAGTCAAAATCAAGAGTGGGACACTTAACCAGCTCAGCCACCCAGACACCCCAATCACCGAAACATTTTTAAGTGTACAGTAGGGTTAACTATATTCACATTATTATATAACAGAACTGTAGAACTTTTTCATTGTGTAGAACCGAAACTGTATACCCATCGGATAAGTTCCTCATTTTCCCCTTCCCTCAGCCCTTGGCGACCGCAATTAATGCTTTCTGTTTCTATGAGTTAGAACTGCTTTAGATACCCCTAAGTTTTGATGGGCTTATTGTGGTTACATAGGAGAATGTTCTGCGTAGGAAATACACAGTAGAGTATTTGAGGGTGATTGGACATCAAGCTGGTAATTTATTATCAAATGCTTCCAGAAAAGCAGTTCTTTGTGCTAGTCTTGCAACTTTTCAAAGAGTTTGAGATGATTGGAAAACAACAACAAAAAAAGACTGATATTATTTCTTCCTTAAATGTTTAGTGTATTCAACAGTGAAGCTACCAGGATCTGGAATTTACTTTGCAAGAACATTTTTAGTTGTGAATACAATGCCTTTAATCAGACTATTCTGATTTTCTCTTTCATTTTCCGTCAGTTTAGCAAATTGTAGGGATTTCCCCATTTCATCTAAGTTTTCAAATTTATTGGCATAAGATTGTTTATTATATCCTCTTATTATTGTTTAAAATGTCTAAGATTTCTACTGATGTCCCTTTTTTGATCTATTACATTGGTTATTTGTGACTTCTGTCTGGTCAGTCTCACCAGGGATTTATCAATTTTAGTAGTATTTTCGTTGAACCAACTTTTGTTTGTGAATTTTCCCACAGTATATTTGTTTTCTGTTTTATTCATTTCTATTCAATCTCCTACTTTATTTTCCTGTTACTTTCATACCTTCTTGAGATGGATATTTGAATCATTGATTTTTAGCCTTCTTTTATTATGGATAATGCTTCTATGAGTATTTGTGTTCAAGTTTTCATGTGAACATACTTACTCATTTCTCTTGGGTATATGCCTATATGCCCAAGAGTGTACATTGATGGCACACAGTAACTTTATGTTTAAGTTTTTGAGGAATTGCCAAACAGTTTTCCAGAGCGACTTCTCCATTTCACATTCCCACCAGCAGTGTAGGAGGGCTTCAACTTCTCCACATCCTTAACAACATTTGTGGGTTTTTTTCCAGCTTTATTGAGGTATAATTGACGAATAAAAATTGTGCATATTTAAGGTGTACAGTGTGAAGTTTTAACATATATGTACTTGCAAATGATTACCATGGTCAAGCTAATTCATCACCTCACATATTACCTTGTGTGCATGCAATGAGCTGAGAACATTTAAGATCAACTCTCTTAGTAAATTTCAAACATATAACATACTGTTAATAACTGTAGTCACCATGCTGTCCGTTAGAACTCCAGAACTTACTCATCCTGCATAATTGACACTTAGTACCTTGGATCAACATCTCCTCCAGCCCCAAGCCCCTAGGCAACCACCATTCTACTCAGCTTTTATGAGTTCCATCTCTTTAGAGTCCACATATAAGTAAGATCATGCAGTATTTGTCTTTCTGTGTCTGACTTATTTCACTTAGCATAGCATCCTCCTGGTTCATCCTGGTTGTCACAAATGGCAGGATTTCCTTCTTTTTAAAGGCTCAATAATATTCCATTTATATACATACAACATTTTCTGTATCTCTTCATCTGTCTACAGACACTGAGGTTGTTTTCCTATCTTGGCTACTGTGAATAATGCTGCAGTGAACACAGGAGGGACGATAACACTTTGAGAAGCTTATTTCATTTCCTTTGGATATATACCCAGAAGTGGGATTACTGGATCACATGGTATTTCTAAATTTTCTGAGGAACCCCCATGCTGTTTTCTGCAGTGCCTCTACCAACTTACATTCCCATCAACAGTGTACAAGAGTACCTTGTTCTCTACCCCTTTGCTGGTACCTGTTATCTTCTGTTGTTTCGATAATAGCATTCTTTTTTTTCTTTTAGTGTTTATTTATTTATTTTTGAAAGAGAGAGAGTGAGTTGGGGAGGGGCAGAGAGAGAGGGAGACACAGAATCTGAAGCAGGCTCCAGGCTCTGAGCTGTCAGCACAGAGCCAAAGCAGGGCTCGAAATCACAAACCATGAGATCATGACCTGAGCCGAAGTCAGTGCTTAACCAACTGAGCCACCCAGGTGCCCCTGATAATAGCTATTCTAGCAAGTTTAAGGTGATATAGCTCATTGTAGTTTTGATTTGCATTTCCCTGATGTCAGGATTAGTGATGTTGAGCACCTTTGCACATACCTGTTGGCCATTTGTGTGTCTTCTTTGGAGAAATGTCTATTTAGGTCCTTTGCCCATTGTTTAGGTTATTTGGGGGAGATTTTTGGTTTTTGCTATAGAGTTCCTTATATTTTTTTATATTAACTTCTTATCAGATACAGTATGCAAATATTTTCTCCCATTTTATGGGTTGTCTTTTCACCACCTGTAATTGTCTTTTTTTTTTTTTTAATGTTTATTTATTTTGAGAGAGAGCATGAGCACGGGAGGGGCAGAGAGAGGGGGGAGAGAGAATCCCAAGCAGGCTTTGCATTATTAGCACAGAGCCTGATGTGGAGCTTGATCTCACAAACTGAATCATGACCTGAGCTGAAATCAAGAGTCAGATGCTTAACCAACTGAGTCACCCAGACATCCCTAATTGTTTATCTTTTTTATTATAGCCATCCCAGAGGGTGTGAAATAGTATCTCATGATGGCTAATGATGTTGAGCATCTTTTCATGTGCTCCTGGCCATTTGCATGTCTTTGGAAAAATGTCTGTTCAAATCCTTTGTCCATTTTAAAATTAGGTCTATTTTAAAAAATGTATTTTAATCACAATTATTTTGTGTGTGTAGGTATGTATGTATGTATTTAAGTAGGGTCCATGCCCAGCATCAGGCTTGAACTCATGACCCCAAGATCAGGAGTCAGATGTTCCACCGACTGAGCCAGCCAGGTGCCTAATCACAATTATTTTAAAGCCTATATATAACAGCTCCAATATCTGTATCTCCTGTATCTTTCAAATGTTGTTTTTTCCTCTTTGTTTTTGTTTATTTGGCCTTATCTTCTGATATGCTGGATGATTTTAGATGTAATGCCAAATATTGCATATGAAAACTCGTAGAGATAATTTTGAGTTTTGGGTGGTGATGTTTTCCTCTAGAGACAATTTTTTTTCTCTCCATCAGATCATCTTAATCCAATGAGTTTAAAATTATTTGAATCTGGACTTCAGGTTTTGTGAAGGTCAGGCTATTTCTAGTTTGCTCTTATTTCGAGAGTGTCTAGGATCTTAACTAAAAGCTGGGGTTTTTTTCTAAGACCTCTCCTTCTTGGCAAGTCTGAACTCCAGTTCTGCCTCTCTTGCCGTGTGAGACTGGCAAAACCGCAGCCCAGCTTCTCAGTCTTGAAGCCACCTACCACTTTCATATCAGCTTGTCTGCAGTTTGGTTTCTCTGCTTCAAAGCCACAGCCTTCTAATCTGCATAGACCTCAAGGGGTAAAGCAGCATCCAAACGTCAGGTCCATCTTTCTGCTTCTTTCTCTGGGATGTTGGTCTTCAAGTCCTCGATGCCTTGATAGCTCTCCATTGACTTCAGAAACTTTTCTTTAAAGACATTTATTTTGGAGGTGCCTGGGTGGCTCAGTCGGTTGAGCATCTGACTCTTGATTTCGGCTCAGGTCATGATCTCACGGCTTGAGAGATCGAGCCCCGCGTCGGGCTCTGCACTGACAGAGAGCGCGGAGCCTGCTTGGGATTCTCTTTCTTCCTCCCTCTCTGTCCCTCCCCTGCATGCATGCTCACTCTCTCTCTCAAAATAAATAAATATTAAAAAAAAAAAAAAGCAAACACGGTGAAGCCTTAGTGAGCACAGGACTCAACTGTTGGGAGCAGAAGATTATCACAGCAGTAAGTGTTTGGCGGACCATCGTCACCTTTATAGAGGAGATAGGACGTGCCAGTTAGCATGCTGAGTGAGCCAACTGGATGTTGTGTAAGAGGCCTTGTACGGGTCTGTGAGGCTGGGATAGCGGCAGCTTAAGAAGTAGAGAAGGGGCTCTTGAGGGTGTAAAGTTCTTAAAACTGTGCCTGATACATAAGAAGCACTTAATAAGGTTATGTTTTTTGATGTTATGATTATTTTCATCATCATTGTCTGGAATATCCGGAAAAAATAGGAAGGAGTTCAGATCTGACTCCTGCCCACCTAATCCAGGCACTGTTCCGAGCTGAAGCTCTTCTAAAGAGCACTGGGCAATAAACAAACCATGGTTCATCCACATAATGGAATGCTTGGCAATAAAATGGAATGAGCTCTGGGTATACATAGTAACTTGGGTGCATCTCAGGGGCATTATGCTGAGTGAGATGAATACTGTATGATTCATTTATACGACAATCTATTAAAGGCAAAACCATAGCACAGTGATAGAGAACAGATCCACAGTGGCCGAGGGGTGACAGGAGGAGAAGGGGTGTGACCACGAGGGGAGAGCACAGGGGGCTTTTTTGAGGGGATGGAACTGTTCTGCATCCTGATTTGGGTGGTGGTTATTCAAATCTATACTCTTGTGTTTTCACATCCATAGAAGTGTGTGGTAAAAACAACCAAATGTACCGTATGTTAATTTTTTTTTTTTTAATTCAATTAAAACTAAAACCGTAAGTAATGAAGAGTCCCATGGAGTGCATGCCTGCGTCCAGGCCTCTCGGCTGGCCTGGCCGCACGTGCTGCCTGCCCGGCTGTCTGGTCGGCAGACTCCGTGCACCCAGGCCTCATCCTTCTCCTGGACCATCTTCACTCACTGGTTTTTCTCTTCCTTATGTTAGATTGGAGCTGGAGGGAGCGTCACTGGGCTGAAGTTTAACCCTCTTGATACCAACCAGTTTTTCACCTCCTCAATGGAGGGAACAACTAGGCTGCAAGACTTTAAAGGCAACACGCTCCGAGTGTTTACCAGCTCAGACACCTGCAAGTGAGTGGCTTCACTAGGAGGGAAAGGGCTTCTAGGCTCTCGGTGTAGTTCTGATGAGAGCCTCTGGATCTCGTTCGTATTACCCAAACCTGGCACGGGAAAGACCAGCAAGGTGGCAGCCCCTTTCCACCCTTCCCTCTCTTTCTGAGACTTTCTGTAGCTGCCTTTCTCTGTTCCAGGTGGGTTACTGCTTCGGTGAGGTATTCTAGAACCTCAGCTCTTCTCAGAAAGGGAAGGGCTTCAGCTCTTCTGTAAGGCATTCATATATTAGACTAGACCTTGATTCTCACTAGTTAACATGGCATTGGCCTAGAAAGCCACTTTTAAAGGTTGGAGCAGGAACTAAGAATTTGAGATTTCATTCTCTACATCCCTGAGTTGTAATGACCCAACCACTTCTTTGATAGAAGCTTGAAGGGATAGAATTGTGCCCATAAAGCACTTTGGACTCCCCAAGGGCAAGTGGCTGGAGAAATTACAAAAGACGCGTCAGTTTGATTTCTAGCCAGAGACACGACTCTAATTGTTCTCTAAGGAATCAAGGGTGTGGAGGCTGTAACTAGCACTGGACATTATCCTGGGCTGCCCCACAGAGGTAAGAAATACCAAGCAATCAGGGCAAGTGATGGGATAGACTCAGCTCCATGTTATCCTTCCACAAGAAACCCTCCCTCCGAAAGATATTTGTAGGGGATACAAAAGACACCGTAGCAAGGATTTGAGTGTTTGAGAGGAAAAATAGGAATCTGAGATCTCCTGGCTGGGCATTAGGATCCCTGAAGCAATCCCAACCCTTTGTCCTCAAGTAGTCCGAGAGGCAAAAGAGCAAGACAGAGCTCCTAAAATTGTGCTTTTTCCCCTAAATGCTCAGAAGAGGGCAGAAGTTCTTTTCTCGCCAGCTCTGACAACCGGAGCTGGGCAGTCCCTTTTTGATTTGTCATCTCCTTTGGCCCAGAGGGTAGAGAGTGAAGAAAGACACCAATAAACATGTCTTCCTCAAAACCCAGGGCTATAGGGGGCAGGCTGGCCTGGGGACTTGCCTAATGGCTCTAAGGGACAGCTTCTTAAGGACTCCTACCAGCTGAGGATCCTGGCCCCGGCAGTAACTGGACAAATTTCTGAGCCTCATCACCCTCATGCCCTCTCTCTGGAAGGTAGACAAGTAAGAGTGTTCCTCACTGGGAGTCCGTGGTGAGACAATTATTCACTTATTCAACAAATACTGATTGGACATCTATCCATTAGACGTTAGAGCTGGAACAGTTAATGGCTCTTGCCTTTGTCCCCAAGAATCTTATAGCACAGTCTCTCCCTCCAGCATCTGGTTTTGCAGCCTGGATGTGTCTGCCAGAAGCCGAATGGTGGTCACAGGCGACAATGTGGGACATGTGATCCTGCTGAACATGGACGGCAGGGAGGTGCGTTCTCTGGAGCCCTGGTCTTCCCTTTCTTTCCCTTACCCCCAGCCTCCCTGCACCCCACCTGAACCAAGCCCTTCTCTGCAGCTTTGGAATCTGAGAATGCACAAAAAGAAAGTGACCCATGTGGCTCTGAACCCATGCTGTGATTGGCTCCTGGCCACAGCCTCTGTGGACCAAACTGTGAAAATCTGGGACCTGCGCCAGGTTAAAGGGAAATCCAGCTGCCTCCACTCGCTGCTGCATAGCCATCCTGTCAACGCAGGTGTGATATATCAGACCTCATCCTTCCTGCAGACGGTGCCTATCCAACCGTTTCTGGGGTCTCCCCTCAACATTTAGAAGCTGCTAGGCCAAACCCTTTACCCTGATAGCATCAACCAAGTTGATATCTTGGAAACTTTCTGAAACTAGTGGTCCCCAACAGCTGCTAAGTTTCTAGAATGTTTTTGTTCACAGTCCAGATTCACCTCCTCCCTTCCACCCGGGGTCTAGAGAGGAGTGGGAAAGAGGGCGCCCCTGCAGAAGGCCTGTACCAGCCAGGACAAGGGCCTGTGGTTCCTTCAGTTCTGGGGCTTTTCACTCGCCAGCTTGTTTCAGTCCTGACGGAGCCCAGCTCCTGACCACTGACCAGAAGAGTGAGCTCCGGGTTTACTCGGCCTCCCAGTGGGACTGCCCCCCGAGCCTGATCCCACACCCTCACCGCCACTTCCAGCACCTGACGCCCATCAAGGTAAGTGATGAAGACAGGGAGCTATGACATGGGGATAGACTGGGTCTGCCCAAGGTAGAGAAAGGCCAGATCTGGAATCCCTAATCGCAGATCTCATCTTGCACCCACACAAAGCAGTCTCTTCTCCCCTGGCTCTCTCTTTGTCCCTTCTGTCCCCCTTCTACAATCCCACTTCGCTGGGTTCTGTCTCCTGTAAGCTCTTTTCCTGTTTTTGTTTTTTTTTCAGCCCAGCCTATCTCCCTGCTGTTCTGCCCTCAAACTTCAGTTCCTGCTGACCTCAGCCTTGCTAATGACTTCTCCAGTCTCAGCCCCCAAGGTTTTTATGGTCTTGAAGTCTTCTGATTCCTTCCTGCCCATGCCCCCAGGCAGCCTCAACTCTGCCCATTACTCTGCTCTCCTGCTTTGTGTTCTTTTATAGAACCACAGCCTTTCTTCAGACCTCCAGGTTTCATGCCTGTACTTTTCATCAAGACAGCATAGTGGTGGGGGCGCCAGCCTCAGGCAGGCTGACAACCTCCGGTTAGAATCCTTGGGCAAGCTGCTTGAATTTTGGGTCTTGGTTTCCTCATCTCTAAAAAGGGAATAATAGTATCTGACCGATAGGGTTGTTGGAAGAATCAGTATACCTAAAGCACAGGCCCAGTGCCTGGTAAGTACTTACATAAACAGTGATGATTTAGCATTAGGGAGGCTCCCACGTACCTCAAATCCAACCCAAGCTCTTAAGAACAAGCATTCATCACTGGCTGGTTCCCATTGATCCATGTGTCATCTCCCACTTTGTAACCAGCCAGGCCAATTTCTAGCTTCCCAGGTGGGCTTGTGACTCATGTCCAAGCCGTGGCATGTACCACCTCGTCCTTCCCGCTAACCATGTCTTTCCGCCTTCAAAACTCCCTTGAGATTTCTTAGGAAAATCCCACCTGTCATTCCAGCTAACTGCCAGATTTGTTTTGAGTGGGGTAATCTGGGGAACGTAGGTTTCTTTCCCTTTCTTGGCCATGAGCCATCTCCTGCTCAACTCTTTATCGTTCACATTGATGGAGGGATTACTTCAGAATTTCCATCCTATTTGGTTTTTGGTTACCAGAGACTTTTTGCTTTGTTGTAGGCTTACCTCTTTGGTTAATGTCTGGGTAAAGCTGATGTTAAAACATTGATCAGTTGGTATGATCTCAGGAAGTGCAAAAGAGAAAGAAGGCCTGAAGGTGTCCCAAGGTCCAGAGAGGCCAATTTGGGATTAAAAATTTGGGACGGTAGATGCACATACAATAGTTTCATGTAGGTCTGATCTCCATTATTAAATTGCTGGCAACTGTATTAACAACTGTTAGTGACAAAAAGTACTTTTGATGTCCCTCTTGATAGTGCTCTGCATTTACTCTCATGACAACTCTTCGTCTCCTAGGCAACCTGGCATCCTCGGTACAACCTCATTGTTGTGGGCCGATACCCAGATCCTAATTTCAAAAGTTGTACCCCCCATGAATTAAGGACCATTGATGTGTTTGATGGAAGCTCAGGGAAGATGATGTATCAGCTCTATGACCCAGAATCTTCTGGTATCATTTCGGTGAGGTTTGGGCCCTCAAATAATGATGGGAGGAAGCAGGGATTCAACCTACTTTATTGACCAAAAACGACCAGAAATTTATCCTCATGTGCCCTTCTCCCAGTACCTCAACCTCTCCTCATGCTTATGCCCTTGTCTCTGCAGCTCAATGAGTTCAATCCCATGGGGGACACGCTGGCCTCTGTGATGGGTGAGTGAAGTAGGTTGTATCTCAGACTGGCCAAGCCCTACCCTACTCCCCAAGGTTGAGTGCAGGCTCTCCTCCGCTTAGCCTTACCAGTCACCCCAGGGTAGGAGTCAGTAAAGAAGACTACCAGGAGACCGTGGACTCTTTGGCCTGGGCCCTCCATGCCTCTTGCTTTGTCCTGGTCATGGCAATGCCTGGCTGCTGTCCAATTTCCTGGTATTTCCTTACCAAGTCCTAGGTTCCCTGGGCCAACCCCAAGTTCTCAGAGACTGATAATGGAAGGTGCAAGTCAGACTGGTCTCACTCCTCCTAGGTTATCACATTCTCATTTGGAGCCAGGAAGCTGGGATGCGGAAATGAGACACATTAATGACGGTGTGGGCCAAGCAAGGGCTTGGAGCCACCTGAGAACAAATCCTGTGAGAAGAGGCGGCTATGTGTTAAAGGGCCAAAGGTATCCAAGTCTTAGGGTCGGAGCAGGGACACTGTGGCATGGGACACTGTGGGACTGGGACACTGGCATGTTACTGCTCTGGACTTAGATCCAGAAACTTCTCCAGAGTTGGTGCCCCAGGTGCCCCAAGGGTCCTTGCTATTATCTAGCCTGGGGCCAAGGTACTTTTCTTTGACGTGCAGTGGCAGAGTGATCAGGTAGTGGTTTTCAGTTTGTGCTCACTATTGACATGGCCAATAAAACCATACCCAACTGAGCTTCTGAGTGGATTTTACAGCACTGACCTGGTCAAAGGGCTCCTTGGGCCCCCCAAAATGAAGAAAAGGCACAGAAACAGCACTGAGTCTAAAACTTTCATTCTCTGGACGCTGCCTTAGCCCTATTCTGGGCCACAACCACAAGCTGTCCAGCTTACAACCTACATTTACCTCTGGTCCCTAGAGACCCCAGCCTAGCCGACTGGGATAGTAGTGTCACAACTATACAACTCACTCCCCTCCCCCCCCCCCCACCCCAGTACAAACACCCTTCTGACCTGCTCCAGCTGCAGGGTGACAAAGGTGCCTGAAGCATTATGTCTGACTCTAATGGTGGCTTCAGGGGGACAAAGGAAAACTTGGCTGGCTGGCCTTTGGGTGATCCAGCTCCTTAGTGGCCAATGTTTGTACGCCCAATGTTGTGCAGTTTTTCCCACTAAAATAAGCACTGAGAGGCAAGACTGTGTCCCCTGAACCATTTGCCAAAGACTCCAAGCTGGAAGAGAGAGCAAGGCTTGATTGGCGGGGGCAAGGCGATCAAGCACCAACTCCTTCAGTTTTTCAATCCCAGGTCCTGAGTGAAACTTGGATACTTGTCTACACTTCTAGTCCTTCGGAAGCATGGCGGAGGCAAGTCTTGTTTGGAGAAAGCCAAAGTCCAACATAGTACTTGGTAAACAGGAGGCACACGAATGCTGAGCGACAGGTGCCATGGGCCAAGCCGAGCCCCACTTGTTCATCTAGGTTAGGGTAATCAGAGGGAGGCCAACCCAGGGTCTCCTGTCCATGGGCTGGGGAGCAGCAATAGTCAGGAGCAAGGGCCCAGCCCACCTCCCCTAGGAGGCAGAGGGAAGGGGGCTGAGTGGTTGTCAGGCATGATCCTCCCCATCTGCGACATGGCGGTAGCCCGGAGGCTGGGCCTGCATCCGGAAGAGTACAGTGAGGAGCAGCACTATGAGAAGGAAGAGGATGGAGCCGCATACAGCCAAGGCCACGATCACCTCTGAGCACAGGTTGGGGAGGGGGACAGAAAGGTCACGTCAGTGTTCCTCCAACAAATATTTGACTGTCTACTGTATACCACGTGCTCTTCTTACAACGGGGATATATCTGGGTCAGTGATAAATGGTAGAAAGGAAGACAAACCAAACTAAGGGGAAAAGGATGGAAAGGTAGGTCAGTCAGGGAACGGATCACTGAGGAAATGACAATCTGACCAGAGACCTGGAGTCCCTGAGATGCTCAGATATGAGAGAAGAGGGTCTGGGGGCAGGGGCAGAGGGGATGAGTAGACAAGAAGCAAATACAAAAGGCCCCGATGGGGAAATAAGTTTGGCAAATTCTAGGATCAGCTAGAAAGCCAATATCACTATAGCAGAGTGAGGGGCAAGTAGGAGATCAGCACTGAGGATCAGACCAAGAAGGGCCTGGAAGGCCATGAGAAAGAACTTGGATTTTGTTCCAAATGTCATGGGAAGCCACCGGAAGATTCTGAGAAGGGTAGTGATGTCAACTGATTTATGTTTTAAAAAAATTAACTCGGGATGCCTTGGTGGCTCAGTCTGTTAAGAGTCTGACTCCTGGTTTTGGCTCATATCGTGATCTCACGGTTAGTGGGATTGAGCCCCGAGTCAGGCTCTGCACTGACGGCAAGGAGCCTGCTTGGGATTCTCTCTCTCTCTCTCTCTCTCTCTGCTCCTCCCCTGCTCTCTCTCTCTCTCTCGAAATAAATACATGAAACATCAAAAAAAAAAAAAAAAATTAACTCTGTGGTACTGTGAGACTGGTAGGTAGAATCAGAACAGTGGGAAACTTTTCAGTAGTGTAGGCAAGAGATGAGCGCAGATCAGACCAGGGAGGCAAGAGGATGTATTTTAAAGGTTGAGCCGATGGGATCTGCTAGTGGACTGGATGTGGGGTCTGAGAAAGAGGGTATTCAAGATGACTCTTAGGGTTACGCTCCACAACTAGGTGACTAATGTGGCATTTGCTAAGATGGGCAAGACTGGAGGAAGAGTGGATTTAGGGGCAAGAGTGTTTGGTTTCAGACACAGCAGCTTTGAGATGTTCTAGCTGACCTCCATGGAGAGACCTCCAATCAGCAGTCAGATATGTGAGTCGGTAGCTCAGAGAAAAGGTCATGAATCTGAGTCATAAAAGGATGGAACTCTGCATGGAGGTGGTATGTAAAGCCATGAGGTTGGATGGGATTGTTTTGGGAGTGTGCACACATGGGGAAGGGCCAGGGTGAGCCCTGGGCCATCCACTGTTTAGTCAGGAGAAAAAGCCAGTAAGGAAGATACCTGTAAGTCAGAAGAAAAAGCAGAGAAGCCAAGAAAGTGTCTAAGGAAGGACTGACCGATTACATCATGCCCCTGAGAGATGAGAGAAGCTAAGAATTGGTCACTGGCTTTGGTAAGAGGAGGTAATTGGTCCTTTACAAAAGTGGCTTCACTGGTGTGGAAGGTGACACAAGCCTATCTATCGGGATTCTGACAGAACAGGCACTGAAAAAGCAAACCAGGAAGGATTCCACTTTCATAGGGAACAGAGAAACAGTGGTGGCTGGAGGAAGATGGTGCCCTGAGAGGTCTTTGTAAGGCTCTCAAGGAGGGACTGACCCAGTAGAGAGAAAACACTAAAGCTCCAGAAGTCTCTGTGGAGGTGAGAAGAGATGGACCCGGAGCACAAGTGCAGAGATTGGCCTCAGGTAGCAGCTTACAGCAGCAAGTAAGCTGGAAGATCTGCTGGTTGCAGGATGAGCCCAGGCTCTCCTGGCTACCGTTATTTTCTCAGTGATCTGAGAAGTGAGGGCATCGCCTGAGAGTGAGGAATGGAGAGAAGGTGAGCAATGGTGTCAGGGTGGTCTAGGGAAATGCAGTGAGATGGCTGGAAGGGCAGCAACTCTCGGGAGACCGGTGGGCAGGAAACGAAGGTTGTTTTGGGAGATTACTAGTGGAGGCAGGCAGCCACTCACCCGTGTCTGCAGGCCCGCTTGCCAGCTGGCATTCTTGCTGCCAATCCTTGGGCACAACGGGCTCTGTGAGGTGAAGGAAGTCCTGCAGGGGGCAGCGGTGAGGGCAGCCAGGCAGGATCAGCGGCCAGGGAGCCTTGTTACTCTCATTCCGAAAGTACATCTCCACTGAGAAATTCCTGAGGGTTGACAGGAGAGGCGATGGAAGCTGCTCAGCGGGCCTATAACTGAGTGCTTGGGCTGCCCACAGCCTCCACACAATTGCCCCTCTGGAGGGCAGACTCTCCACTCACCCATTATCTTCCTGGTACAGTTCAAATATGTGGCAGGAGGCGTAGGGGGCTTGTTCCCCATTGTAGACATCCAGTGCCATTTGCAGAGCAACCAGGGTGGTGTCGTGCTGTAACAGAGAGGAGCTCCCTGTCAGCCCTCCTCACCTAACCCCTGCCCCCCTCCCGCCCCAGGCACTGAACAGAGGAGACAGCCAGCTCTTTGGCCGACGTTCGCATGCTGGGGAGTATGGGAGCTTACCGCAGAGTAAACCAGCAGCTTAGGGAGTTGGGAAGAGGCTGCCATGAGGGTCAGGTTCTTCCGTATCTGAGCCAACAGGACTCCTAAAGAAGAAGAGATCCTGGTGTCAGTGGCTCCAGCTACCCCTGTCTTTTGATCAGACCTATCTGAGCCCCTTCACCCTCTGCTGGTCCTGGGTCTGATCACCTGCACAGAGAACTTTTAGGTGCATGGGAACCATGCAGGAAACTCTTCAGCACCCCTGTTCTCTAAGAATTTTGAAACTTACAGAGAGAAGCAAGATAAAACAAGATGTGTACATTTCAACAGATACAGAGATCTGCCTCTTTATAAGTGAGCTACGAGGTCCTGCCCATGTCTGAAGAATTACTCCAGTTTGGAACAGATATAAACTTAAGACTGCTTCAAAACCCATAAGATGGTGGCAAATACGGGAGCTCTGCACATGCAGGCTCTGAAAACTACAGAGATGTCAGGAAGGTTTGACAGCTGGCCCTCCCTTGGGTGCTCAGACCAGGAAACTGGCACATGTGTATTATTCTCAGCCTTCTTGCAAAGCGTTCCCTGGTGGGTTTCTGGAGGGAGGTATTCATTTAAGGGGACAGAAGGTCTCCTGACACGAGTGACTTAAGAAGATGAATGGCAGGAAAGAAGCACGCAAACCTGACTGTGGCTGATCATACAGTGACAGAGGAGCTATAAGCATTTGGAGGGCGGGGGAAGGCTTCAGTGACTAATGGGAGGTCTGGTTCTGAATGGGCAGAGAAGACTATGGGGGGAGAGGGAAGTGTGTGAGCAGCCTTCCAGAGCAGGTTGTTAATGCTGTAGGGTCCTGAGGAGGGAAGTGACATGCTGCTCTGGTCACTCACCCCCCTGAAGCCGGGCCTTCTCTGCCTGCTCGTAGATCCCGAAGAGGAAGCGGAAGCTGAAGTCCTTTAGCCGGCTCAGATGCTGCATGGTCTGGGGAGAGGCCCAGGGCGGCAGGACCAGCCCGTGTGTTTGCTGTGTATCGCAGCAGGCAGGTTAGCTCCCCAGGCCTAGGCCAGAGCCTCTCCGGGGACAGCTCTCTTCCCCAGCGGGAAGGTGCCTGTGTGTGTGTGAGGGAGGGAGAGGAGAGGAGAGGTGAGGCTGAGGGACTGGAACCAGGAGACATGGTGGACAGGACACAGGAAAGGAAGCTCAGGCACGAAAAGTGTGACTCAGCAGAATCTCGGATAGCACGAGAGTTCTGGGTGGAGAGGGGCAAGAACTGCTGACAGATAATAAACCATTTCCCACTCTGAGGTTCTTTTTCACCCATGAGGGAAGTTCCCTTGTTTCGCAAGAAGCGGCTTGCCTGGACCTCCCCAGTGGGAATAGTATCCAGGCATGATGTCCCACTTGTCCTGGTCACCTGGGCCTGCCGAGGTGTGAGAGAAGAAAGGTCACACTGGGACCCTAAGTGGGCTCACCTCGCAGAAGAGTGTGTCATAGACATTCCAGACGGTCTCCAGCGTCAGGTCTGTAAGGCCTGTCTCGTTGGCCACCATATCCAGAAATTGCTATGAAAAAAGGATCAGGGGATGAGTCCTGCCCTGGGGAAAGGACAGCGTGATGACCTCCACCTCAGCCCCACTCACTGCATTCTGAATGATCTCATTCTGATACTCTGGCGTCTGTCGGGTCTCGTTCTGTAACTGCTCGTAACGGGGACACGGGCCCAACGGGAACTTCAGCAGCTGCAGAACAAAGTGGGGAAAACAGGCTGAGAAGGAGTCAGGGATCAGCCGGCCCATGGCCAGAGTTGTCCCTCTCACCACCTCCAGGGAAGCGCTGGCCAGTCTTACCCTATCCTCAGTGATGGGCACAGTGTGAACGGGGATAGGTTGCCAAGAGATATTTGGGTTGAAGCGCTGTATCCCGTTGGGAGGGAAGAGTCCGGCCAGGTTGGCCTCAGCACTCATGAGCGTACGGTCAAAGTCTGTGCTTCGCACATAAACCTGCAGAGACAACGACACAAGTCTTACCTGTGGGGGTGGGGTGGGGCAGCTTTGGCCCCTCATTGGGGCCTCAGGGGGAGAACCTGAACCTGTTCTTGATGGTTACCCAGCAGATGGTGGCCCCTGCTCCCCATCTCTGACCTTCCTCGTCCCTCTTCCCAGGAAAGGGCCAAATGCTCAGGTAGTGGCTAGCTGTCACCACTCTGTGAAGAACTCCTGTTGTCATGGCTCTAGTTCAAATGCCATCCCAGTCCAAAGTATAAGGCTGTCAGTCAGTGAGGCTGTCAGGTCTGTCTATCTGTCTGCTTTTAAAACAACGCCTATCTCCCTATCTAGACCAGAGTTCTTGAAGGCAGAAACTGTCTCCCACCACACACATATACCCCTTAATAAAGTAGCTTAGAGATCAGGGAGAGGAAATAGAGAACAGTTAATTGTTTGTGCAAAGGGAGGAGGAAGCAGTGGGGAGGGGCAAGACCAGGACAGAGCTGGCCCTCAAGGGAACAATAACATGGAGGACCCCACAGCCTGTGGTTGATAATGGTAACCAGAGGAACATTCATAGCCATCCCCGGGCTCTAGGAAGAGGGCTTCAAGAATCAGGAACACTTGCCAATCTTTCCTGACATGCCTTCTCTACATGTGTTCCCTCCTACCTTTACGTCTTGGCCCTGTGTGGTTTATCGTCTGTCACCCCCACCTCATTCTAAGCTCCACAAAAACAGAGATCATATCTGTGTGGTGCACCATTACACGCACAGTGCTGGCACAGCACTTTGCCCTTAGTAGGTACTCAGTAAGTGTTTTGGATGGAAAGTCTACGCTATTCCACAGAATCAGAAAAGACTTTGCCAGGCCCTAAAGTCTGAGATTGGATGCTTGATCAGTTTTGCCCCTTCCAAGTCAAGGAGGGGCAACTCGGCCTCTAGGACTCTGTTCTACACAGCTCTTGGATGTCGTGTCCTGTAGTTGTTACCAAAAACTCATGGCAGGAGGCCAGAGTGCCCCGGGCTTCCCGAGGGCAGGCGGTGAGGATAGTAGATTCTACTCCCCTTGCCTCTTGGAGCTCCCAGCCTTACCTCTTGCCGGTGGTAAGAGGTGTTGAGAAAGCCATGGTAGCGTTGCCGCAGAGCCTGGCCCAGCTCCCAATGCTGTAGCATCCCCTCCTGTGGGCAAACTCAAGAGTTAAGAGGGAAGGGACAGCTTGCAAGCCCACAGGGCTTAGGCACTATTGCTTTCCAAATTTACCCTGTCTGGAAGTAGGAGTGGGTTAATCTGTTCACAGAAGTCATTTACTAAGTGGCTGATTGTATATGGCATCTGTCCTGGACACAGAGGAAAGTAAGTTTAAGGTCAAAGTCAGCACCCAGATGGCAAATGACAGTTTGGTGGAGCCCCAAGTTCTGTAGCCTGCTCTTGAGGTCACTCATTCTACAGCACGCCCTGAATGGAGGCTGGCTTGTGACCCACCTTAGTTAGCTGACCAAACCCCTGGGGCCACTCCTCTTCCTGATAGGGATCCTTGGGATATGTCTTCACTGGCGAACGGTCTCCATGTCGGTACAGCTGAGGAAAGAAAATGGTTTGCCTACAGGTCAGAGAGTTCCTCGATACGGACAAAGAGCCCATCTCTCCCCTTGTTGGGGAGAGATGCCTTACTCCTTCTAGGAAGCCTTAACTCTACCCCCTGCAAAAGACCCCAACTCAGAAGTCAGTAACTTTGAACAGGTTCCAGAGATTCTAATTTGGCCAACCAACGCCACTGGAGACCATAAGAGAAGCCAAAGGTACAGATGGGAAAGGAAAGGAGAAATGAAAGCAATGCCGGGGATGGGGCGAGGGATGGGGGAAAAATCATCAAAGGCTTAAGGGTGAGTCCCTTTACCGTTCTACAACATCCCTGTCCCAAGACAGACTCACCGACCTATGCCCTGATATATAATTAATTACACCCTGCCTGTCCCCGAAAATAACTCGGGCTCCACATCAATTCCGAACTGGGCCCCCGACCCTCCAGGCCAGTCGTCTTGTCCTAAACCGGCTCCCGCTCCTCCAGATCCCGACCCCAGCACAAGCCCCGCCCCTCCCTCGAACAACTGGCCGTGCCCTTCCAGCTCTGGCAAGCCCTTTGGCCACCCCGTCTCTCATTACCAAGGTGACGAAGCGCAGACTCCGGGCCTGGGTGGGTGGCATCACTATCAGGTTCACGCCAAGAAGGAGCTGGAGAAGAGCTGCCCCGCTCCATGCAAACGGCCTGCCCGCCATCACCGCTGTAGACTATGCAGCAAATCGGCTGGAACCCGCTGCGTGGCACCTACAGCAGCCGCCCGGACGCACCCGTAAGGACACACGCCGGAAGTGCCTTCGCCGCCATCTTGGTAAAGGAGGGGCAGAGATGGTGGGAGAAGGAGGAATCTGGGAGGGAATGCGATGCGGCCGCGGCGGAGGAGCGTGGGAATGTAGCGCGACCTCGCGTGGCAGAAGGAGCTGAAGATCTCGTCTTGGTAAAGAGAGCCCTCAGCTCGGGTTGGCCTCTGCCACGGAGACCCTGTAACAAGGTGGCGCCTACTGTGTGCCGGTGTATGGGAGAGCGAGCGCCCCCTCGGGCCGGGGTGCCGCCCGTCCTGAGCTCAGAGCCACAGCCGCTGCAGAATTGGGGCGAGAGCTGGGAAGTGTCGGGCGCCCTTCTCCACGCCCCTGCCTTCTGGTGGAATTTGAGCCTTGGCCCTGTTCCCGGGAGAGGCCCTGTTTGGTGTAGGGCACAGAGTGTCAACAGTTCTTTGGACTCTCTGTGTCCTTGAGGTTGGTCCCAGTGTAGCCTACTAGCTCCTGCCTTTGAGCAAAGCTCCAAAAGACCCCTCACTTTCCCTTCCAGTCCTTTCCCTGCCCTCCCACCTGTCCACTTCCGAATTTTAGAGGTCTTCTAAGATGTCATGCCTCCTCCGAAAGGAATGTTGGACAGTGTGTTCAGACTTTGCAGAATCAAAGCAGTGAGTCCACAGGCGAGGAATTTCAGACCAATGGGGAGATACATAAGGATAAGGGGAAGGAGTGTATCATAAAGTGGAGTAGGTGTAGTTTCCACAGAATCGGAGACCCTCTTGGCATTGGCCATTGGGATCCAGGTGCAGCCAATTTGGCCTTAGTGCTTTGTGACTGAGCTTGGAATGACTCCAGGATCACAGGCCCTTGGGATGCTTTGATTCAGGTCTGCCCACTGGAAGCAAATCACCTCAAATGGTTGGAGAAATAAAACCTGATCACAACTGTATGGGAGAATAGGGTGCCTGGGCGGCTCAGTTGGTTAAGGGTCTGACTCTGATTTCCACTCAGGCTGTGATGTCATGCTTGGTGAGCTTGAGCCCCATGTCTGGCTCTGTGCTGACAGTGCAGAGCCTGCTTGGGGTTCTCTGCCTCCCTCTCTCTCTGTCCTTCCCCTGCTCACAGGCTTTCTCCCTCTCTCAAAAGTAAAGAAACATTAAAACAAAACAAAACTTAGAGTGCCTGCGTGGCTCAGTGGGTTAAACGTCCAACTTCGGCTTAGGTCATGATCTCACAGTTTATGGATTTGAGCCTGGAGCCTGCTTCAGATTCTGTGCCTCTCTTTCTCTCTGCCCCTCCCCTACTTTTGCTCTCTCTCTGTCTTTCATAAATAAATAAACGTTAAGAAAAAAAAAAAAACTGTATGGGAGAAAGCAGGATCATTATTTTACTCTATGACTCCAGATCCAATTATTTTTAATATACCTTTCAAGATTGTTATGGAGGAGTGAATAGAAATTGAGAGCTGAAAGATGGGTAGTCAAATGGTTTTTAACCTTCTTATTTAGTCATAAGCACCTTTACGAATCAGATGAAACTTTAGTGCCTTGTTTTCCAGAAAAAATGTCCACACACACAAATGGAATTTTGTATATAATCTTAAGAGGTTCATGAAGACCATCAATAGTTTTCTTGATTCAGCATCTCTGAATCCCTGATCCAACCTAGTCCCCTTACTTTAGAAGGATAAGAAAACAGGGGCAACTGGGTGGCTCAGTCAGTTAAGCATCTGACTTCAGCTCAGGTCATGATCTCCCGGTTCATGGGTTCAAGCCCTGCATCGGGCTCTGTGCTGACAACTAGGAACCTGCTTTGGATTCTTTGTCTCCCCCTCTCTCTGCCCCTCTCCCACTCACACTCTGTCTCTCTCTCTCTCTCTCAAAAATAAATAAACATTAAAAAAATTCTTAAAAAAAAAAAAAAAGGATAAAACAAAGAGAGAGGAAGTGATTTGTCCAAGGTCACAGAGTTTAGGAGAAGGGATTAAAACTCAAGTTTTCTGGTTCCCAGATAGTCTTTATAATGGGCTATTTCTCACAGGCTACTCAAACTGCATTGCTAAGCCATATTTGGTCGCCCCAAATGCCTTCAATAAAGAGATTTCTAATGAAACTTTCTCACATTGGTTGGGTTGAATGGGGCATGGCTAAATGCCCCTTACTCTTGCAAGGACATAGCCTTGCCTTGTACCCAGGCCTTTGTGATTTCAGAATGTAAATCTTGGGTGGGGCGGAGGGGGGGGGGAATGTAAATCTTGGGCTCACTAAATTTTGGTGAGTAGAGCAAATTCAACTTTTGCTTTTCTTCCCACTTGCTCAAGTATGCCTGTATCCTTTGTGCCTGCAAGTATCCTATGTAGGAGGGATTGATGGAGCTGATATTATTTCCATTTTTTATAGTAAAAAACAAATCCAGGAAGGGTGAAGATTATAGCACAAGTACATGGTAGAACCAAGAGCTGAGCCCTGTTTTGTTTTCTGTTTTTTTGTTTTTATTTATTTATTTTTTTGTTTTGAGAGAGAGTGAGAGGCTAAGTGGGGCAGAGAGAGAGAGAGGAAGAGAATTTCAGGCAGGGTGCAGAATTTCTGCACCATCAGCCCAGAGCCCGATGCAGAGCTTGAACTCACAAACTGCAAGATCATGACCTGAGCCGAAATCAGAGACACTTAACCGATTGAGCCACCCAGGCACCCTGTGAGCCCTGGTTTCTTGACCCCTAGCTCCTGCATATTTTCTACCAGATGATTCTGTAGTCTCCATGCCTTTGTTCCTAAATACAGATGCAAAAAATTAGGTGTGTAGATAGATTTATAGATAGGTGGATACATGAGCCTATCTCTGATCAAATAAATCAGAATCCATGAAAATGAGACCAGGTTTGGAAACCACTGTTCCACTGTGTTGTCAGAAGTAAACCTAAATGCAGGTGAGTTAATCATTTTATTGATCTGGGGAGGTGGTTTTGTGTAATGGAGTGAGGTGTTTTTTTGTTTGATTTTGAGTCAGCTAAACCTGTATTCAAATTTGATATTTACCCACTTGCTAGTAACTATCTCTTAGGGTTATATGTGATGTTAAATAAAATAATACACGTAAAGATAAATAGTAAATACATAGTAGTAAATGTTACTTTTCTCCTTTCTGCCTTCTATATTATCTCTGAACTCATAAGCCTGAGAAGCAGAAATTCCTGGGTTCTTCTCTATCTTGTGATTGGGAGGTTGGGCAGAAGTTGTTTGAGTGCCCTGCAAGATGACCCCCCACACTCTGCACCTTTCCAGAAGGGTGAAGGAGAGAGCAAGAATCTGTTTCCTTAGTCTGTCTCTCCAAACTGTACCTTGTGGCCTGCTTCATGGGAATTTGAGTACTTTCAAGGGAATTATCGAATAGTACATATGGCTGTAGACTGGGGAATGCTCCTCTGTTTTTGCTTCAAGTTTCCCATTGCTGCAAGGAAAAATCCTCTGGAGGTTCTAGGGTCACAAATGTGACCTGGAAGATCCCCAAAGGTTCTAGGATCCAAAGAAACATAGGAGACTGGGAAAGAAACAGCACTGGGAGGCTTTGCACCTAATACCTGTGGGCTAGTGGGACTCTACTGTGGGGGTGGGTCTGGTAAAGTGAGACATGTAACCCCAGCTGCTGATCACCTGACTACTTGCTCTGGTTTGGGGGACATGTTCCAGTGGTGGGACTGCAGAAACTCTGGCGATAGTGCCAACAGGTTTTCGTTTTCCCATTTTCCTCTCCCTTTCTTTCTTCACAGGGGGGAGGCTCCTGAAGCCCTGGAACCTGAAGGGGTAGCTCTGGCAGTAAAGCACTGGTAATGCTTCCTTCTCTTCTACTTGAGATAAAGGAGCAGACTCCCTGACTTGGAGGAGATGGTGCCCTGATCTGCTTGTTCAGCAGCTGGCACTAGCCTGGGTCAAAAAGGCTACAGATGGGGCTTGTGTGTGGTCTCAGGTCCTGGACTGCAGAGAGACGGGGGTGTCAGGAGAGGGAGCTGAGGATCAGGAGTAGATGAGGGAGGCCTTTCCCACCTCCCAGAAGGTAGGTCATCAAGCCCCAGATCAATGTTACATCCCAAGTTCCTTGTATCCAGGTGTTTCAGTGACATCTCTGACTGTCCTTCTACGCTGAAGCTTCTGGGGGTGGGGAAAGGTGGAGGCGGGAACTGGGTGGATGATGTGGGTGCTGAGACAGAATGGTTCCAGTTTCCCAGGGGTTGGAGTCCCTGGTGTCTGCTTTTCCAGGACAGCTGGGGCCTTGTGAAAATCTGGAAAGGAAGACCTGCAAGAGGAATGGAGAGCCTTGTGCTCATGACTCAGAGATGTTCGGACAAGGGTGGTGGCCTCATGAAGGGATGACCTTGTGATAAGAGGGAACAAGAGCTAAAGCTGGAGGCAGAACTTTGAGATGGGGGGTGTCAGAGGGGCTTTTCTGAAATGCGAAAGTGAATACGGGGGCAGATTTTGCAACACCACCCAGCCTGCTGTCTTCTCAAGCCTCTCCTCTCCAACCCCCGCCTGTTCCCCCACCCCACCCTGTGCTTCCTCCCATCTTTCACCAAGCTCTCTTTCTGTTTCTGCTTTCCCCGGCCTTCTCCCATCCTGTTCTGCCACACCCTCTGTCCGCTCTGTCCCCGTTCCTCTCTTCCCTGGTGTCCTGTTCATCGTTTCCATCCCCCTGGCTGCCTGCCCTGGCCCTCTGTCCTTCTATCCTTTAATGTGGGGCCCATGGGAACTGGAGTTCACAGCAAAACAGGAAGAGCCTGTGAGCAGGAAACTGGGAGTGGGGCAGGGGGTGAACAACCAGCAGTAACCTCAGCCTCCCACATCTGGACTGAAGCATCGCCGGGGCTCTCTGTCTCTCCCACAGCAACCCACCAGCCCCAGCTTCTTCCATCCATCTTAGTGCTTCACTGGTCCAGCTGACCTGAGAGACAACCAGACAGGAGCATCCTGGACTCCAATTCAAGAGAAAGAGCACAGGAGTGCTCACTGGAGTGAGGACATCTGGATTCTGATCCCAGCTTGGCCACTAACTGTGTGTGGTCTTGGAAAAGGCTCTCCCATGAGCTCAGTGTTCTGAGGCTAGTTCTTCTGAATGTTCTCTGTAAAATGGTGCTCCTGTTATTTACCCTCCCTCCCTCCCTCCCTCCCTCTTGAGGTTGCTCTAAGGCCCAAAAGATATAGTGAAACAAGCACTGGAAGGTTAACAGTGTGAGATTCCAGGTGATGGGAAGACCTATAGATGAAAGGATTGGGAAGTTAATGATAGCTGCTACCATTTCTTGAACACTTACTATGTGCCACACATTGTGCTGTGATACGTTGTTTATGTCTCATGACAACCTTATGTAGCTAAAACCATTATTATTATCATCCCTATTTTAAAGGTAGGGAAATTGGTTCAGAAACATTATGTAACTTATTTAATTGCAATCAGACAGCTAATAAGAGGCAGAGGCAAAGCCAGGATTTGAACCCAAAACCTGAGCCCAGAGCTCAGGTGCCAAACAACACGTTGAGATGAAATTGACAAGAGTTAACAAGTACAGAAGAGGATCATATTATTTTTCTTATTTAAGAAACAGGAACATAGTACCTCCTCTGTTGCCTACTCCATGCTAGGCCCTGTTCCATGGGCCACAGGGGAGATAAAATCAATTAAACATGGTATCTACCTTCAGGGGTGTATCTCATTTTCCGGGCAACAGGGCAGGACAACTACAGCTATAGTCTCAGTACATCCTGGTTAGAACCTACCATCACTTCAGATGGAACGGTTCCCAGATATGAGAACCTGTGTACCTTCCCAGGTCCATCCTGGGCTGGCACCTGAGTCACCTGCCATCTCCACCCCTACCTCCTTGCCAGGCCTGCCATTGCTCCTCCTCTCTCTCCTGGCCTCTTCACATTTCGGTGGCCCCCTGCAGGGCACCCACATTCAGAAAGCCTCCCTGGAAGGAAAAGCACCTGCCTTTCCACCTCTGGAGTGATACCAGCTTGGCTGAGGCCCGGGGCTTGTGGGGAGAGCTTTTTGGCCCTTTCCCAGAGGCAGGAGAGGAGGAGGGAGGCTGGGAAAGCAGGCTGGGGCTCGGTGTTGCAATTCCCGGCAGTGCAGGGACCTTTGCTCTACGAGGTGTCTATGGAAGGGAGGGAACACTGACTCTGGAGGCTGCCGGGATTGGGGTGGGGGTGCCTGGGAGGCCGTCTTTCTGTAAGAGCAGCTAAGAGGCACCGGGGTGAGGAGAGGAAGGGGAGAGATGTGGAACTGGGCTGGTCTGCAGGGAAATGCGACTGTCATGGTTGGGGGAAGGGAAGCAGGGGTGAGGCTGGGCTGAGGGGCGGCGGGCTGGGGAGGAGTCAGCATGGTAGGGAAGCTGCCCCGTGGGTGTGGGGGACGGCGGCGGCCAGGGTTCTGGTCAGTCGTCTCCAGTCTGCCTAGCAGGAAGGAGAAGTGGCCCGACCCCTCGGCAGTCCCTCCCCTCAGCCTCTCCCCACATTACTTTCCTGGGGCTCCGGTCCTTCACTTGCTCAGCTCCGGCTCCTCCGCCAGCCAGCGAGGCCTCTGGACAGGGGATTGCACCATCCTCCTCTCCCAGCAAGGGGGCTCCAGAGACTGTCCCAGCCAGGAAGTCCGGTGGCCTGGGGATTCGGTGGGTCTGTTCCTCAGCACTGGCCTGGGGCTCTGTGTGTGAGTCTGGGGTGGAAGGGAGGTTACCCTGTAGATCTTAGAAAGTGGTCTCTGGGGAGAACTGAAGGATGATAATGGTGATGGCAGCCCAGGCAGCAACAGGATTCTATTTAGGTCCCAGAATAACTTCTGAAGGGTTCTGGGGGAGGGGGGTCCTGGCTGTGAACTGGAGCGACTCCCACAGGCAGGAGGTTTGTGCTGGGACCCTGGAAAGTGACAGTAGTGAGGGTGTCTAAGAAGCAGTGAGTTTTACTGTGTGAGTGAGCAGTGAGTGAGCTGGTCCTGGCCAACTTTGTTCCCAGTGCTGTCCTTACTTTGGAGTAAGAGGAAGGGGCTCTGACAGAAGCTGGGCAGATGTGCCCAAACACTCTGTGATGGCCTGGAGGGGTCCTTGGGGAGAAGAGGTGGCATGGTGGCCAACAGCTAAGACTTTGGAGTCAGACCAGAATTGGAATCTTGACTCTACCATTGCCTAACTGTGTAGCCGTAGGCAATTTACTTAATCTCTTTGAACCTCAGTTTCCTGATCTGTAAAATGAGCTTAAGAATAGTCATGATATTGGGGTGCCTGGGTGGCTCAGTCGGTTAAACGTCCTACTCTTGATTTCGGCTCAGGTCATGATCTCACTGTTCGTGAGTTCAAGCCTCGCAAGGAGCTCTGTGCTGATGACACGAAGCCTGCTTGGGATACTGTTTCTCCTCCTCTCTGCCCCTCACCCGCTTGTGCTGTCTGTCTGTCTGTCTCTCTCTCAAAATAAATAAATAAACTTAAAAAAGAAAGAATAGTAACGACATCCATAGGAATATTGAGAGAAAGGCATATAAAGCCTTAGAACAGGCTGATATGTACATATACAGCAAGTAAATGTTAGCGGATATATTAGTACTGATAAGATCAGGAGGAGAAAGTTGCTGAGGCCAGAAAGGAGCCCGGTTCTGAAGACTGTAACATGGATCATTCCTGCAGGAGAGTCCCTTGGTAATGTCCAGGGCTCCAGGAAGAGATGTCCTTGTGGCTGGAGGCCCCTGTGCCTGATGCTTCTCCTGGTAAGCTTCTTCATCCCAGCCCTCTCCCCTGAGCCCACATCTCAGCCCTTCTCCTCCCTCAGGAATCAGCCTCCTTCGTTACTTGCCTTCTGCCATACCCCAGAGAGCAGTCTAGAGTCATTCTTGGTATTACTTGCCTCCTTCTGCCCAGACTACCTCTACACTGGTTCTGGTGCTGTTCCCTCCCAATCTGGGCTTGCTGCTGGGGACAGCTGGCATGTCCAGGGCTTAGCAGCACTGGCTTTGAAGAGTTCTGTCCGATCTCTGAAATGGATGCACATCAGCCCCTCAAGGGGACAGAGGTTAACATCCTCATTTAAGGTATTGAGGTACAGGGGACTGTAAGTGACTAGCCCTAGAGCCCACATGAACCCCGGGGGCCTGAAGCCTGAGCCAACATTTTGCTGCCCTCTAGGGGTAGAAACAAGTTTGCAGTTTCCCAGAAGGACACAGAGGAAGTGGATGGGAGGGACCTGAGAGACCCCCCTTGTGCCTCTCTTTTGGGGCTAGACTCTGCAGTGGAGCTGTGGGAGCCAGATGCACAAGATGCAAGTGGCCAGGCGCTGGGAGTCAGTAACTGCGTCCTCAGGGAGGAAGCCAGCACGCCCCAGTCGGCTGGGGACTCCCTGGGGGCAGGGCTGGAGGCAACAGAGCCCATAGTCCTGCTCCCTGGGGTGGATACCCCTCCAGAGTCTACAGGTGAGGAGCTGTTGGATTTGGAGGAGGCAAGGGCTCCCTGGATCTGGGAGAGGTACCTTAGGGCTGTTTACCGTATAAGATCACTGTTAAGTCCAAAGGCTTTGGATTCAACTAGACTTGAGTGATCTAAGTGTGAATTTTGTCTCTACCTTAGGCCTGTCCGAGTCTCAGTTTCCTTATTTGTAAAATGGAAGTAATAATGGTATTATCGCTTCTTGGCCTTTTGGCTAAGAGCAAGTGTAACATCTGTTCTTACCAGTTTAATAATAGTATCTATCTGTTATGGCTGTTGTAAGGATGGATCAATGCATATAAAGGCTCAGACAATACCTAGGAGATAATAGCACTTGGTATATGAGAGCTACTTTCTCATAACAGACTAGACAGTGTACAGGGAAGGGAATGAAGGTCACTGAGTGCTCAGGGCAGTGGCCAACTGGGCACCAAGCTTTTTTCTTGGAGAAGAACATTAAGGCTCTTCCCTGTACCCAGAGCTCCGTCCGCAAAAACGGAAAAAGGGGCCAGCCCCCAAAATGCTGGGGAATGAGCTGTGCAGTGTGTGTGGGGACAAGGCCTCTGGCTTCCACTACAACGTGCTGAGCTGTGAGGGCTGCAAGGGATTCTTCCGCCGCAGCGTCATCAAAGGAGCGCGCTATGTCTGCCACAGTGGGGGCCACTGCCCCATGGACACCTACATGCGTCGCAAGTGCCAGGAATGTCGCCTTCGAAAATGCCGCCAGGCTGGCATGCGGGAAGAGTGTGAGTGTCTGGGGGCAGGAGTGGGGGAGGAGGCTTCTGGGAAAGGGGTGCCAGGGTGTGAGGGTAGACAGGCAGCTGAGCCTACAGGGCCTTCCTACATGGTCCCTACGTATAGATTAAAATCTCTTCCTTATGTTTACTCAATGCTCTCTCTTTTCTGGAGCCTCAAACTACCCCTGTGCCCCATCCTTGCTTCCTGTCTCCCCCTTTTCCTCCCTCCTCACGTCCGGCCCCGTTCTTAGGTGTCTTGTCCGAAGAGCAGATCCGCCTAAAGAAACTGAAGCGGCAAGAGGAAGAACAGGCTCAGGCCACATCCATGCCCCCAAGGGTGTCCTCACCTCCCCAAGTCCTGCCCCAGCTCAGCCCAGAACAGCGGGGCATGATTGAGAAACTGGTGGCTGCCCAGCAACAGTGTAACAGACGCTCTTTTTCTGATCGGCTCCGAGTCACGGTAACTGAGGGAGCTGGGGACAGGTGGCTGTGCCCAGGGCATAGTTGGCTTCTTGATATCCGACTCAGTATAGTTTGTGTCTTCCGTCCTTGCCCTTCTGGATAGCCTTGGCCCATGGCACCAGATCCCCAGAGCCGGGAGGCCCGTCAGCAGCGCTTTGCCCACTTCACGGAGCTGGCCATTGTCTCTGTGCAGGAGATCGTTGATTTCGCCAAACAGCTGCCTGGCTTCCTGCAGCTCAGCCGGGAGGACCAGATCGCCCTACTGAAGACCTCTGCGATTGAGGTGGCTGGCAAGGCTGAGGGATGACGGGAGGACCGGGGCGGGATTGTCTCTGGCAGGGGCTTCACGACAGCCGCATGGGGAGTTGAAAGTGCCTCATGCCGAAACCAGCCTGCAGAGTCCCTGTTTGAGGTCTGCTGTTGTGTGCAGGTGATGCTCCTGGAGACGTCTCGGAGGTACAACCCTGGGAGTGAGAGTATCACCTTCCTCAAGGACTTCAGTTACAACCGGGAAGACTTTGCCAAGGCAGGTGAGAACTGAGATCAAAAAAAGATTGGGGTGGATGAAGAGACACTTTTGGTCATTGGGCTCATAGTGACTACAGAGACACAGGCCCAGGCTTTGGGTGGCTGTTCAGGGAAGGCTCCTCTTGTTTTCCCAAGAGGGAAAGTTGGAATGGTGATCGGCCACTCTCAGCTGCTCCAAATAGACCCTGTCCTCTGTTGCATTTGGCCAGTGGTTCTCAAACAGTGTTCTAAGGAATCTGAGGTGGGGTTCTGGGGAATTGTCACCCTGGAGGAGGGTCAGAGAGGCACAGGAATGTCCTTCTTCCTTGAGCCAAACAAGAAACTCCATGTAATATTGTGCTTCTGGATGATGTTTTGCCTAAAGAAAAGATTTTGCACCGAGTCTTTTAGTACTTAATAAGGAACTCAGTGGTGCCCTTTAAGGAACGTGTGGACTGACTTCACCCTATCTTTCAAATGCTTTTTTTTTTTTTTTTTTAATTTTTTTTTTTTTCAACGTTTATTTATTTTTGGGACAGAGAGAGACAGAGCATGAACGGGGGAGGGGCAGAGAGAGAGGGAGACACAGAATCGGAAACAGGCTCCAGGCCCTGAGCCATCAGCCCAGAGCCTGACGCGGGGCTTGAACTCACGGACCGCGAGATCGTGACCTGGCTGAAGTCGGACGCTTAACCGACTGCGCCACCCAGGCGCCCCTCAAATGCTTTTTTTGATGAGTTGTGGAACAGAAGCTGAAACGTGGCAACTTCAGGGCCATTTTAGGTTAAGAGTGAACACTCCCTTCCCCGTGCTGCATTACAGCTGGAATGTTTTCTCCAAGAATTCGTTCACAGTGCTGCTCTTTGATTCTTACTTGTAGGCTAAGCAGTGTTGGCTTCCTCATATTCAGTTGCTGGTAATGTTTGTGTCATGGGAGTGGGGGTGGGCAAGAATGGACGGCTGAGGGTGTTTTGGAGGGACTGGAACTTCAGCTCAATGGGAGACTGAGTAGTTTAACACCTGAGTGAGTGGGTCTGTAAAATAGGGCCAATGCTATGACTCCATTCTTGGGGTTTGGTAGGTCCTGGTTTCCAGGACAGAGCTCGTTGTCTGGTTTCTGGTGACTCAGACCAGCTCATATGCCTCTTGTCCAATACAGGCCACTCTGAGCTTTCTAGGAAGGCCTCCCTTAACTATAGAGCATGGCAGTGGCCTGTCACATCTCCTGGCTTCTCTAGTGCCCTGTGTGCTGCTGGAGTGTATAGGCGCCTAATGGGGCAACTTGAGGACTTTTTTCCAGCTTTAAAAACCCAGCCCTGCTCCTTTTCTCTGCCTTTTTCCCTAAATGCTTATCATCCAGGTCGTTCCCAAGCGTGGCCTCCTCCTCCTTCCTAACCTCCTCCTTTCTGAACCCTTCGCCATCCTCATGTCCGGGTGTTCCTGCAGCACTCGCGGGCTTGTGCCATCTGAATCTGCACCTATTTATAGATTCATTTATATAAGCAGTTGTGATGCCATCACGTTTGCCTTTCATTTCTTTTTGTCAGCGAGGTCTTGGGGAGGAGGAGCAGGGACCCTCTTTTGTCAGGTCTCCGTCCCTCTCTACATCCACTACTCTATGCTGCAGCCACTAATGATGTGGCCTGATAACATGAGCAGACCCTGCAAAGGTGCACAGACCATCTCCAGAACCTCCACCTCCTCTCTGTACAAAGGGGCTGTTCGGCACAATTGGAGGCTCAACACCTCAACAAGAAAGGCTTTATAAAATGGGGCTTGTCCATTAAATGTCTCAGCACACACTTGATAAACATCAGGGTGAAGGTACAGGAAGTGACTAACCAAGAAGCCTTGAATGGAAAAGTTAGCAGATGGTTGCTAAAAGAAATCTGAGAGAGCTTAGGGGATAGGGTGGAGTGGGGGAGACTGTGTGATGGGAGAAGTGTTCTTTAGATGTCACGACTTTAGGTCATGGTTTGTTGAACTTCACTCTCCTCTGCAAGAAATCTGGCTCTGTTTTTTTAATCTATTACTTATTTAACAAGCACTTATATAGTATGTGCCACGTTATAATAAGGATCCATCATGAGATGAGTACTATTACTATCTCCATTCTGCAGATGGAAAAACCAAGGCCCAGAGAACTTAAATAACTTACCCAAGGTCACACAACCCAATAAATGGTAGAGCCAGGACTCCAACCCAGGCAGTCTGTTGTCATAGTCCATACCCTCAACCTTATTGCTGTGTTCTTGCTGGGATGTGAAACATGTTATCTCTGGTATTCAAACAAGTAAGGCCTATTGCCAGTGAAAAAGTTTTCTTTGTAAACAAAAATAAGAGTTGCCTCTATTTCTAGTAATGTGGGGTCCTCCAGAATGCCAATAATAGGGGCACCTGGGTGGCTTAATCAGTTAAGTGTCCAACTTCGGCTCAGTTCATGATCTTGCACTTTGTGGGTTCAAGCCCTGAGTTGGGCTCTGTGCTGACAGCTAGGAGTCTGGAGCCTGCTTCGGATTCTGTGTCTCCCTCTCTCTCTGCCCTTTCCCTGCTCACGTTCTGTCTTTCAAAAATAAATAAACATTTTTTTAAAATGCCAATAATAGAAGAATTTATCCTTGTCATTCAATTCAGCACCTCCTATGTGCCAGGCACAGAACTATGTGCTTTGCATGCTTTATCATTTAGCCGTCTCAACAGTCTTACAAGTTCAGATGAGCTTCCCATATCACAGATGAGGCTTAGAGAAGTTAGGAAACTTGCCTAACATTACACAGCAGAGCCCTGGAGACTTCTTCGTGCGTTCCCAATAGTTCCCCTAAGTTGAGGAGTTGGAGGAGAGAAGGAAGCTCCCACGGCTCGTGCTGCATGCCCCCGCCTCCCTTCTTCCTCCCCAGGGTTACAGGTGGAATTCATCAACCCCATCTTCGAGTTCTCCAGAGCCATGAATGAGTTGCAGCTCAATGATGCTGAGTTTGCTCTGCTCATCGCCATCAGCATCTTCTCTGCAGGTGTGAGGAGGGGCAGGAGGGAAAGGGAGCAAGAGACTTTCACCAAGAGGGGGCTGCAGGCCCCATGGGCAGGAATTGTGGGGGTGGAAGCCCATGTCGTGCTACTTTGGGAGATGTTGGGTGTGGCATGTCCCTATTTTGGGGGTTGTGATTTGGGATATGGAACTAAGACCGTGGCCAGACTTGCTCCTCTACTCTCTTGGTGACCTGTAGACCGGCCCAACGTGCAGGACCAGCTCCAGGTAGAGAGGCTACAACACACATACGTGGAGGCTCTGCATGCCTACGTCTCCATCCACCACCCCCATGTGAGTCTCCCGATGGTGCCCTTTTTCCTCCTCCCCACAGGCTTATCCCCTGACACACCTGTTTTCCCTTCAAGACTCCTTCTCTGACTACATCTTGCACAGACAATTTGGTACCTCTCTCACAACTCCCCTACCCTTGCCCCTTCCCTGGGGAGAGACAGAACCTGTATTTGTCCCTCTCTTGCCCTAGGACCGACTGATGTTCCCAAGGATGCTAATGAAACTGGTGAGCCTCCGGACCCTGAGCAGTGTTCATTCAGAGCAAGTGTTTGCACTGCGCCTGCAGGACAAAAAGCTTCCCCCGCTGCTCTCTGAGATCTGGGATGTGCACGAATGACTGTTCTTCCCCCATATCTTCTGTTTTCTGGGCTGGATGGCTGAGGCGCCTGGCTGCCTCCTACAGGTGGAGCTGAGAAGGGCAAACATTCCTGGGAGCTGGGCAAAGGAGATCCTCGTGTGGCATTAAAGGAGAGTCAAAGGGTTGGGAGTTTTGTGGCTGCTGGGCAGTGAGGGTCCTGCTAGAAGTGTGCTCCATTTGAAGATCGTACTGACCCAACCAAATGGATGAACCTGGGGGCCACTTTGCACAAGGTTCTCCAGGGCCCTGCCCCTCCTGCCTCCACCACTTCCTGTTTTCCCCACAGGGCCCCAAGAGAAATTCTCCACTGTCACTGCGGCTTGGCCATAAATGCCTGGGGGCTGCCTCACTGATAGGTCTGGCGCTGTCTGTACAGAAGGACCAAAAAGAAGATAGAACGAGAGAAAAAAAATCTCTGGATTGGGGGTGGGGGCACGGCCACCATAGAGGAGGAAACCCTCCTTTAGGATCCGCCTCCAGACGCATAACAGAGACAAGTCACAAGTGACAGCCTGGGCAGTGAGAGGGGACTTCCTTTTACCAACCCCATGAGGATAAATGAAAGGCTGAGGCTTAGATGCCCCCTTCCCTTTTAGTGACCCAGGTGGGATTGTGTTGTCTTTCTAAGGTGGGGGGGGGGGGGCGGGGTAGGAGGTTGAAGTTTCAGAACTAACACCCCGGTCATGCACCTGTCTTCGTGGGCGCGCTCATAATGCCTCGGGTGTTCCGTTGGCACCTAAAAAAGAGGGTACAACAGCCCATCCTCTAGGGCCCCAGGCCTTGTGGGACAGGAGGAAAAGTGCCCTGACACCAGGGTGTAGGCTGCCCTGCTGCGGGTTTGTCTTGTGGGAAGGGCTGGACTCCATTTCCCACCGGACACCGCGGCACCGTTCACGTCCCCTTCGATCTGCGCGCTCCCTTGTAGGTGAGACAGCGGGCCGCGCCTTCCGGCCTCGGTCCCCCCCGCCGTCCCTGAGTTGGTAGGCTCCACCTCTAGGGCCGCGGCTTTGCAGCCCCGGCTGCTGGGCACTTCCAAGCCGCTTGCAGGGGGAGGAAGCGTGAGGTGTGGGGGACGCTCAGAAAGTCTCAAGAGCAGTTTCATCTTGAGAAGTCGCTCCTAGATTAATCTACATTTCGTCGAAGTGGGCGCTATTACCTTGTCAAATTAAAATCTCTTTGTGCAACCTGAACAAAAGGTATTCCTTTGAGTCCTCCCCATGGCACGCTTGGCGCTGGGCTGGCCCAGCGCTCCCCATCGCCTTCCCACTCCCACTCGGATAGGTGTGTGCGTAGCCGCCTTTCTCCCGAGGTTGGCTCCACCCTTCAGCGCTCGGCTTGGTGCAGCTCTGTCCCCCCCAGTGGTGCATGGTACAGCCCCCGACCCCCTCAACCTCTCCCTCCCTCTCGGGCTCGGAGTGGTACGCGCCCCCCCCCCCCTCCCCCCGGGCAGACACGGAACTGGCGCGCGCTGGAAGCGGCGCCGGCAAGCGACCGACGCTCAGCTGCCAGGGGCGGTCTGACTGGGCCTGGCCGGTTCCCCGAGGCTCGGGAGGTAGGAAGGTCCGGGCCACTCGGGGGCCCTGGAAGGATATTTGGGACGGGACTCCTCGCGGGGGTGAACGGGCTCTGACAGGAGACAGGGGTTCTGGGGGAAGCGGCCTCTGAGGAGGCCCTAAGAGGCGTGTGTGTGTGGGGGGGGGGGGCGTGGGGTCTGGAGAGGAAGGGGAGTCCGTAGGGAAGGGGGCGGGGCTAGAAGTGAGAGCGCTCGGGGCCGCGGACCGGGTGCGGGCTGCCAGACCCAGCGCCGCTCGCGGCGGCTGGGCTCGATTCCTGCCGGCCGGGCAGGGGCGGGTGAGAACTGTCCAGCAGGTGAGGGGGCGGGCAGAGCTGTCCAGCCCGGGGGCCGAGCCGGGATAAGCACCTGGCGCGTGCGCGTATGTGTATGTGTGTGTGCATCTTACATTTGATCACGATTTGGAGACCATGTTTGGTTCTTTGGGGAAAAAAAATTGCGGGGGGGGGGGGAAGTGTTTCAAAACTGCTTGTTGGAGGGTCGAAACACCATTTAATCTTTGCCGCAACTGCTTCCCTTCCTATCCTCGTGCATCTCTAAATTCCTCTTCCTGCCCGGCCTCCCCCCCCCCCCCCCCCCCGCCTTTCCCAACCCTGCCTATTGCCTGCCTTATTGCTCTCGTTCTGCCCCACGCTGACCGGTCTGTGCTGATGCGCTTGCAAGGTCACTGCCTGGGTAGGAGGGGAGAGAGCCTCCTGTTGTGCTCACGTCAGCAAAGATGTCATATCGCTCTCCGGTTCCTGTGGTTTTACTATGACATTCTGCCCCAAACGAGGGACGAATCCAAAGGGTTGGTTAACGTTACCATTTGTAGGCTGAAAAGACATAGAGAACGTAAAGATCTGTGGATTCCAAATCTGCATCTGGAGTGGATGGTGATGGAGGACTTCAGCAGATAGGTATGCGTTTAGGGCTTGATGCCTTTGGAATATAGGAGCTGGAAACCAGGGACTCCCCCTTAGTAAACATGGTTGAAGCAAGAGGCAGAGGCTGAGCCTGGGTTGGTATGAAGACAGGATGTGAGTTATAGGTGATGTTAGAGGCTTTACAGAGAGGAGGGAGAATGGAGAGAAAAGCCTTGGTTATCTCTGCAATCTGAATAACGGGAGGTAGTGGCTATTGATGAGACATGAAGTGTGGCTAAGCATCTATCCTATCACTAGTACTAGAATAGTCACAAGATCTTGGGGTCCTCGTGGCTCTGGAGGGACATGAACGTTGTAGAGCATGATAATGATTTGAGTTTTATCACATGCTTCTCAAGCGGGAGGGCTGGGATCTCACCAAGGCTAGAGGCCTGATGCCCTAATATGTCAGTGGAAGATACTTCAGGTGTGATATTTGAGATTTTGGCAGGAAAGGGCTCTTGATTTTCAGTGTAAAATAGATTTCAAGGCTTAGCCTTGAGCTCTGGCTCTGTAAATTCTGTTCTGAGATACATTGGCTCTCATCCTAAGTATTTTGCACATAATTATAGAACAAATTATGCTTTTACCTATGCCCCTTTTCATTTCTCTATTTCCCTCCCCTTCTTACTCTGCTTGGGAGGAGTTGAAAGCAACTTTATAGTAGTGCCCCACCTACTGCGGTTTGCTCATGACTCCATGGCACTGGAGAGAACCGAAGGACTTTTTGGGTGTTAGTGATACCTAGAAATGAGCATATGGCATGTTTTAGAAACTTGGTTTTGGTTGTGTAGAAAGAAGAAGTCTCTGAAAATCCAGAAGTAGGACAAAGTGCAAACTAAAGATAGGTAGGGAAGAAGATAACCTAATAATTAGCAGGTGCTGTCAGTGGAAGAAGTGTCTCTAGGTTCAAAGAGAATGAATTGTTATGGGCCCTGGCTGACTCTGGAGTAGCAGCTGCTAGCACTGTGCGGTCACCAAGCAGGGGAGGGGCTGTGGCTGTGCTATAAATAGTTCTGGGAGCCAGAGTCGCCATGGAGACAAACCCGAATCCTATTACCTGCAGGTCCTCTATTGGGAGCAACAGAAGGGAGGGAGCAGAATTTTGAGGATTTGAGAGGTATTGCAGAGCGGTCTATTTATTATTAAGTAGGGAAGAAAAAAGATAGAGCTTCTCATTATCTAAATCAAATAGAATCTTAAGCATATAGGGAGTGTGCATGTCTATGTATGGAAGTGCACACAGCAGCAGAGAAGAGAGTGGTGTGTGTGTAGTGTAATGGGAATGCCTGTGTGTACAGTAAAGAAGGTCCTAGTGTGGCCATGTGTGGAGCACAGAGGTACATTTCTGTATGCACCGAGGATAGCTTGTAGTGGAGTGAACCATTTTATTTAGAGAAGTGTATGGACACCCAACAGGATATAGATTATAATTAAGACCACGTAAGCTTTTCCTAACTTTTGGTCTATGGTTTAGAAATTACTGAGCACCTCTTCCTGTCCTTGCAGAAATCCTATTATTTCTGCATCTAATTCTTAATTTCTATTAGAGATAGAAGGACAAAGTCTCATCTGTGTGTTTTGTATCACTGATTCCAATCTTGGGACTAGAGTAGAGGGGAAAAAAAAAAAAAAAAAAAAAAAGACTATGATTCAGCACCAAGGGCAGAGCTAGTAGCGGTACCCAGTGAGCCCCTTTCTTGCTTGAAGAGGGAAGAAAAATGGTTTAGATGGAGCAGTTGGAGCATGAATATTCCTCATGTGAGATTGTTGTTGTCTCAGTGCATTAAGTATACAATTTATATGGTAGTTTCCCATGAAGCTGAATGCAGCATGTTGGTTCAGGAAATAATTAGGTTTTCATATAGAGCTAGGAGTATAGATTAGTACTGATTAGAGTCTGGTTTGATACTGATTCAGCCTGGAGCTGTCCTAGAAGTGACTTAGTTTTTATTATCATAATGACAGTCCTGTTTAGACTAACTGGCTCTATTTTTCAGAAACAGAGCACCAGGAGTGAGGCTGGAAATGGGCTGGTTTGTGGGGATGGGAAAGTGAGCCATTATTTATCCTACTTTTAAAAAATTTATTTATTTTGAAAGAGAGCGCACATGCATGTAAGCATGAGCAGGGGAGGGGCAGAGAGAGGGGAAGAGAGAGAGAGAGAGAGAGAGAGAGAGAGAGAGAGAATTTCAAGCAGGCTCCACACGACCTAAGCAGAAATCCAGAGTTGGATGCTTAACTGACTGAGCCACCCAGGCATCCCTCTCCTACTTCTTGACATTTGGCCCTGTGAGTTCAAAAGCTTAGACCAAGCTCTAGGCTAGGAAAAGTGTCATGTTTCCCCATCTTTACTACTGAAATGGAAGGTCTTCTGACCTATGACCCTGGCTGGAATGAAGCTGAGAGAGATGAGTCCCTTACACCCAGCAGTGGATCTTATCAGTACTTTTTTTCCTATTGGACTTGAATTTTCAGATAATATCAGAAATCCTCCTGGGAACATTGACTCCTTGTGCGGTGCCTTGAAGTTTTCTCTGAGATGAACTGATGAGTTGGAATCATGGTGCAAAAGAAGAAGTTCTGTCCTCGGTTACTTGACTATCTAGTGATCGTAGGGGCCAGGTAACCAAGAAGAGACTGGTTTTTGTCTTGTCTTTTGGGATAACCACAACATCTGTAATTATTCCCTTTCCCCATGCCCACATTGCTTTGCATATCTCATTCTTTCTCTATTATTTTACCTTCATAGGAACATTGATGCCATTAGTGAAAATAGTCAGGTGGATTGAGAGCATTGGCCCAAAGGAACAGAGACAGAACAGAATTGCTCTTATCTAGCATCTTTGTGTTCTTGGGCAAATATACCCTGTATACTTCAGTTTCCTTATTTTGTAAAAAAAAAAAAAAGTACCCTGTGCTCTTTCTCAACCTACATATGCATATGCTCTTTTGGTAATTCATTAGCTAATACACCTTTTAAAAGTGCTAATCATCTTAATGCATTAGTGATAATTCTATTGCTGCGATTTTCCTTGCATTTCAGGATGGGTATCTTCATGACAGTGCAGACCTCATTTAGCCCCCCAGCTAAATGTGGCAAGCAGCACCCAAGTTTTCCAAGGTCGTGCAGTTAGGTTACTTTATCCAAAATAGCATTTTGAGCTTTATTTCTGGACTGTGGTTAAAATTTGAAACAACATCCTATCCCTCCAGGCTGCTGAATTTGTCTTTATATTCTTCAGGCACCCGAGCAGTGATAGTGTGGCCCAGACTCCCGAGTTGCTACGGCGATACCCGCTGGAGGACCACGCTGAGTTTCCCCTGCCCCCAGACGTTGTGTTTTTCTGCCAACCAGAGGGCTGTCTGAGTGTGAGACAGCGACGCATGAGCCTGCGGGATGACACTTCTTTCGTCTTCACCCTCACTGACAAGGACACTGGAGTCACGCGTTACGGCATCTGCGTTAACTTCTACCGCTCCTTCCAGAAGCGAATGCCTAAGGAGAAGGGGGAAGGTGGGGGAGGGTCCCGCGGGAAGGAAGGACCCCGTGCCACTTGTGCCTCAGAAGAAGTTGGTACTGAGAGCTCGGAGAGTGGCTTGTCCCTGCAGCCTCCCAATGCTGACTCTGCCCCTGAGGTGAATCAGTCTCCTCGGGGCAAACCCCGGGCCAAGGCAGGAAGCCGTTCCCGCAACAGTACTCTGACATCCTTGTGTGTGCTCAGCCACTACCCCTTCTTCTCCACCTTCCGAGAATGTCTGTACACCCTCAAACGTCTGGTGGACTGCTGCAGTGAGCGGCTGCTGGGCAAGAAACTAGGCATCCCTCGAGGCATACAAAGGTACACTTTGCCACTGATGGTCAGAAGAGAGGGAAGCAGTTAGAGATGAGGTATAATTGGTGTGTGAGGGGCAGGAAATTGCCTCTAAAGCCTGAGGTCCTTCAGATAGCTAGAATGAAGTGTTGTTTTATATCCTGTTGTATATTTAAGAATAAACTTTTGTTTAAAAAAAAAAAAAAAAGCCTGAGGTCTTTCATACCTATTTAAGCATTTTTGTGTTAGTCCTTTCTAAGCGAAAGACAGCTGCAAAGTTAAACTTCCTGCCATAATAATATTTGGAGTTCAACATTTCATGGCAGGCAGGACAGTAAGTCCTGCTGTGTATACATTTTTATACTTGTTTCACCCTTGTATATTCTCTCTGGTCCTAGCTGAGCCCAAAGGGTGGGCTTTTCCAGTTGTCAGCATTTTACTCTCTATGGTTGCATTGGGTTGCTTTGGGGTATCAGCTCCTGGTGCTTACGCATCTGTTTCCTGCTGTCTGTTCCTCAGGGACACTATGTGGCGCATCTTTACTGGATCATTGCTAGTGGAGGAGAAGTCAAGTGCCCTTCTGCATGACCTTCGAGAGATTGAGGCCTGGATCTATCGATTGCTGCGCTCCCCAGTGCCTGTTTCTGGGCAGAAGCGAGTAGACATTGAAGTCCTACCCCAGGAGCTCCAACAAGCTCTGACCTTTGCTCTTCCAGACCCTTCTCGATTCACCCTAGTGGATTTCCCACTGCACCTTCCCTTGGAACTTCTGGGTGTGGATGCCTGTCTTCAGGTGCTAACCTGCATCCTGTTAGAGCACAAGGTGAGAGAGCCAGCTTTTTAGATCTTTAAGGACAGGGACTACATCTTCTTCATCTTTTTGTCTCTAGGAGGTAACATGGTGCCAGGTATACGGCAGTACTCAGTAGATGTGGGTTGAATTAAGTGGGATGTGTTCAGAGGGTTTGCCACTCAGGTGAATTATCCTTAGCTAGACTGAACTAATTCTCTGGAAGTATCAGTAGTTCTAGTCTAATGAGTGGTCCTGGCATTGGGCGAACAAGAGCCAGAAAAGTAAGGCATGAGGCAGGGATAATTGTGGAAGCCATGCTCATGGAGCCCTACACATGGTGAAATGGAAATTAAATTGTAGCATTGGAAACTTTCCCCATAAACCTTATTTAGGCTGTTGGATGATCCTTATGGTATGGCTTGTGGCAGGTGGTGCTACAGTCCCGAGACTACAATGCCCTTTCCATGTCTGTGATGGCGTTTGTGGCGATGATCTACCCATTGGAGTATATGTTTCCTGTAATCCCACTGTTGCCCACCTGCATGGCATCGGCAGAACAGGTGAGTTTCAGGTGTTTTCTGGCTCTGTCACCTTTGTCTTCCAACTCTGGCCAGCTCTGAGGGAGAACGCCTGATGCCAAGAAGTTGTAAATCAGTACTGGTCTTCAATCCTTTACTCTAACTTCTTTGTCTGCAAAACATGACCTAACTTTGAACTGATTTGATGGCAAAACTTGTGTTATTTGTGGTTTTTATTTATCAGAGTAAATGTTAATCATTATAGGTTACTGGCCATGCTCCTGCAGGTGTTACATAATATACAGAATATACACTGTCGGCTTTCTAAAATCTGAAAAATTATGAATACTAAAACACACCTAGCCTCAAGAGTTTTGGAAAAGAGATTATGGACCTGCATTTCCTCATCAAGAAAAATCCTCATGTGATAAGTGATCGAAATATGTTTAGTTTTTGTTTCTTACCCTCTTATTTTTTTTCTACAGCTACTGTTGGCTCCAACTCCGTACATCATTGGGGTCCCTGCCAGCTTCTTCCTCTACAAACTGGACTTCAAAATGCCTGATGATGTATGGCTGGTGGATCTGGACAGCAATAGGGTAAGGTTCTTGGCTGAGATATTATAGAGTCCAGAATAGGATTGTGTTCTGTTTTTCTAGATTATTCCCAAGAAGGTCCTCAGTTGGTGGGTGATTTGTCTTGTGTGACTCATTGATACCATTTTTTTTAATGCTTAGCTTTTACTTTATTGGATAATAGGCCCTTGGTTAAGACCCAAACGAGTACAAGATTTAGTTTTGCCAGAATGAAGTGCTCCCCCGCATCTAGAAGCAGTAGGCAGTTGTGGTTGTGGGACCACTGCCTATGGTGTAGGTCATCTCATGGTTTTCCTGGATATGGTTTCTAGTAAGACAGTGCCTTTCAGGCTTAAAATGTACAGTAATATTCTGTAGTGTGAATATACTCAAATTTCAGCAGGAAGCCCTTATATCTGTTTATAGTAAAAGTTTAGAAAATACAAATAAGTGTAAAGAAATAAATAAAAACCAGGGGCATCTGAGTGGCTGTCGGGTAAGGGTCCAACTCTTGATTTTGGCTCAGGTGATGATCTCATGGTTCATGGGTTTGAGCCCTGCTTTGGGCTTCATGCTAACATTGTGGAGTCTGCTTGGAATATTCTCTCTCTCTCTTTCTCTCTCTCTCTGACTCTTCCCCTCCCACACGTGCACACTCGCTCTCTCAAAATAAACTTTGAAAAAAAAAAAAAAGAAAAACCATAGTCCTATTGTCTGGACGTAGTCTCCAGTAACATTGAGGTATATTTCTTTTCAGGTGTGTATGTATATCACAGCCGTGTATATGTGTGCCCCTAATACACGTGTATATGTAATATATTTGTATGCATAATATACATGTTCACATATATGTGAAAATACTGTGTATACAACTTCCACTTAACCCTTACGTAAGAGTAACTCCTGAGCGATTAATTCTAAGGTCGTGCCTTTTGTCTTTTTTCTGGTGCAGGTGATTGCCCCCACCAATGCAGAAGTGCTACCAATCCTGCCAGAACCGGAATCATTGGAGCTGAAAAAGCATCTGAAGCAGGTGAGTGAAGAATGAAGAGGAAGAGGAGCGGTAGCTACTCCCGGGTGGCTGCAGAGGCTGTAGCTGTTGTGAGAGCCCGTTTCCCTTCGGACCTCAGGTGGAATAGGTTTTCTTAGCCTCGGGTGGGCTTAAGAAGAGGTGTATCACATTTCTGGGTGGCAGGATGACTCTCAAAAAGGCTATTAGATATCTTCTAATTCATTGTATGCCTCCCACCCTCTAATACTTAGAATGCTATACATACATACATATATATATATATAAAAACCTTCATTTTCTGTTTCTTGTCACGTGTACCATTCTTTGTGGCTTAGAGTGTTCTCTCAGTCCTGTAAGGAAAGAACTAGTTGTTTGGATAGTCTGGCTCCTTTTATATTTTCCTCCTGAATTGACCTCTAGGTCCCTGAAGAATGCTTTCTTCAAAAATTCCTCTCTTTGAATAATCTCTTAAATACATTTTTTCATTGCTTTTCTTCCTCTCCTGCATGCTGAACACAGTACCTGAAGGTAAAATATGACAAGGCCCCATTCCTTTGCCCTGTTGTATGTGTTATGTAGGTCCACTAGTAGATAGCTCCGTATTTATTTTTAGGAATCCCTTTGCCCTGTTGTATGTGTTATGTAGAACCACCAGTAGATAGCTCCGTATTTATTTTTAGGAATCCTTGTTGTCATCTTCAGGGTCTTCAGGAATCTCTGTGTTGTCTTAGTTGCTAAGCAGTACCTCTGCTTGGTGTAAATGGGTCATTTTGTAGCATCCCTCTCATCATCCCTGCTGATGTAATATGGTGTCTTGTTACTGCAGAGTCTGTGAGGATTGCAAGTTGAGAAAGTTCTCTGTCTTCCTTTGCCGTGTTTTCATTCTTGATGGTTACTTTAGTATGACTAATGAGATGGAGAGATTGATATATAGAATGGTACTTTAAATGTTGGTAGGAGTTAAGATCCTTGGGCTCCTTAATCCTGTGTCCTTCCCCCCGCTACTTGAAGTGTGGTCCATGGACCAGCAGTGTTACTTTGCCTGCGGTTGTTAAAAGTGCAGAATCACCCCAGATATATTGAACCAGAAAAATCTGCACTTTTAACAACATTCCCGATGACTCCAATGCTCATGTATATTTAAGGAAGCCCTGCTGGTCTAGACCAGTGGTTTTCAAACTGCCCCATGGAGCCTCATAGGGGCTGATTTAGGCTGGTAACACTGAGCACGTGAGGTTCTGGGTTCCTTATGTCCTTCAGAGAAGCTTTACTTTTACGTGTCTCAGTTGTTTATATTTTCATACAGATTTCAACATGTTGTTGAAAAAGAACATTTCATGGCTAAAATAAATTTGAAAATTATTGCCCTGGACTTCAGATTTGATCAGGTTGCCTTGAACCAACCTGGCTTAAACTGCAAGGCTACATAATTCAGATCATCTTCTAAAGGTTAAAGTACGGTATTTGGATTCTGATTTCAAAGATTAAGGCTCTTTCCTAGGAGATGAGATTGGTCAGCTGCTCAGGAATCTGCCTTCTATAGGGGATTTCTTGTTGTTCCACAGGCCCTTGCCAGCATGAGTCTCAACACCCAGCCCATCCTCAATCTGGAGAAATTCCATGAAGGCCAAGAGATCCCCCTTCTCTTGGGAAGGCCCTCTAACGACTTGCAGTCCACACCTTCCACTGAATTCAACCCACTCATTTATGGCAATGATGTAGATTCTGTGGATGTCGCAACCAGGTACGACCAAGTCAACTAGACCATCACAGGTGCTTAGATTGGGTTCTGCTCTCTCATTACGTGTATTTGTCACCTTAGTAAAAGCAAAGAAGAATTAATTCATCGTACTTTCAGGCGTTTTAGGCCTTGAGTGAAGAAAGAGATTGATGATTCTTTAAGATCCCTTCCCCTTTGATGTTGGAAGCCTGTGAAATGATGACTTGGGGAGGTGGTCTGACACCTTGGATCATAGGAATCCTTCTAGCGCAGGGTGTGGGACTTGAATTATCTCACCATCCCCTTCTTCCCCAGAGTGGCCATGGTCCGCTTCTTCAACTCCCCCAACGTGCTGCAGGGTTTTCAGATGCACACACGTACCCTGCGCCTCTTCCCTCGGCCTGTGGTAGCTTTTCAAGCTGGCTCCTTTCTAGCCTCACGTCCCCGACAGACTCCTTTTGCTGAGAAGCTGGCCAGGACTCAGGCTGTGGAGTACTTTGGCGAATGGGTCCTTAACCCCACCAACTATGCCTTCCAGCGAATTCACAACAGTGAGTCCACCTGCCCCTGCCTCTTTGTCCTCCTGATGGCTCTTCCCTTTGCTTTTCCCTTTTCTCATCTTTGATCTGCCCCTTCCATTCCTATTTTGCTTTAGACGTTTCCCTACCTTTCTTCTTTGTTTTGCTTGTTTTTTTTCCTCCTTGTTGCTAACTCTATTCTTTTTTTCTCTGTGGGTAGATATGTTTGATCCAGCCCTGATTGGTGACAAGCCAAAGTGGTATGCTCATCAGCTGCAGCCTATCCATTATCGAGTCTATGATAGCAATTCCCAGCTGGCGGAGGCACTGAGTGTGCCACCAGAGCGTGACTCTGACTCGGACCCTACTGATGACAGGTGAGCAGCAGCAAAACCGCTTTTTAAGGTCGAGAGGCTCTCGCTAGTCCTTATTGAGCACTATGGCAGAACCTCATAGGACTTAAACATTAGTGTTTGAAGCCTTGATGATATTTTGGTTGATTGTTTTGTGTTAGCTTCCTTATTTTATCTTGTTCCCTGACCTTAAGAGTTTTCCTCTTTTTTTTTTTAAGTTTTTAATTTTAATTCCAATATAGTTAGCATACAGTGTTATGTTAGTTTCAGGTGTACAATACGGTGATCCAGCAATTCTCACATTAGCCAGTGCTCATCATCATAAGTGTAGTCTTTAATCCCATCACTTATTTCATTCGTCCCCCCATCCACCTCCCCTCCAGTAGCCAAGTGTGCTCTATATTGTTAAGAGTCTCTTTCTTGGTTTGTCTCTCTCTTTTTTCTTTTGTTCGATTACTTTGTTTCTTGAATTCCACATATAAGTGAAATCATATGGTATTTGTCTTTCTCTGCTTAGCAAAATACACTCTAGCTCCATCCATGTTGTTGCAAATGGCAAGATTTCATTCTTTTTTATGACTGAATAATAGTCCAGGGTGTGTGTGTGTGTGTGTGTGTGTGTGTGTGTGTGTGTGTGTATGTGTGTGTATGAGAATGCTCCCCTTTTTTTTTTCCTAATGCTGATTGCTGGTACTTTTCCTGCCCCTTCATTCTGTTTTATTTTTATTTTTATTTTTGTGCTCTTCACTCTGTAGTGGCAGTGATAGCATGGATTATGATGACTCAAGCTCTTCTTACTCCTCCCTTGGTGACTTTGTCAGTGAAATGATGAAATGTGACATCAATGGTGATACCCCTAGTAAGTGTACTTGAGGAGATGGGCCAGCTCTGGGAGGGGTTGGAGGCTCTGGGATGGTGTGGTCTGTACCTGCCACCTTGGGTTTTGGCAGATGTGGATCCATTGACGCATGCAGCCCTGGGGGATGCCAGTGAGGTGGAGATTGCTGAGCTGCAGAACCAGAAGGAATCAGAGGAACCTGGCCCAGACAGCGAGAACCCTCAGGAAAACCCCCCGCTGCGCTCCAGCTCCAGCACCACCGCCAGCAGTAGCCCCAGCACCGTCGTCCATGGAGCTAATTCTGTACGTGAAGACTTGGAAGGGCGGATAAGTGAGAACTGTTACTTATGTGGGTCACACCTCCATTAGGAAGGCGAGGCTGAAGCTGTTAATTTGCCTCTTCATAGTCTTCCTGTTTTCCTCTCTATACATCCCATAGCTTAGAGCCTAAGAGACGTAGTTTTGACTCCAGAAGGAACTCGTCGGGCTTTGTTCAGGGCTTAGCTAAGGTCCCCTTTGCATGGTTTGTGGGGACAGAGAGCAGGAGTGTCATAGAGATCTTTTCTCACACATTCCCTTAGGATAGGAGATGGGAATCTAATAGACCTGGCTTGGCCTTGCCAAACTGAGGTAGGTAGGTATCACTGGGCACCAGGTGACCAGTTTTTATTTAATATGGCCTTTAGGAACCTGCTGACTCAACGGAGGTGGACGATAAGGCAGCAGTAGGCGTTTCCAAGCCCCTCCCTACCACGCCTCCCAGCATTGGCAAATCGACCGCGGACAGGCGTCAGACAGAAATTGGAGAGGGGTCAGTGCGCCGGCGAACCTATGACAATCCATACTTCGAGCCCCAATATGGCTTTCCCCCTGAGGAAGATGATGATGAGCAGGGGGAAAGTTACACTCCCCGATTCAGCCAACATGTCAATGGCAATCGGTGAGAGCCTGGGGATTCCTTCTAGGTGGGTGACTGAAGGACCTCACCACAGAGGACCCCGGGTGAGGGTTAATCAGAAAGAGAAGTCTGAATGTTCTTGTGACCCGCCATCCCATGGTGGTGCCTTGATCTAGGCATATAGAAATTGTGGGAAGGGAGCGGTGACTGCAGTGTAGCATAGGGCCCACACTTCCAAGAGTAGGTACCCCTGCCTGGGGCTCATAGGTGCCACTGTGCATTCAAGGGCTCAAAAGCTGCTGCGGCCCAACAGCTTGAAACTGGCAAGCGACTCAGACGCAGAATCAGACTCTCGAGCGAGCTCTCCCACCTCCACCGTCTCCAACAACAGCACCGAGGGCTTCGGGGGCATCATGTCTTTTGCCAGTAAGTGCCTTCTGCTCTCATGCCTCTGTCCCGTTTTCTATGCAGTGGGGCCTGACTATGGTGGATGCTGCTTAGAACTTCAGAGGTAGAACTGGGTTGGCATTATCAAGCCCCAGTTCAGGTTGTTGCGGTGATAGTGAATAAGGTATTTCCAAGGGAAGTCAATAAAGGACAGAGACAGAGTAGTCACTATCTTTATACCCAGAGATTTCAGTCTGTTTTGGGTAAGACAGCTGGTCAACTGAAAGATAGTCATTATATTAAAAATCATACACTTGTATGTATATCTTGTGGAAATATTCTGGTCATATTTGATTTGGGTACATATCTAATACCTTTTTTGCGTGGTGAAGGACTTTTTCATGAACATGCTTTGAAATCTATATGAGGTGACTTTTGTGCCTAGAGAATATTTCCAGAAATGAGGGGTGGTATCAGTTAAAGGTTGAGGACAGCCCAGGGGCCAGAGAAAGCCAACATTGGGTATAATTATGATTGTGAGTTTTTCTCAGAAGCCAGACAGGGACAGCACCAACTTTTGACCAAAAGTGCATTAACTGTATGGCTTTCATGCTGAGTTAGCAGTTGATGGGACATTTGTCCGTCCCCATGGGAGGTAGTCAGAGAAAGTTCTTACTGGGTTTTGAGCTATCCTGACAGTGGCCCCCATGTTTGCCCTGAATTAGACTTGGTCCTCTCTAAGGTAGATCAGAGGTACTGGGATTATGTTTGAAAAGGAGAAAGATGGAGATGATGATATACTTATGCTCCTAACTCCTCGCTCTCACACCCTCCCCTTGATAGGCAGCCTATATCGGAACCACAGTACAAGCTTCAGCCTTTCAAACCTCACGCTACCCACCAAAGGTGCCCGAGAGAAGACCACACCCTTCCCCAGTCTGAAAGGTAACTACAGCCCTCCTTCTGCCTTACCAGGATTCTCCAGAAGATATTTCAGGCCTACGGGTGCTTGTCAGGAGCCCTGCGTATGACGAATCATTTGATCTGGCTGTTGCCCCTCATACCGCTTCTCATGGCTTTCATTGCACATTATGGGCTCTACTCGTTTTCAGATGGAAAGTGTCTTTGTAGCTGAAGAGACGGCCCTGTCGTATCATTTAGGATAATAGCAACTGAGATCACCGCTGCTTCTTAGGGGGAGCTTTGTCAGGTGTACATAATTAACACAGGGATCGTCAGCTGCTGCCAGTGATCTGCCAGGTTCCTGCTGCATGAATATAGGACAAGCTTCATCCCGATTAGCTGGCCCACTGAGGGATGCTCATAGAGAGCCTGGCAGTGTTACAGCGTCAGGAAGCCTCTTTGGCTTCCTGTCAACGTAGGGCCTGTGGGTGGGCCAGGTAGTATCGGTTGGCTTCTCCGGGCATTTAAGACCTTATTTGATTTTCATTTGTGATCGCTGAGAGTTTGAAGAGCTCTTCTGCATTTACTCTGACTTTTGTTTGTTTTCTCTAGATGTTGTGCTGAACTATTTAATTACACTAGAAAGCATAGTGAGAAGCAGCTCCATATATTTTTCACCTGACTTCTCTTCCCAGTGATTAAAAATCCCAGGAATCTAAGGAGTGTTCTTTGGTGGGGCTGGAAACATAGGATAGATGGGCAGAGGGACAGAATAGCTAGTGGCGTAGGGGATTAACTAGCACTGTGGCGTAAATCTGCACCTGACTCTGTAGGTTAGGGGTAGAAAAGTGTTAGCGTCACCGGCTTTCATTTGATACAGTTGGGGAGGGGAGCAATTGAAGTGCTTTCACTGCATGCTCATGCTTCATTTGTGCACTTCCCACTCCCATCCACCTCCCATCCTCACACGCCAACCCCACGTCCCATGACAGCATCTGCAAGATGGGTCTCCTCTCTCTGCATACCAGCAAGCCCTGTGGACCCTGTGCTAGATGTTTCATGAAAACCAGCGGTCCTTCTTTCATGCATGTGCCTGTTTAGTACCCGAAGGTCCCTTGTGTCATGTACCCTGCCCCTGGCTCTGAGAGGCCATAGTCTTAAGAATGGTCTTTCCTAGAGCCTTGGTTGATTCCTGATCTCTTGGCTTCCAGCTCTGAGGTGCCTGAGAACTAAGGTTATGTGCACTAAGCTTTGGGAGAATCCTCAGACTATCTGACTTACAGCTCCATCGAGGGATATAGGGGTTGTGGTATCATGGTGCACCTACTAATTGTGTATTTTGTGTCCCAGTATTTGGGCTAAATACTCTAATGGAGATTGTTACTGAAGCCGGCCCCGGGAGTGGTGAAGGTGGGTCTTGCCCGTGAGCTGTGCATGATCTTTTTTTCCTAGCATCTTCTGTGCCTGCCTGAGGGCCATCCTCCTCATGGAGCAAGCGGTACCACATGGGTGACCTGCCTTGCCCTGTCCCCCGTGACGCCCGTGCTTGCCCGTGGGGCATGCTGCTGGTGCATGTGGAGTGGCCTGAGTCTCCATCCCCACTTCCTCCACATTGCCATGGCTGGTTTCTACCTATGTGTGATGCCCTGGGGTCACCCTCACCCGGCCCTTCTGGGGAACGGGTGTGGAACGTGGCTTCCCAGGGCTGTGCTGACAAGGCTGCTGGACTACAGTAGTGATGTCTCTCATTCCTACCTTCCTGGCTATAGGAAACAGGAGGGCCTTAGTGGACCAGAAGTCATCTGTTATTAAACACAGCCCAACAGTGAAAAGAGAGCCTCCATCACCTCAGGGTCGATCCAGCAATTCTAGGTAATCCATGGCTAAGCTATTACAAAAGATCTCTGATAGAGGTAGCGATTCCTGTACCACACTGTAGGGAGGCTCAGGAGTGGGAGAGAACCTGTCAGTTGGGTGGATGAAATCAATTCTTGGGAGCCCTGCGCATTCTGACTTCCCATGCAACAGTAGTAGCTCACCCTGGTGAGAAGAATGAAACAGCAGTGGTGGGTATGTGGGCACACCAGGCGATCTGGAGCGGTGGGGGGTGCAGGGGACTTGCACCCCTGGAGGCTTGGCTTTGCGTTTTGCCCCTGGAGGCAAACATCTAGTCTGGTGAAAGAGGCGGGGTGCTCTGCAAAGAAGCCGATGACCACAGAAGCTGTGTGTGGACCCCGTAGTGAGAACCAGCAGTTCCTGAAGGAGGTGGTGCACAGTGTGCTGGACGGCCAGGGCGTTGGCTGGCTCAACATGAAAAAGGTGCGCCGGCTGCTGGAGAGTGAGCAGCTGCGCGTCTTTGTCCTGAGCAAGCTGAACCGCACAGTGCAGTCGGAGGACGACGCCCGGCAAGATGTCATCCCTGATGTGGTCAGTGTCTGGGGTGAGGAGCTGGAATCAACTGCCGGAGGGACCTGGACCCCGAAGGCAATTTTGCCCACTCCAGCCCCTGGGTTATTGTTGCAGGAGGTCAGTCGAAAGGTGTACAAGGGGATGCTAGACCTGCTCAAGTGCACGGTGCTCAGCCTGGAGCAGTCCTATGCCCACGCGGGCCTGGGAGGCATGGCCAGCACCTTTGGGCTTCTGGAGATTGCCCAGACCCACTACTACAGTAAAGGTAGGGATCGCACCAGCTGGGTGGGCGCTGTCCACAACTCTTCCACTCATCTCCAAAGAAGGCTTGTTCCTTCACAGGTTTCCCAGTGCCAGGCTGTTTCCCCTCAGGCTTCGGGGTTTCCTTTTTTAATGCGTGTTTATATGTACCGGGTGTTTTTCTGTCATGAAAAATAAGATGTCTGTTTTTCTTTCCTTGCACTTTTTCCATTCTGCATCCTCCTTGCTTCTCCCACCTCGTTCCCACAGCTTGATTCCCACTCGTTGTCTCTCTTGACCTCTTCCTGTATTCCCTCTTTTCCTAGAACCAGACAAGCGGAAGAGAAGTCCAACAGAGAGCGTAAATACACCAGTTGGCAAGGATCCTGGCCTGGCTGGGCGGGGGGACCCAAAGGCTATGACACAGCTGAGAGTTCCCCAGCTAGGACCTCGGGCACCAAGTGCTGCAGGAAAGGGTCCTAAAGAGCTAGACACCAGAAGTTTAAAGGAAGAGAATTTTGTAGCGTCTATTGGTATGTATCACTGTGTTTGGTGTGGTGGAGGGTTCGGGCTTCTAAAATACCTCTCCCTCCTTTCAATTCATTCAGAATCCTGCCTTTCTTTTCCCCATGCTTTGCTTTCTAGAGAGGGAGATAGATCTGCATCCATTTCTAATGGAATTTCTTTGTACTTCTTTATCGCTTATGCTTCCTTTACAGGCACCCCCACCTACGTCTTAGAGGAAGAATGGAAGTTTTGCTTCGAGGGGCCAGTGAGGCTTAGTGCAGGGAGTCTGAGCTATATTCCTTGTCCCACTTTTTATTTACATCTGGATTTCTTCAGATGTGAGGTCCAGGAAGCTATAAGAAAGTTTATAGATGCGTCTTTGGCCTATAAAATTATAATTGTCTGGCCAGTTTTCTCCCATCCAACCATTATACTACCCTCAAATTTGCTTTCCTGGGGTGTGTCCAGCAACCCCATTTCCCTGGGCGCTGGACCTCAAGGTATAGATTTCTGAATCGGCTTTTCTTCAAACCTTTTCTCACTGGACTCGACCAAGAGCTTGTTTACGTTTGGTGTCTCTCTGTTCCCACTGAGGCAATGCCTTAGTGAGCTCTCTGGGTGTCACCTCCATTTGACTCACTTGACCTAGAGCCATCTAGGCTGTGTCTTTCTTTTTCTGGTTCTGTTTCCCTGGGCAGTTTGCTTCTAGCTGATGCTTCTTTGCCACACCATTAGCAGTTGTCTTATGCTCCCAAAAGTGGGGAGGAGGAACCAGTTTCCTTTGTCGGAGAACTGCACTTCTCTAGCCAGCAGAATAGTGTCCTAGAGGCAGCCAACCCAGTCCCACATGATGCGATGCTCTAGGAAAAGCACCAGCCTGCAAGTCTGGAGGTCCGGAGTTTTAGTCCTGTATCTGCCCCCCAGCTAGGAATGAAACTTTGGGCAAAGCACTGCCTCTTTTCAGGGTCTCTGCTTCCTCATCTGGGAAATGAAGAGATTGGACTAAGTAGGCACTCAAGTTCTTCCAGGAAAAGAATGCTGTGATCAGTATTCTCTCTTCTTAACCCTAATGAAGATCCTATTCTTGACCATTTAGTGTTCTCTGTCACCTTTACTGAAAGCATTTTTCCAGATGACTAGCTGAGAACGGGTCACTTGGCAGGGCAGATGCTAATACTGAGGGTGAATTGGATTTTTTGGTAGCAACAAGGAAGGATGCTAACCACCTGCATGAGTGGCCTCTATCCAGTCCCATGAATCAGCCAGGTTTGTGCTCACACTTCTGAACCCCTTTGGCTGCTTGCGGTGATCATCTGTCTAGAATCTTTAAAAATTGTTTCCCAGCTCATTTGGCAGAGAAAGCATGGTCCCAGGTGATCCTAAGTTACATGATCTTGAGCAAGTGCTCCAGCCTCGTTAGGATCAGTTTTCTCATGCCAAAAGGAAGGAGCTTGGTCTAAGGCAGTTCCATCTCTCACGTTCTGCAAGGTCTTTACTACCACGTTAAGGTTTGGGTTAGGAATTTAGAGTCTTTAGTTCATGAGTGGGGGAAAGGCATTAGATCTCTTGATTTTTTAACGTCCCAAAATGAAGATCTCTTTTTATCTCTTAATATGTAATCCTGTGCCTGAGACTGAATCAGCTTGGGTTGGGTGGGTTTCCATTCTGTCTGTCTGACCAGCCTCTGACTCTGTCTGTCTTTCTCTCCTGCTTACATTGCATCTGGGGTAGAATTGTGGAACAAGCACCAGGAAGTGAAAAAGCAAAAAGCTTTGGAAAAACAGAGTAAGGAACAAATGCCCCTTCCTGTTCCCAAATCTCCCATACCTGCCAACTCCCCAGGCCCAGTTGGGGCAGGCTCTCTTTGTCAGCCCCACCCCAAATTTGCTCTTGGGGGGTATTTGGAATGAAAGCAGGTAGGTGGTATGTGATTCACAGGTATGTGACTTGTAGGCTGCTTCTTTCCCCGCTCCTCCTAGCAATCAGGCTGTAATCAGGGCATGTATCGAGTAAAGTCCCTTAGACCTTGGTTCTCTATTGCTTCAGAGTTGGTGGGGAGAATGGTCGCCTATTTCAGTGCCCCTCATTGGCTGAGATCTCCCTCACCCATTAGAAGGCCTGTGGGCACAGTTGGCAGAGATGGTTGCTGTCCCTCCGTGTTGAGTCTGTAGCTTCCCAGCTCTCTCTGGTGGCTTGCCTAGGCACGCTTTCTTGCTTTCTGTCATTCTGTCCTTCTGCCATACTACTGTGGGTGGGTGGGGAAAAATGACAGTGTGTTTGTTTTTTTTTATCTCAAATGTAGAAGTAGGGTTGGGGTAGGCTGTGTCCACAGAAACAGCTGGTGTTTCTGTATCTCATTGGGCCTATCCTTTTCTAGCCCCTTTTAGATACATTTGCTGGGGAAGCACCGAATGACCTGGGGACCCATAACCGGTTGTACACACCAGTGAAGCTCTGACTCTGAGTGTAGTGGAATGTGGTTTAGACATTTGTTTGTGGAGCTTTCTGTTTTAGAATGATTTGCTCACAATTTTCTCAGGTTGTGAAGATGGCTGCAGAACCCCTTGAGACCAGGTTTAATTTGTCCTACTTGGTTCTTAAGGCATCTGGGGACTTCTTCCAATGGGGCCCGAGGTGGGGGCAGTCCCTGGAAAGGTGACTGGGACACGCTGAACAGGTCTGGGACCAGGCTGTGCTGCTGTCCCTTTCCCTTCACCAGCCTGCCCCTTGTGTGTGTGCACTGGGTGACAGAGGTCTTCCCCTACCCAGGGCCTGAAGTAATCAAACCCGTCTTTGACCTTGGTGAGACAGAAGAGAAAAAGTCCCAGATCAGCGCGGACAGTGGCGTGAGCCTGACATCTGGTTCCCAGGTTTGTGATGACCTTGTTAAGAATTGCGAGAATTAAATTTGCTCTCTCAGAATACTTTTTTAAGTTAAAAAAAAAAAAAAAAAAAAGACAACCTCAAAGCAACATGCTTGCCCAGTGATAGTGGACTGATGAAATAAGTATAATACATCATGTACTATGATATTAACATCATTGAAGACTGTTTTTAAAAATGTAGTAACATGGGAAAATGCTTTACACAGCTACATGTAGTATGATTCCTATTTTATTTTTAAAATGTATGTAGAAAAGACTAAAAGGAAATGTACTGAAACCTTAACAGTGATTAATATCAGTGGTAGGTTTATGGCTTTTGTTTCCTTATTCTTTCTTGTATTTTCTATAGTGAGTATGTATTTTTTTTTACTATTTTTTATTACATAGTTTTTATTATTTCCTATTATGTATATTTTATATTCAGGAAAAAAATAAATTTCTCATGACCTGTTTAGGGATGGTAATAGTAGGCTGGGGATGGGGAGAAGGAAGAAGATACAGTATTTCTTAAAGAAACCAGGAGTATATGGGACACCCCTTCTAATGCGTCTGAGTCCCCGTGTCGTTTCAGAGGACTGATCCAGACTCTGTCATTGGTGTGAGTCCAGCTGTTATGATCCGAAGCTCAAGTCAGGACTCTGAAGTTAGCACCGTGGTAGGGGAACACCACATTGGCATCTTGGTGGGTGGGGTGTGAGCTTCCCTCTGGAAAAGGGGGCTGCTTTCTCCCATGGAGGCTCTTAGTCTCATGTCAGCTTGGTTCTCATGGTGGAGATGTTCACCTGTCCTAGGTTTGTATGCGTGGGATCAGACCCTGAGATTGCACCCAGGGCACCTCATCCTGTAGAGAAGGTACTTCCAGAGGCTATCTGACCCACCTTTGAAGTTCAGTGCTTTCTCTATGGCAGTGGAGAGCTCTAACAGCTGGGCATTTCTGGGAACCTTTCCCTGGGGAATATCCCTTACTACCCCTTTTTCCTTTCCAGGTGAGTAATAGTTCTGGAGAGACCCTTGGAGCAGACAGTGACCTGAGCAGCAACGCAGGTGATGGAGCAGGTGGTGAGGGCAGCGCCCACTTGGCCAGCTCTCGGGGCACTTTGTCTGATAGTGAAATTGAGACCAACTCCGCTACCAGCACCATCTTTGTGAGTTTTGTTTACTAACAAAAGGAGATCAGCTCTTTCACGGGAGGGCAGTGGATTAGAAAAGAATGAAAAGTTAGGGGGCAATTAGAAGGAAAGGAGAATGTCAGGAATCAGTCAGGAATGAATAATCCTGATATATCTGGCTTCAAAGAAAATGTTTCTCACATCTTTTTTCAGAGTTATTTGACTCCATGATCTGGGGCTTTTAGGATCCTCTCAAGAATCACTGAGGAGTTGGGCTCCCCTCCCACTCAGATAAGGGCCTCAAATCCTAAGTAGCAGTAATCCCCACATTTACAATAGACAAGGTGATGGGTACTTTGTGGCAATGTCAGGGCAGTTATAGTGTGTACCAGTCAGCCTGTTGCTATGGAATGGTTTGGTTTTATGCTGGTCACTGCTCTATTTATACAGCGCTTTAAAATAGCATTTTATTTCATTTTTATTTTATTTTAGTATGTTTTTTTTTTTAATGTTTATTTATTTTTGAGAGAGAGAAAGAGAATGTGCACACGAGCAGGGGAGGGGCAGAGAGGGAGACAGAGAATCCCAAGCAGGCTCTTCACTGTCAACACAGAGCCCAGTGCGGGGCTTGAACTCACGAACCGTGAAATCACGATCTGCGCCGAAACCAAGAATCCGACACTAACCAACTGAGCCACCCAGTCGCCCCTATTTTAGTATATTTTTAACAGTTATTTGATGTTTTCATTCATTAATAAGTATCTATTAAGTGATGTACTAAGTGCTATATTCTGTACTAAAGAAAGAGAGATAAGGCACGATTCTCACTCTCAAACAAGTTTGCAATTCACTGTTTCTGTGACTAATCTCTTCTGATGGGAACAAAGCCTTAGGGAAAAAGAACTTGCCCTACATCATATAAAAAGCCAGCAATCAGTTGGAATTAAATTAATTCTGTTTAGTTCTTGGCTTTAGACACCCTACTTTTTGGTGTATACATGCCTCTTTAAACAGCACTAAGCACTCTGATATGCTTGTCACTTTATTAGAGTCGAGAATGGATAGTCTCTACAGGAGCTTATAGGTCCTTATCTTTGTGGGGAGCATGGAAGATGGAATTTAAATGCAATCAAATATTTAACACTGGTGATCATTCCCACCCTCAGGGCTTTCTGTTGTGTGTGTTTCTGATAGAGCAGGTGACCTCCCTGAGTGAAGGTGGCAAATGGGATGGAAAGTCAGCAGAGCCATTCAAGTTAATGGACCTTAACTTTCCTTGAGTCTAAATAGACCATTTTAATGAGAGTATTTTAAATCCTTCCCGTGTGTCTCCATTCTGGAAGTTAAGATAGATAATATGGGACAGCAGTCTTGCAAAAAGCCTTTCAGCTGTGTGCTGCCTTTCCTGGCACCTTCCTGGGACAAATTCTTACTTGTTCTGTGCTGGTGGGCAAGGGCTGTTTTTGTACAGCTGAGTTGCTGAGAGCAATTAAATTTCTTGGCTCAAAAAAAGGCTAAACAGTAAGAAATAAATTGGATTAAGTCAGTATGGTCCATTGAACAAAGAATTGGGCTATGAATCTGGAGACTGGCATTTAGACGCACTAATTAGGTATTGCCTAATAACCTTTGATTGGTTGCTTCTCTGCTTATGCTGTTGCAGGAGTTGTGAAATGGGCATGAAACCTGCCCCTGACCCAGTTAAAAATATTTTTTGAATGATTAGAAAGCCGACTATTGTGGAAGTGGCACACAAAGTTAGTGATATTTCTAAGGGGCAGATATTTCTAAGAGACAGTAGGAAAGAGAAAATTAACATTTATCAACACCATGTGCCAGGCCTGATTAAGTGCTTCATATATTTTTTTCTAATTTAATTCCTGTAATACTCCTGTGAGGTAGATGATACATACCTTCCTTTCATAGGTGAGGAAAATGAGACTCAGAGAAGCTAAGTTTTATGCCTAAGGTCACACAGCTAGCGAGAGACAGGGATCTGAACCTTGGTCAGTCCGACTTCAAAACCAGTGTTCTTTCTACTGCATCATGCTGCTACAGAGAATTTGCTTTTTTTTTTTTAAAGAGTAAATGGTCTTTTATAGAGACTAAAGGGTAAAGATGAGCAAAATGAAAATGTGATTGCATGTTTTAAGAGGCAATAACAGCAGCATTATCACATTGACTTCTGGTCAAATCCTTGGGGCAAGGAGAGTAGCAAAAGCAGGACTCCTAGAGTATACATTGCTAATGGAAGATAACAGGTGTGTGAGCCTCTTAGTGAGCTGGTGGCAAACCCTATCCATCGGTACCTCAGGCAGCTGACTGGTACCTCTTCTTTGTAGGGGAAAGCCCACAGCTTGAAGCCAAGTGTAAAGGAGAAGCTGGTGGGCAGCCCAGTTCGCTCTTCTGAAGATGTAAGCCAGCGAGTCTATCTCTACGAGGGACTCTTAGGTGAGAAACAGACTGGGGAGGCCTCTTGCCCTGGAAGAAAGCTGGACTCAGCTGGGGAAGAGGGTAGCACCAAAGAACTAGCTGCTTAGCTTTAAGCCGATCTCAGTGCTGATGTTCGAGGGCGTTTTTATATCTGAAGCAGGTGACTTACCAGGTCTGCAAATAGCAATAGGTGAGCACTATAAGAGACTGGATTTTGGTATTAATCAACAGCCTCTGTCTTTCTGTCTGTCTGTCTTTCCTTTCTTGCTACCATGGTCCTTCCCGCTCACAAATTGGCAGGAAGGGACAAAGGATCGATGTGGGACCAGTTAGAGGATGCGGCTATGGAGACCTTTTCTATAAGTAACCACCTTTCTTTGTGTGCTGTGTGCATCCTTCCTCTTCGGGAGGGGCTGGGCCTCACTTGGAGGAGCTGGGGCTGGTGGCAGGATGTTAGTTCTGGGGTGGAGAGGCTCATGTTTCCTTTGTCCTAGAATTTGTCCCTTCTATCTGGAGTTTACTCTTTATTTTGGTTTGGCAGCTATATTCTTTATATGTTAAATGAGCCTCTAGAAAAATTCTATTCTACACAGGCAAAGAGCGTTCTACTTTGTGGGACCAAATGCAGTTCTGGGAAGATGCATTCTTAGATGCTGTGATGTTGGAGAGAGAAGGGATGGGTATGGATCAGGGTCCCCAGGAAATGATCGACAGGTATGAGACTTAGCAAATGCTTGGGAAATGCAAATTCAGCCTTTTCCGAGTTCTGTGGTCTCCCATCTGAGGGCTGACTTGTCCCTGTCTCCTGCTTAGGTACCTGTCCCTGGGAGAACATGACCGGAAGCGTCTGGAGGATGATGAAGATCGTTTGCTGGCCACACTTTTGCACAACCTCATCTCCTACATGCTGCTGATGAAGGTAATGTCGATTTTGCTTGTGCCCAGCTACTGCTGATGCTAGAAGGGAAAGGCTTTTTCCTATGACCTAAGTTCTGGGACATTTGGGAAGTTCTCTGAGCATCTTACTAGAGCTCTTCCTGATTGAGTGTTTGAGATCTAGCTCACACATGATCCATTTGTCTGAAGCTGCCAGGCTGTTGTGCTAAGGAATGTGGTAAAGATGATTGGTGATTCTATACCATTTATTTATTTAGAAATTTATTTATTTATTTATTTATTTTTAATTTTTTTTTTTCAACGTTTATTTATTTTTGGGACAGAGAGAGACAGAGCATGAACGGGGGAGGGGCAGAGAGAGAGGGAGACACAGAATCGGAAACAGGCTCCAGGCTCTGAGCCATCAGCCCAGAGCCTGACGCGGGGCTCGAACTCACGGACCGCGAGATCGTGACCTGGCTGAAGTCGGACGCTCAACCGACTGCGCCACCCAGGCGCCCCTATTTATTTAGAAATTTAAATGGGCTTCCTTTGCTAGTAGTTCTAGGATCCCAGTAGAGCGCCCTACAGAATACAATGAATTAAAAAAAAATTTTAAGCGTTAGTTTCTAAAACCTTAGAAAGGATAGTCAGAATTCATTTTTTAGCACTAGCCCTTTATCATATAGAATTTTCCATAGATGTAAAAAGAGCTACTCATTAAAAAATTAATGGTATGTTCTAGTTTGACTTGGTTGTACTTAGTTGTTATACCTGTGGAAGAAGAATGTTACCAAATAGAGGGGTCTTGTTTTGAAAGGGAAACATGAGTTTGGGGTTGGGTAGAAGAGAGTTGTTTTGAGAGTGAGCCCCTGGGTTTCTCCTCCTCCTGTTCTCCCCTCCTGAAGATGAAGGGATGGGTTGATCAGATGCAGAGAACGAGAACACCCTACAGGCTGACTTAGTTTGTTTCATTTTCTGCTGTAAGTTCACTCCATTCTATTGAACTCCAGGGGTACCAGTTAACTCTGCTTGAGAAAGAGCGATGATCCCGAACCCTGGGAAGGTGTCTCTGCTACAACCAAGCCAGAATGTCACTACTCTAAGGCATCATTTCTGAACTATACTCTGAGGAGCCCCAGGGGGTTTTAGGGCCCCTTTAGGGATGAACATTATGTATTGGTTGGGGATAGGGAGGAGGTGTCTTCTTGAACCCCTGTCCACTTGAACCAGACCTGCTCTAAAAGCTACTTTTCTGCAGAAGTCATCTAGACACAGAACCAAGGTTTTCCTTCCCAGCCTGTTGGCAGAATAGACAGTTGAGTATTTTCTCTCCTATTCAGTGATGTGGACTCCGAATTGTCTCAAATGGTCGGAAACTTGCTTGTATGTTCCCTCTACCTCATTTGCAAGAGCAGATCCCTCGTTAAGATCCTGTTTTGACTTTCTAGGTAAATAAGAATGACATCCGGAAGAAGGTGAGGCGCCTGATGGGAAAGTCGCATATTGGGCTTGTGTACAGCCAGCAAATCAATGAAGTGCTTGATCAGCTGGCTAACCTGGTAAGCATAGCCAGGCTGTTCCTTAGGCTCCCTTCCCACTGCACTTGTCGCCTCCCAGGCTTGGGCCTTGTCGCCCAGTGCACAGGCTTCCCTACAGGTCATTTCTTGGCTTGTATATTTTCAGAAAACTGAGTTTTGAAAATAGGGTTTTGAGTCTAGATGAGGCTTTAGTCTTTCTGTTCATCTGTGATAGGATTCTCTGTCCTAAAACCATCCTAGTGCAGCCATTTCAAAATGTGGTCTGTGGACTCCTGAGGATCCACAAGCTGAAAAACTACTTTTATAATAATACTAAAATGTTCTTTGCCTTTTTTACCAGGTTGACATTTGTACTGATGGTATAAAAGCAGTGATAGTTACAACTCCTGGATACCTTCACACCGTGAGGCAGTGTGATGGTAGCCATGGAGGGCCCTCTCAGTTTAAAAAAAGAAAGAAAAATGAAAAATAGTTTCACTTAAGAGTGTTCTTGATGAAAGAGTTAAAATTCATTAATTTTATTAAATCTGATCATTGATTATACACCTTTTGAATATTTTATGTGACAAAATGAGAAATATAGAGAAAGTGTTTGTGTTGCAAACCAAAACGATGATTGTTTCAAGGAAAAGCAATTTGTGACAGTTTGAGTTGCAAGGTGAACTGTCAACTTTGGTCATGAGACATCATTTTTACTTGAAAGAATGACTAACTGGTTATTCAGAGTTGGGTATTTATTTGGCAGACTTTTAGGCTTAAGTTTTCCTGATATTTAAAGACTTTTCTAATGAGATTGACATTTTTTTAAATAAAAGTTTTTTAAACACTTTTTTTTTAATATGTATTTATTTATTTTTTTATTTTTTTATTTTTTTAAACGTTTATTTATTTTTGAGACAGAGACAGAGCATGAACGGGGGAGGGGCAGAGAGAGAGGGAGACACAGAATCGGAAACAGGCTCCAGGCTCTGAGCCATCAGCCCAGAGCCCGACGCGGGGCTCGAACTCACGGACCGCGAGATCGTGACCTGGCTGAAGTCGGACGCTTAACCGACTGCGCCACCCAGGCGCCCCAATATGTATTTATTTTTGAGAGAGAGAGAAAGAGAGAGCACATGAGCAGGGGAGGGGCAGAGAAAGAGGGAGACACAGAATCTGAAGCAGGCTCCAAGCTCTGAGCTGTCAGCACAGAGCCTGATGTGGAGCTTGAACCCATGAACCACGAGATCATGACCTGAGCCAAAGTCGGAAACTTAACCAACTGAGCTACCCAGATGCCCCAGATTTTTTTTTTTTTTAGAGAGAGATTGCAAGAGGGGGAGAGGGGCAGAAGGGAGAGAGAATCTTAAGCCAAGATCAAGGGTTGGACGCTCAAACAACTGAGCCATCCAGATGCCGCAATGGGATTGATATTAATGAATGTGATCTTTTTTATATTCTGTAATGAAATGTGTCAATATTTAGAAGAGCTGCATAACTTAAACCAGTATTTTCCAAAAGACCACTGTGTGGAATCTGTGTTATAACTTCAAGTATGAGTAAAGATACACTCAAAATGTAAGGCAGACAAATGGATTTAATATAACAAAGTAGAAAATGTTCACGGGCGCCTGGGTGGCTCAGTTGGTTGAGCAACCAACTCTTTTTTTCTTTTTTTATTAATTTATTTTCAAGCTAGTTAACATACAGTGTAGTCTTGGCTTCAGGAGTAGAACCCAGTGATTCATCTCTTACATATGACACCCAGTGCTCATCCTGAAAATTGCCCTCTTTAATGCCCGTCACCCATTTACCCACCTTCACGCCCTTCAAGCAAGCCTCAGTTTGTTCTCTGTATTTAAGAGTCTCTTATGGTTTACATCCCTCCCTGTTTTTATTTCGTTTTTCCTTCCCTTTCCCTATGTTCATCTGTTGAGTTTTTTTAATTCCACATATGAGTGAAATCACATGGTATCTGTCATTCTCTGACTTATTTTGCTTAGCATAATACCCTCCAGTTCCAGCCACATTGTTGCAAATGGCAAGATGTCATTCTTTTTCATCACCAAATAATATTCCACTGTATATATACCACATCTTCTTTATCCATTTATCAGTTGATTTTGTGATCCCGGGGTTGTGGGATCAAGCCCCATGTTGGGCTCCACGCTCCGCATAGAGCCTAAGATTCTCTCTCTCTCCCTCTGCTCCTTTCCTCTGCTTGTGCTCTCGCTGTCTCTCTCTTAAAATACTCCTCCCTTTTCCAAATACATATTTGCGAGACCAAATTGTCTTTATATACTTCAACCAAAGCAATGTGTCACAATGGATTGAATGAAAAAGCAGATATGAGAATCCAGCCATTTTTTAAAACCAAACATTAAAGAGATGTCAAAAATGTAAAACAGTGCCAGTCTTCTCATTTTTGGAATGGGGGGGGGGGCATATGGTTGTTATTTTAAAAAGTTATTTATATTACCATGTAATGGATGTGTTATTAATGAATGATCAACTACTTTAAAATGAATTAATAATATTTTCAGTTTTAGTTTCTAGTATGGTAAATATCTACAAATTTAACTCACATAAACCTAAGCTCTTGGGGATTGTCAATTTTTAAGAGGTATAGGAGTCCCAAGACCAAAAAGTTTGAGAACATGTCCCTAGTGGCCTATAGCCAGCAGATGGCACTGTGCTAAGTAAGCTGATAGGAATTTAATTGCTGAAGCTGGGGTGGGAGGGGGAGGGTGGAGTGGGGGCGGAATTCTCTGCCCAGATTGTTCTGTGAGAGAGACATATGGATGTGTCTAACAGATCTCTCTTTTCTCAGAATGGACGTGACCTCTCTATCCGGTCCAGTGGCAGTCGACACATGAAGAAGCAGACATTTGTGGTACATGCGGGGACAGACACAAATGGAGATATCTTCTTCATGGAGGTAAATGCTAGTTCATGCTAGTTCAGATGTCTCAAAGGAACATTTAGGAGTCACAAGGAACTTCTAGAACTGATGCCAGAATATTTCTCCCACTTACTCATCTTCGTGACCCATTTATCCATTTAATAGGGTCTTATGCAAATGATATAATATATGATTCCCCATCATTTCTTTTAAATATATATTGAATAGATGATGTAGTCACATTGTTCCTAAGTCAAGACAACTAAAATGGTAGGCATGGGGAAGCCTTGTTCTCTTTCTTAGCCCTCCGTCTCAATTTCCCATCCACTTTGCCCCTCCCTCCTATAGGTAACCACTTGTATTGGTTTCTTTTGTTTCTTCCAGTGGTACTTCACACACACACAATAAGATGTGCGCATCAGTTCTGATCTTTCTTCTTTCTTACAGAAAGGTAGTGCATCATATCCACTGATCTGTACCTTGCTTTTCTCATTGAACATATCCTGAAGATCTCTCTGTCGGTACAAACAAAGGGTTCTCATGGGTTTTTTCTTTTAGTTGAAGAAGATTTGACATACAAGGTTATATTAGTTTCAGGCATACAGCACAGTGAACTCGACAGTTCTGTACATCATGCATGGCTCACCGTGATGAGTGCAGTCACCATCTGTCACCATTATTGTAACGTTATTACAATGTTATTGACTCTATTCCCTCTGGTTCTCATTCTTTTTACAGCTGCGTAGTATTCCATGATGTGACTGTACCATAGTTGATTTAAGCAGTCAATATATATGTGCCCTTGCTTTTCTTCCACGTTTGTACTATTGCTAATGGTGCTACCATGCGTGATGCCATGCCTTCTTCCTTTCACACATGTGCAAGTTATCCAAGAACTCTCAGAGTGGCATCACTGAACCAAAGGAAAAAATGCATTAATGATCTTGGTTGATCTGACTCTGAAGTATCTCCTGACATATAATAGTTCCCTTCCCACTTTGCCATTTATTTTGTTGAAGCAATGTGCCATATGGAGTATCTCACATTCTCACATTCTAGATTTTTTTGCTGATTGCATCTGACTGCATCTCTTTGGTGTCAACATGTTTTTCCACCACTTGTATTTTTTATAAACCAGTAGTTCAATCTTGAGGTTTGATGAGTTTCAGATTCAGTATTTTGGCAAGAATACTTCGTAGGTGGTGCTGTATATTGCCTATTGTGCCATATGGTCATCTCCCTCCTGGTGATTAGTGGATTTAGATGTGGGCAGCCTGCTCCATCCACTGTGAAGTTCCTCATGAGTCTTCTGAGTTTGCTTATGTTTTTTTTTTTTTGCCATGCAGAATTTTTTTAGTTTTATGTGGTTGAATTAATCAACTGTAAGTTTTAAGTTTACTATTAATTTTTAATAGTTTCTGGATTTTGAGTCAGAGGTAGAAAAACCTTCCTAGGGACACCTGGGTGGCTCAGTCGGTCAAACATTGGACTTCAGCTGAGGTCATGATCTCACGGTTTTTGAGTTCGAGCCCCGCATCGGGCTGTGTGCTGATGGCTCAGAACCTGTTTCAGATCCTGTGTCTCCCTCTCTCTCCGCCCCTCCCCTGCTTGCGCTCTCTGAAAAATCAACATTAAGAAAGAAAGAAAAAAGAAATTCCTTACTCCAGGATTGTAAAGGCAGTTGGCTATGTTATCTTTATTTCTGTATTTTTAATTTTAAAATGAATCTCTTCTACATAATCCTAGGGACCAAGTACAACTCCCATATAAAGTAGTGAAATCAACTAATTTTTACAAGTATTTCTTCCTTTTGGTTTAGTTGAGTTGGGTTTTCACATCCACAGCTTTTGGAGCAAATAGTTTATCAGACATGAGGCAGGAGTTCTGCCCTGAAGCAGGAACATTCGTGTTGGTGTAGCTGAGAAGGGAGTCATTTTCATGCCACCGTGAAACTTTAGAATTTGGCTAGGTGTCTGCTCGAGTTGAGGGCTAACTTAGGACGTCTGCACCACATGCAGGTAGCAGGTGATTCCTGCCCTTTCCTCTTCCTTTGAAAAAATAAATAGAGAAGATCCCTTGAAGTATAGGACTAACACTCCCCACCATACAGGGGAGCCTCGTACAAAGTCCCTGGAGTATGGAATGGATCTGTCACCTCCCAGATCCCTCTCCTTTAAAGTGTCAAATAAGACTGTACCTCACTCACTCTGTCACCCACTACGGTTAGCTTACTAATTTAGCCTTTCTCATCTCTGCACAGCCTGCTGGCCGCATGATCACTTGGAGAGCAATTTGCAAAGACTTTTAAAAAATCCTCTCTATTACCCTTTTTTTTTTTTTAATTACAGAAGTAGAACAGTATATGTTGTGAAAGTTTCAAACCATGTAGAAGTAAATAAAAAGTGAAAGTTTCCCTTCAGTTCCTTCAGTACTAGGTCTCAGAAGTAACCACTGTCAAAGAGTTTGGGATGATTTTTAAAAATGCATATTTCTATAAATACAATTTACTTATATGTAATTTTGTTTTAGTGTTTACAAAAGTGGTATCAAACTACATATATTGTTACATAATTTGATTTTTTTCACTTAATTTATGACTGACATCTTTCCATGTCTACATATTATATAGATCTATCTCTGTTTTTCCTTTTTTTTCTTTTTTCTTCTCTCTCTTTTTTTTTAAGTTTATTTAAGAAAGAGCATGCACATACAGGCGGGGAAGGAGCAGAAAGAGAGAGAGAGAGAGAGAGAGAGAGAGAGAATCCCAAGCAGACTCCAAGCTGACAGCACATGGAGTCTGACGTGGGGCTTGAACCCACAAACCATAAGATCAGGACCTGGGTCAAAATCAAGAGTTGGATGCTTAACTGACTGAGCCACCCAAGGGCCCCTCTTTTTTCTTTTTTTCTTTCTCCTTCCCTCCTCTCCCCTCCCTTTCCCTCCCCTCCCCTCCCCTTCCCTCTTCTCTTTTCTTTTCTTTTTTTTTTTTTTTCAATGTTTATTTATTTTTGGGACAGAGAGAGACAGAGCATGAACGGGGGAGGGGCAGAGAGAGAGGGAGACACAGAATCGGAAACAGGCTCCAGGCTCTGAGCCATCAGCCCAGAGCCTGACGCGGGGCTGGAACTCACGGACCGCGAGATCGTGACCTGGCTGAGGTCGGACGCTTAACTGACTGCGCCACCCAGGTGCCCCTCTTTTCTTTTCATTAAGTAAGCTTTATACCCAATGTGGGGCTCGAACTCACAACCCTGAGATTCAGAGTTATATGCTTCACTGACTGAGCTGGCCATATGCCCTTGTCTCCGTTTTTTAATGGATGTTTAGCTATCAAGCGTTATATGGATGTATACCATGAGTTATTCAATTCCCACTTAAAAAAAAAATAATGCTTCATTGAATATGCTTGACTGTATGTCTTTGCACACTCACATGAGAATTTCTACAGACTAGATTCTTAGTGTGAAAATTTCTGGATCAAGCTTATATACATTTAAATTTTTTATAGGGGCGCCTGGGTGGCTCAGTCGGTTAAGTGTCCAACTTTGGCTCAGGTCATGATCTCATGGTTCGTGAGTTCGAGCCCCGTGTCAGTCTCTGTGCTGACAGCTCAGAACCTGGAGCCTACTTTGGATTCTGTGTCTCCCTCTCTCTCTGCCCCTCCCCCACTCGCACTCTGTCTCTCTGTCTCTCTTTCTCTCAAAAATAAATAATCATTAAAAACAAATTTTTTAATAAATAAAATTTTTATAGATTCTGCCAAATTGCCATTCCAAACACTATACCAGTTTACACCTCCACCAGCAGCATAGGCAAGTATGATACTTTATTATCATCATCTTTCAAGCCTAGAAATCCTATGTTCTTATAAATACCTGTCCTGCCCCTCTCCTTGACATTGTGTTCTTAAAGGATTATGGGAAGTCGGGGTAATTGTCTTCATTTTTCACCTGGAGTCAGACTGGGACCAGAACTCAAATTTTTAATTTCTAACTCAACTATTTTATGACCTTTTTCTTTTTTTCTTTTTTAAATATATATTTTTTAAGTTTATTTTGAGACAGAGAAAGAGAAAGAGCATGCGGGGGAGAGGCAGAGATAGAGGTGGGGAGAGAGAATCCCAAGCAGGCTCCATGCTATCAGCAGAGACTGTTGCAGGACTTGAACTCACGAACTATGAGATCATGACCTGAGCTGAAATCAAGAGTTGGACACTCAACTGACTGAGCCACCCAGGTGCCCCTGTCATCTTTTTCTTCATAAGGCTTTTAGAGCCTCAGTAACTCTTAACATAGTAGGTTAAACCTGGTAGTCCTGTGTATTCCTTTTTTGTTCACTTAATGTTTATGGAACACATACTATATGCCAGGTACTCTGGGTATGGGGTTACAACAGTGAGTAAGGGAGACATCGTTCCTCTTGCCCTTCCAGGGTTGACAAGCCATCAGGGAAGTCAGCTAATGAAACAGTGTCATAAAGTATGATGAGCGTTATGAAAGAAGATGCTCAGGGGAGTAGGCAGTCTGGGAAAACATAGCAGAGGGTCTAGGAGTCATGGGTGACCCCTTAGAAGTGACCTTTGAGTTTAGACTTAGAAGAAGTAGGAATGAATGGCTGAAGCGGGGGAGGGAGAGAGTTCCAGGGTGACTCAGAATGGATAGGACTCAGTGATGTAGTGAGAAGCAAAAGGAGTCTTGCATCACTCCTTCATGTCTGGCTTGGGCAGCTGGGTGGTGACACCATTTACTCAACTAGGGGACGCAGAAGGAGGATCTACCCAGGAAGAGATGTGGACTTCAGATTTGGACATGATGAGATTGAGGTGCTGCCTCAAGCCATCCAGAAGAGAGGGATTCAGGAACTCAGGAAGATGGTCTCATGTGGAGAAAGACTTGAGAATCGTTGATGGGGTCATAATAATCATTGTTACATTTCCTATATTGTAATTATTATTATCGTTACAGCATCTAACTCTAGAGTACTTCCTTTGTGCCTGGCTTTGTTCTAAAAAGTCTGTGCACATTAACTTATTTAATCTTCACATGAGGAAACGTAGAAATGTAGATGCAGGCTAACTTGTTCAAGGTGACACAGCTAAGTAATGGGACAGCCAGAAACCTAATGCAGTCAGATATTGGAGAATGTTGAACAAGAAAAGAATGTGAAGGAGGACTTCACATTCACTTTCATTTATATCTCCCTGAATTGTATAATATTTTTTGCAGTAAGCATTGCCCACGTGTCACTTGTATGGTTAATTACTTAAAAGATTTATGCAGAGGGGCGCCTGGGTGGCTCAGTCGGTTAAGTGTCTGACTTTGGCTCAGATCATAATCTCACAGTTTGTGGGTTCGAACGCCATGTCAGGCTCTGTGCTGACAGCCTGGAGCCTGCTTCAGATTCTGTGTCTCCCTCTCTCTCTGGCCCTCCCCCATTTGTGTTCTGTCTCTGTCTCTCTCTCAAAAATAAGTAAACATCAATAAATAAATTAATGAATTAATTAATTAAGATAAAAGATTTATGCAGAACTAGGATAAAGGCAGTATTAGAAAATCATTGGTTCCATTTTTTTCTCCTTGGTTAAGTCTGCCATAATCCTCTGCCTTTGCACTCGTCAACAGAGATGATTCCTAAGGTTGGAACATGGCGGCATGAGATACCCTCTTAAGCCTAGAACATCTAAGAGGTAACAGACACTGGTTGAAGTGAAAATTGAAACTCTGATTGAGCCTCCCTCCTTGCTCACAGGCTCCTGCCAGTGATTCCTCTTCTTCCAGTAAACCTTCTAGTGGACAGTATGCCCAGCAGTTCAGTGTTTGTGCCTCCACCAAAGGAAGACTGTGAACAGAAGGCAGAAAACCTGACCGTGGGGATGCTCCCAGGACCAGCCGTCCCACCCTTTCCCTGTAGTGTGGCCTGGGCTGAAGGAGACTTTAAGAGACAAGTGCCACTGACCCACTCTGTGCCCTCCTGCAGGTGTGTGATGACTGTGTGGTGTTGCGTAGTAACATCGGGACGGTGTATGAGCGCTGGTGGTACGAGAAGCTCATCAACATGACCTACTGTCCCAAGACCAAGGTGTTGTGCTTGTGGCGTAGAAATGGCTCTGAGACTCAGCTCAACAAATTCTATACTAAGAAGGTACCCATGAGCTCTGTTTGAGCTGGGGGTGGGCACTGTGGGCAAAGGTTGGAGTTTCTTTCAGGGAAGTTAAAATTCCACAGTCCGTGTCAGAGCCCCACTTTTGCCTCTGGCTGTTGTGTGGGACACATGAAGCTGTCTCTGGCGCCCTGGCATCGGCCCAGGCCCTTGGCAGCTGTTAGAGAGCAGAGCAGGGGGACTCCGGAAGGCTCGGACGACAGGACGGCTCTCTCCCCCGTGTGCTGCAGTGTCGGGAGCTGTACTACTGTGTGAAGGATAGCATGGAGCGAGCTGCTGCCCGACAGCAAAGCATCAAACCCGGTGAGAAGAGAATGATTCCCCGAGCAAGTGCCTTCCGTTTATTTTTACCCATGCTCCTGCGTGTCAGAGGCCTGACAAGGAAGTCAGGCGTGGGGCTCCCCATCTCCCCAGTTAGCTGATAACCTCCTCCCCCACCACAGGCCCTGAACTAGGTGGCGAGTTCCCCGTGCAGGACATGAAGACGGGTGAGGGTGGCTTGCTGCAGGTCACCCTAGAAGGGATCAATCTCAAGTTCATGCACAACCAGGTAGGTGCCAGTGGCAGCACAGGCTTCCTAGCCCTGTTTTTCCATCTGCTGTGAGGCTCAGTGTCTGGGTCCCGGTGCTTTCCCAGTGAGCCTGAGGGCCTTTGGGGCCAGTGGGAGGATTGGAGCAGCTGGACCAGAGAGAGAAATCAGAGTGAGAGCACAGTGACGTTGGTGACCACCTTGAAGGTGCAGGGGGACGCCCACGTGGGGGGCTGGGAAAGAGGGGGAGCCTTGGTGGCTAGGCTGCCTCCGTCCATTAGACTCAGTACAGTGTGAGTGGGAGCGTCTCACTTGGCCCTTCTTCGCACAGTGTCTGCCTTCCCTTATTCCCAGGGTGTGCTTTTGCTTGGTGGTTTTGCTTTTGAGAGTCTAGACCAGCTGATCTCCTCGCGTGTTGCTGGTGTGTGTGAAGCGTGTGTGTGTGTGTGTGTGTGTGTGTGTGTGTGTGTGTGTGTGAGTAGCTTGTGTCTGTCCTATCTGGAGGATGTGTGTTTATTTGCCGATTTCTCCTGCTGATTCTTCTTCCTATTCTTTTCGTGCCTCTGAGTGTCCCCACTCTGCCCCCTGCTCCGCAGGCCCCGCTCCCTTTCCTTGACTGGGGAGCACATCAGAATACATCTTTCTCTCATTGTGATTCACTATAGGAGCTGACTTTTTTTTTCTCTTGGTCTTTTAACGCAGTGATACTTTTTCTCTCAGTGGACATTCCTTAAGCTAATTCCTTTCTGAGGCCAGCGCATCATCCCAGGTCCGTTCCCAGTTCTGCCTCTTCACACAAGTGCCTTCCCTACCCCTTCCCTGACGTACTGGTTCCTCTCCTTGAGGTTCTGAGCCAGGTCCGAATGTGTGAAGCACCACAGCCCCTGGCCAGGCAGCAGATACTCAGGGGAGGTGAACATCTGGACCCTGTGGCTTTCTTCCTCCACTGCCATTTTAGTTCTCCTTCTTTTAGGAATCTAACCGGGCAGCTTTGGTGTGATGGAAAACAGCTGCTCAGGCAGTGTACTGTCAGCAGTATATTTACTATCAGTAACATTAATGTATTAAATAGTATACTTGAGACCTTAGGGTCAGCCCAAAGAGAGGTTCACTGAAGTACTTTTCTGGAACATGAAGGTGCCAGCACTTCTTGGGGAAGCAGGCTTCTGACTGCATTTAGAGGCTTCCCCCGATGCCTTACCTTCTGAAGAAGAGATCTTGTTAAACAACAGCCAGATGCCCTCTTCTGGGTACCAGCGTCAGCAGAGCCCCTCTGGACCAACCTAATGTCTAACCATTAGCACCGCATGCACAAGCTGGTCTGTAGTTTAAGGCTTCGCCCTAGAAGAGAGATCCTGCCTATAGGGGGAGTCAGACCCTGACTGATAACGAGATAATGGCCCTGGGGTCCGTCTTCCACCACCTAACAGTCCTTCGGAGTTGAAGCATTGGACCCTCTGGGAGAGTCCGACAGAGTGGGGTAACAAGTGGGCCTTTGGAGTCAGGATGTGCTTGGAGTCAGAGCCCAGCTTCAGTACTCACGGGCAGATAAACTTTCTGATCCTCTGTCCTCAGCTCGAAAATGAGGGCACTACTGCATGCTGGGCCACATAGGTGTAAGGATTACAAATAGTAGTTGTGGAACTCCTAGTAGCTGCTCCTAAGAGGTAGCTGTTACTATATCACCGTGTACTTCTGGGGAGAGCCTGGATTTTGTTTCAAGGAAGATACCAACACCTCCCACCCCAAGGACAATCTGAGGGGAGCTTTGCGCCCGTGCCAGCCCTCTGCGCCGGAGGAGGATGCATGGAAGGGTAGAGAGCTGATGGGCTGAGCGGGGAGACCCCTGGGGCACCGTGTCCTCCAAGCGCTGCCCTGGGCAGAGGGTATGGGCGGGCAGCCCAGGACAGCAGAGGGGCCTTCGGGTTGGGTTTGACCGTTAAAACTAACGCCTTCATTTCTCTCCCATGCTTTCTCCTCCGGCCAGGAGCGGAAGGTACATGCCCTTTCTGCTGTCTTCGCTTCTTAGCGCTTTTGAGTTGTGTGTGTGTGGATTCTTTGGTCCTCCCTTTGGGAACTAGGTCTTCCGTGTGTGGGTGGGGCTAGAGCTGGGAGAGTGGGCTTTGTGGGGCAGGGGGAGAGCCTTTGGGCCTTACCCCGCCCTCCCTCCCTCTCTTGCAGGTTTTCATAGAGCTGAATCACATTAAAAAGTGCAATACAGTTCGAGGCGTCTTTGTCCTGGAGGAATTTGGTAATTACACTATTTTGCTCTTAGGTCTGGACTCACATGGCAGTAACTCAAACCTCGGAGCTCCAGAGGAGGGACTAGAGGCAGAGAGAAGAACCACCTCTGCAGAGAGGTCAGGAGGATTAGGAGCGATAGGGAAGAAAAGGGAACCCGAGATGAGCAAAGGGAAGGAGGAAGAAAGAAAAGAGAGACCAGAGCTGCTAGGGAGTGGGTCCCGGAAGAGCAAGTGGCCTTAGACAGGGTTAGAGTTCAGAGATGCCCCTACAAAGTCTCAGCGAGCTGGTGCCACCTTCCCTTGCTTGGCCAGCTGGTGATCAGAAAGTTCTGGGGCAGAGCAGACGGGCAGTTTCCAAGCTCTACTGTGTTCATGTCGCCTGCTGCGATTCTCCTGGCAGCCCAGTGCTCCATGTAGCCACCTGGTGCCGCTCTGGTGTCCCCTGAGCCTCTGCGCTGGAGGAGGGCGCATGGTGGTACCGGCAGACTCACTCTGGAAGGCAGGGAGCCTCGTGGGCCTCAGAGGCAGGCAGGGCAGTTGTAGCTGGAGGCTGGGAGCCAGCCTCCCTGCAGCCAGGCACTGAGAAGTGGTGTAGTGGGTTCTCACCCTGGGGCTTTGAGTTCCTGCTGTGTTTGTGCTTCATTCTTTTGTGCCCCCCATCGCTGCTATGAAAACCTTCGTTCTCCAGCAGGTAAAGTGACCTCGGCTCGTGCTGCCTCCCCCCAGGCCCCTGCCTGGGCCCTGCCGTGGGTGGGATGGGCTCCCTTCAACCAGGCCAGCCGCTCCCATTGCCAGTTGTCTCATCCCTTTTCTCCCCACCCTCTTCCTCTCAGCCTCCCCCCACCCGCGTGCTGGCTCACTCGTTCTGAGTTTTCTCCCCTGTGTGCTCCCTCCTCTCTTCTGCCAGAGAGATATTTGGGGGAATCTTTCAACTCAGAAGAAGGACCTGGGCTTCTTGCTCTACCTATGATGAGTTTATTCCCTGGTTAACCCTGGGTCCCCCTGAGTTCTACCTCCCAGGGTCGGAAGAAGGTGTGGCCAACTCTCCTGCTACCTTTTCTGGCCCCCAGGGTGATGCCATGCCCCCCTGCTCCCACCTCCAGGGGCCATCAGGATGGCTGTGTCCCGGGGGGGCCTTACTCCTTCCTCTGGCCAAGCAGAACCCCTGCATGGCTGGGGCAGGGGTGACTCTTAGTCTTGCATTCTGGGCTGTGGACATGTGTGTATTTTGCCTGATGCTCCCTGTCACCTCCCTCCCCGGGTGCTGTACTCGCCTGTCTTCCGCTCGGTGTGTCTGCTCCAGAGCCCTCTGACGCTCTCCCTCACACAGGCAGGCCTGGGCCTCTCCTGCCACTCAGGGAAGGAAACTTACAGGTCTGGTGGGTTGAGTATCATGCCGCTTCTTCATCCAGCCTAAGGACCCTCTGTGTAGAGGCTGGGAGTGCAGGGAACCATGCTTAACATGAACAGTCTCGGGCTGGTCACAGGGATGAGTTCTCGGGCATCTCAGCACGGCGAGAGGCACAGGCTAGAGACAACTCTCAGCCAAAACGTGGGAACGCCCCACCGCAGCTCCGCAGGGCCCTGGACAGTGGCAGTGAACAGGCTGGTGAGAGGCCAGCCCGCTCCCCTGCTGAGGCTCTCCACGAAGTGGGTAGAGTCACAGCCATGGCACAGGGAGCCACAGCAGGCCTCAGAGGTCTGGCTGAGGAGTCTGGGGCAGCGGCCTCTCATCCAGCAGCAGCTGGACAGAAGCTGGCATGGCCTGAGCCGCCACAGCCACTGGGACGTGCCACGGTGGGGAAGGGGACCCTGGTGCCGGGCGCTGCCGCCTGGGAGAGCCTGGCACTACCGCTCTTAGTTTTGAACTTTCTGTTTTGTCTCTTGCCCGTCCGGTTTTAGTTCCTGAAATTAAAGAAGTGGTGAGCCACAAGTACAAGACACCAATGGTGAGTGTGCCGCCCAACCCCGGCAGGCCAGTGTGCGCAGGGCTCCCTGGGGACCTTCAGACAGGAGTGGGTGGGCCCTCTGAGAGCATGGGGTACGGGGCACTAGGAATGGTTTGAGAGCTGAGTTTGGTCGAGATGCCACAGGTCCAGCTGAAGCCGAAACCAGTCTTCGGCCCTGGGAGAGAGAGACAAGCGCGCAGATCCCCTCTCCCGCCGGCCAGCTGTGAGCCCCGAGCCCGGTGTGAGGGCAGAGTTTCCTGCTTGGCAGACCTCCACGCGTGGTGATGCCGGAATCTCAGGAACTTGATCCGTCTGGTTTTCTCTTCCCTCTAGGCCCATGAGATCTGCTACTCTGTGTTGTGTCTCTTCTCGTATGTGGCCGCAGTCCGTAGCAGTGAGGAAGATCTCAGGACCCCACCCCGGCCCGTCTCGAGCTGATGGGAGGGGTCGAGAGCCCCCCAGCCGGGGGGATGTGCTTGCGTCTTCCGTCCGCAAGCGCACCGTGCCGCGCGCGTGTGTCCTCTGCGAGCCCCTAGCCGTGGCTTAGTTGGTCCAGAGTTGTGTGTTTCAGCGTGTCTTAGTGTCTGTCACAGGACTCAGCCGGTTTCCTCCACCTGCTCCCTCTCCACTCCCAGGAGACCAGCCTCCTGTCCCCTCAGGGCTCAAGAGTGATGTCTGTCTGTCCTTTGGGCCAATGGCTTGTAAGAACTCTGAGTACAGTACGAGCCCACCCTTGCGTGTCCCTGAGACATTTGTGTCGTGGTTCCTCGTCCTTGGTGTTATGACCCTCCAGTGCAGGACTCTGGCTGTCCGTCTCCTCTGATCCAGCGTGACTGAGTCCTGGGCGAAAGCCCACTCGGTGCAGAGTGAGGGGAGCTTGAGACCTGTCCTCCAGAGAAGGGGTGGGCAGGGAAAAGCCGGGAGAGTCACGGGGCAGCAGAGTGAATGGCAGCCTCCCTCCTTCCTTACGCGTTTCCCAAGCCCGTAGCTGCCGCCTGCCACGGCTTCCCACTGCGGTGGAGCCGCACCGAGGGTCTCCTTCTCTCTGAGCAGCAATTTCCCTAAGGTCTGCTTTGCCTCGGCATGAGAGACCAGAGTGGTTGGGCTGGGAGAGTCCCAGAGACCACTGGCTACCATGCCTGGGAACCAGGTAGGGGAGAGCCGAGCTCAGTATACACGTCCGTGTCTGCAGGCAGCTGGGTGCTGGAAGGGAGGGATGGCCTGGGAGTGGGCAAGAGGTGATTGTACATATTTCAGCTCTACATTATTTATAAAAAATGTACAGATGTGTGAATGTGAAATAAATGTCCTTAACTCTCCTTGGGCTCTTGACCGCCTTGTATTTAATGACACCTCCTCTCCGCCCAGGCCTGAGGAAGGCTGTCCCTGGACTCTACAGAGGCATCTCAGGCCTAGAAGGAGGGAGATGAGATCGTGCGCATTGGAGTCCTGGCATGCTGAAGCCCCAGCCTCCCACTCCGCTTCCAGGAAGAGGCTATGGGAGGGGCTTCCTGCCCTATGCCCCCTGCCCAGCCCCCAAGGGCTGCCCTGCTAAGGACTGGCCACTGGAGGAAGCAGCCAAACTGGGCTTAGACATTTGAGCAGAGAGATTCATTTAGCAGTGAAGGAAAAACCAGGGCCCCCCGGCCCCTCACAGGTGCGGTCCAGAGAGGTGGTATGACTTGGCCAGGGCGTCTCACAGAGCCTGGAGCCCAGGCTCAGGGCTCTTGGCCAGGAGTGTCTTAGGTTGGGTGGGACTCTTAAGAGAAGCAACCCTAGGACCAGGCTTCCTGGAATTTTTTTTTTTTTCTATGCCACGGAAAATCCTCTGGCGCTACCTGGACAAGAAAGACCATCCACACTATCAGGGCACTCTGAGACCGGCTGGCTGGCTTCTTCCAAAAGTAGACTGATAATTGGATTTAGGCTCCCTATGGTGAAAGGAAGAGCAGAGGAGGCCCCTGGTTCCCAATATCTTGCACCGGACAGGACCACCCTCTCCCACTGGGAAGCAGGTGTGGAAGGGCCGTGGACTTGTTGCATACTGGGACCCCGAAGCAGCCTGGCGCAGCTCCTTCCCAGACCCTATGGGCACAGAACCACATGGAAGTTCAGCACTGCCCCACATCCAGGCTGCTGCAACCACAGGTCCCCAGGACAAAGGCAGTACAGAGCACAGGGGACCAGGCGGGAGAGCCCCGGGTTTCCTTCCATCACAGCACCTCAGTTTCCTCATCAGAAGGACATACACAAGTGGGGGAAGGCCGAGGTTTCTTCTAGTGTTTTATGAATGTAGGATTCCACTCTCAGCTTCATTCAACTCATTCATGAGACAGAATACCTGGAATTTTGCTCTGAAGGTCAAGTATATTTCCCTGTGCTTTTTGTGAAAAATGCGTTGGACAAGAAGAGTCAGTTCCCTGTGACCGCACTGATCTTTTATTGCCCTTATACATTGAGAAGACATGGCAGGCCAGAAAGGCCTGTCCCCAACCACCATTTGCTGAGCCTACCACCCGTTTGTCCCAAAGACCTGAGAGCTTCCAGTGGGAGCTCAGTTCAGTCCGTGCTCCGAGCCCCCCAGGCCCGCTCACCTTAATTGCACTGCCCTACTGATGCTTCCACTAGCCCAACCCTAAGATACACACTTGCACACACATATCCAGCAGCAGAAGGCGGCTTGTCCAGCTTCCTTCCAGGCTCCCAGTACATGGGATGGCATCCTGTGGCACCTGTAACACAGGTTCCCTTGTGAATGAGCTGCACCGAAATCTTGCAAAGAGGCACCTGCACCCCCACTTCCTGATGGCTGCCCCTGAACCAAGGGCCAGGGCTCAGCCTCTGACCTGGGTGGTGGTGTCGGGGTGACTTGGAATACATACCTGGCCCTCTCTGGGAGCCAGCCGGATCACTGAGGCACTGTGGGGGAGGAGGAGGCCACGTCACATGTGTTTCTCAGCTCTGAGAGCAAAGCCCAGAAACCAGTACACGTGTTGGACAAGACAGGGTCATTGCTCTCAGTCAGAGCCACCGCATGGCCCAGGCCAGCACAGTCCCAGCTGGTTCCCTGCCTCCACCACCCTGGGCCCTGGCCCTGTGGGCTCCTCACCTCGTACTTCTAGGCGGCACTCACACTGTGCCTCGCCTTGTAAGTTGGTGGCCCTGCAGACATAGACGCCCCCATCAAAGGGGCAGGTCTTTCTGATCTCCAAGGTCAACACTCCCTGCTTGCTGAACATGCGGAAGCGGGCATCTTCTCCCAGGTCCAGGCCATTCTTGAACCAGGAAACCTTGGGCTATAAATCAGGTAACGGGAGGGAGGGAGACCATCTCAGGTTGACAGGAGACCTGGCAGGAACCTGTTTGTATTCTAGGGGTTCCCGCTGGAATCCAAACTATGCCTAAGCAGGGATTGAACAGGGAGCCAATGGAGAGTGCCGAGGCCCTGCTCAGGGAGAGGAGCCCGGCCCTGCGCCCTGGGCAGTAGAAAGCAGGGAAAGGCTGGGGAGAGGACTGATGGAGGTTGGAGCCTCCAAACCCTGCCTCCTGAGTCTGCCTGGACCAGGATCCCAAACTGTCTACCTTGGGGCTACCCCGGACAGCACAGCAGAGGGTAGCATTGTAGCCAGCAATGACTGAGCGGTTCACCAGAGGGCGAGTGAAGCTCGGGGCCTCGGAGAAGTCCAGGGCCTTGTAGTTGGGTGGCTCATATGTGATGCCTGTGGGTGATAAGACTTCGCACCAAGAGTGCCACACCACGCTAGGCCCCATCCCTGCTCCTACCGCCTCCCTGCCCCAGCTCCTCCTGGGGGTGGGAGTAAAGGTACAGCACCTGGTCTGGGGATAAAGACAGGCTCCTTGGTGGTGGCCGCGTTGTCACTGGGTCCCACCGTGTTATGGCTGAAGACCCGGAAGTAGTAGCCGTTGCCAATGATGAGCTCCGAGACGACACAGTGAGTGCGACGGTAATGTTCCAAGACAGTGAACCACTCCTGGGGGTGTGGAGGAAAGGGAGGGTCTCTGGGGGTCAGGCCCTACTCCCTGCCAGGGGCCTCTTTTGGGTACCCCTGGTGTCTGTACCCCAACTGTGGAGGGAACCAGATCAGAGAGGAAGGATGAAAAGCAGACCCATTCTAAGGTCAGGGGAGGAAGCTGGTGCCCGGGTGTGCCCGGCCCTGGGGAGGGTACATATGGGGGGGCCCAGAACCCCAGGCTCACCATGGTCTTCTTGTCAGCTTTCTGTACTGTGTAACCCAAGATCTCTGTGTTACCATCATCTTGGGGTGGCTTCCACTCCAGAACCACATTGAAACCCCATGCCTCAGTGACCCGAATATCCTGGGGAGGGCTTGGCTTGTCTGCAGGAGAGAGACCAGCCGGAACAGACCTCCTGAGACAGCTGGAGTATGAACAGAGGGCCCTGGGAGGCCCCCTCACCCCCGCCAGCCTGGACCTGGCCTGCCACCTTCTGCAGGGTCTCTGGGCATCTCAGAGAGGGGGCCCCAGTGCCACGCACCAACGACCCGCAGGACCAGCGTGGCCTTGTCCTCCATGTTCTCGATCCGCAGCATCACCTCGTAGGTGCCAGAGTGGGCGCGGCGAGCAGCCCGGATGAACAGGATGGTGTCCGTGGGGCTGTTGCGGATGCTCACCTCCTCGCCTGCCAGTGGCTGCCCCTCTTTGGTCCAGGTCACCTGAGGCCGGGGCTTGCCCTGCAAGGAGGGACAGCTCACCCCCAAGTCTGGCACGACTGGGTGGCATCTCAGGGTCTGGTCAGCCCCTGAAACTCCTCTACCCGCTAGGCAAGGACGACACACCAGGGCACAGAGAGGGGGACCAGCCCTACCTGGAAAGGAATGAGGAGGTTCACGGGCTCCCCGACCTTCCTCTGGATGGTCTGGCGCAGGTGCCGGGGCACCTGGAGCCGTGGCCGCTCTGCGGGTGCCAAGTGGGCAGCTCAGCAAGGGAGGGCTCAGCCCTGGGGAGCGCTACAGCTCCTCCCCTCCCGAGGCAGGGCCCAGAAGGCTATGGCTGAGGAAAATGCCCTGCCCTCAGCTCCCCCTATCCCAGCCCCAGATGGTCTACGGAACCCCTGCTTCTATCTCCACCTCACCACACCGCTGTAAGAGGCAGGGATCGGAGAGGGTGAGCAACTTGTTTGAGGTCACGCAGCTAGGAAGTCACAGGCCAGGATGCAAATGTAGACTTTTGGACTCTATCCCTGTCCTGCAGACTGTTTCTGCCCCAGTCTGCTGCCTCTTTCTGCTTTGAGAACCAATCTTTACATGATTGATCCTTTGCTGGGAATAGAGGAATGGGGAGTGGATCCCAGATGGCCCAATGACGCTAAATTATGAACACGGGGACAATACCTACCTGTTGAACTGAGAGGCTCAGAGAACAAAGCTCAAAGGCCTACATTTTCCCTGTCCCAGAACTAGGGGTTGATGCAGAAAAGGCCAGGGAACCCTCTCCGAATGTTTGCCCTGGGCCTGGGGCGTGAATAAAGGCTCAGACTCTCCTGTCCCTCTCTCCAGTAGGGTCTCCCGGGATGTCCCCACTTCCGCCGACCCCAACGGCCAGGATGTCAGCGGCAGGTCTGCCCTGTGACTGTGCAAGGGCCACTCACGCAGTATCTCCTGCACCGTCACGGGCTCCTTGGTGGCGATGGGGGCCCCGGGCCCCGCCATATTGTGCGCCCGCACACGGAAGAGCAGCCGGGCCCCCGTGGGCAGGTCCTTCACCAGCAACGAGGTGCGTTCTGTCAGCCCCTCCAGGGCAGCTACCCACTCCGAGCCTGGCCGGGGAAGCCCATGGGCAGCATCAACATCAAGGGCCCGCCCCACTGCCCGCCCTCCGGTGGCTGTCTGGGGCTTCTGCCGTAAAGAGGGGTCGAACAGGGTGACAGGTGCCGGTCCGAGGGGGGCAATTCAGAGGAGGGTGCTGGGTGAGGGCCCGGGGCTGGGCAGGGGCACTCACAGCCCTCCCGGCAATACTCCACACTGTAGCCATCCAAGCCTCCGGCTCCCACCCGCTCCGGGGGCCGCCACTTGAGGGAGACGGTGGTGGCTGAGACATCCTCCACGGCCAGGTGGGTGGGCTCACTGGGGGGGCCTAGGCAGAGGCGGAGTCAGAGAGGGGTCTGAGTGAGCCTACACCACTGGGGGAAACGGAAGGGCTCTGACCCAGACCCTCAACTGGCCACCGGTCACGCAGGGACACTTGCCCTTAGTCTGGCTTATTCGAGGGCTGTCAGAATTATTTCAGCTCCCACTAAAAGACCTGTCTCTAGATAGGCTTACAAACAAACACAGCAATTACAAAAGAGAGCCTAGGGCTGCCTGGGTGGCTCAGTCGTTAGGCGGTAGACTTCATTTCCGCTCAGGTCACGGTCTCACGTGAGACTGAGCCCCACTTCAGGCCCCACGCTGGGCATGGAGCCTGCTTACGATTCTCTTTCCCTGCCTCTTCTCTCCTTCTCAAAAAAAAAAAAAAAAAAAAAAAAAAAAAAAAAAAAAAAAATAGAGCGCTAAATAGGAATAGATACCCAAAAGAGCACAAACATGCTTAGAAGGAGTCCCTTCTGTCAGACAACACAGGAAATGCTATAAATGTAAGTTAAAGAAAAACTAGCTGAAAACGAGATTTCCTGGCACTGTATGATCGGGCGAGTTGACTAACAGCTAATAGTTGACTGACTGGAAGCCAGTCTCTAAAGAGAGAGGCCTGGACCCTTCTCCCCACAGTCCCCCCCACCCCCACCCCTTGCCTCCATCTCCCCAAGCCGTGCTGGGTCCTTGGGCAGGGGGTGGCTTCTGCCCATGCCACAGACAGCCACCGCCCCCCCCACTCCCACATCCTGGTAGGGACAGCTGTCCTTGAGAGCCTGACACAACTATCAGCATCCCTTCCACCCTCTCGACCCCCATGACTCAGATGAGGAAATGGCGACTTCAGGGCAGTGACCCCAGGTGGCCCTCCTGGGGGTGGTGGAGACAGACCCACGCCTCTTAGACCCCAAGGCGCCCAGTGCCCTCACCCTATCCCATATATGACAAACCCTGCTTGAAGGGAGTGGGGAAGAGGGGACAGTTAACATTTATTGAGCACCTGCTGTATGCCAGATGTTCTGCCTGCGTTATCTCATTTCACCCTAACCTCAGTTCCATGAAGTAGATACTGTCGTTATCCCCATTTTACAGATGTGGAGAGTGAGGCCTGAGAGGCACCAACAGAGTGGTGAGAGGCTCAGCTCCACCCCTACCAGCTAGGTGACCTTGAGCAAGTCTTCTAACTTCTCAGAGCCTCACTTCCTTCCTCTGTGAAATGAAAAGGATTATCCCCGAGGGAGCCTTTTAAAAAGGGCCCGGATGTAAATGCCTAGTGGGGTGGCCGCCCACAGAGCAGCTGCTTCTGACCAGGGAGAGCGTGGGGCAGTGCCAGGCCAGGCAGGCTCACCAATAGGCATGAAGGGCTGGGAGGCAGGGCTGGGCCTGGACATGCCGATGGCATTGACCGCGTAGACTCGCATCTCATACACCACGCCCTCAATCATGCGCCTCGCCTCGTGGCTCAGCTCCCGCAGCAGGTCAAAGTTCAGCCGCATCCACCGGAAGCTCTTCTTCTTCTTGCGCTCCAGGATGTAGCCTGATGAAGGGGAGACGGGAGCTCTGGTCTGGGGCCCAGCCTGCCCCACAACCCCGGCCCTGAGCTCTATCCCCGTGCCCTGCACTCACCCAGGACTGGCTGCCCCCCGTCGTAGGCAGGCGGCTCCCACTGCACGGTGCAGGAGTCCTCACCCACATTGCTGATCTTGGGGGCCGCGGGGGGATCTGGCACATCTGGAGGGATGGACCCACATCAGCCCTGCCCAGGGCCCAGGGCCAAGGCTGCCTGCCCCCACCACCCCACGGATGCTTCCAGAATGCAGTTCTGATCGTGTCACCAGCCTGTGACCAATGCTTTTCATGGCTCCCCACTGCCCACATTCACCCCATGTCCTCATCCCAATCCTCTCCATGGAGCTGAGAGCATGCCCGTGATGTTTGTCATGTGGCTAAACGAGTAAATGGACGGGCCTCCCTGGTGGCCCCAGGCCAGCCAGCCTCACCGATGACCTTGACTGTGAGGTTGACCTGGTCCTCGCCCACGGGGTTCTTCACCGTGACAACGTAGACACCCTCGTCTTCCTTCTCTGCCCCCTCGACAGTGAAGATGCTGCGGTCCTTGGTGGTCTCCACCCGCACCCGGCCCTCGGTCTCACACAGCAGCTGGGGTGGGGGGGGAGGGGAAGTGGGGGAGAAGGGCCAAGTCAGACACCACAGGCTTTGACAGTCCGTGCAATGGCCAGAGATAGGAACAGAACTCCGCACGGGGTCCCGGGAGCAGATGTAGCTTGAGTGGAAACTGCACTCTTGTGAGCACCGAGTCCAGACAGCTTTGTTTAGCGCTCGCCGTGGGCAAAGCACTGGGGCCAGGGGCTTGGGCTCTAGGTCTGGCTTTATCACGGAGCTTTAGGCAATCACCGATTTTCTCTGTGCCTCAGTTTTCTCATCTGCCAAATGGAAATCACATGATCTTACAGAGCTGAGGATCCCGAAAGACCTCAGGTGGGTGGAGGGGTCAACTGTGCCTGGAGGAGGAAGAGCTGACCCGAGTGGTGCCCAGGCAGCTGCTCTGACAGAAAAGTGCCAGGGAAACCCCCTCTCCAGTCGGGAAGAAGTACAAAGTCAAGGTCGGCCCAGGGAGACGGGAGCCTTGGGAACAGGCGGGTTATGAGGGCCTCCCAGCAATGTTCAGGGAACTCGTGCCTGACCGAGGCATGAGGATCCCACGTAGACCATGCCTGGGGCAGGAACACAGCTGGCCAGACGTGGTGGCTTCACGGAGACCTCACCAAAGGGTGGAAACCGTGTAGGCAGAAAATCACGGGAGGCAAACGAGCTGGATCCCACCATCAGCCTCACTCACCTTCTTGTCAAACACCCACTCGTCACTGTCACCTGCATCCTCCCCTGGGGCATCCAGGGATGGCCCTGCTGGGACCTTGTTCTTTTGGGAACAGAGCAGGAGGGAAGCAGGGGGAAGAGGGGCTGACTCAGCCTGGAGGGTATCATCCCTGCCCAGCGGCCCCTCTGGCCCCCCTTTGCCCACCCACATTCTGCTGCCCACCTTGCCCGCCTCCCAGCCAGCTGAGCCTCTGCACTCCCAGTGGGTAGCCAGTTGTAGGGTGTGCACTTGTGGGGTGGGGTGGGGAGCCGATGCCAACACCCATTGGTCCCACGCACCCATTTTACAGATGGGGAAGTGGAGGAGGGATCCACAGTACCTGTGTGAGGGTCTTCTGCCAAATCACAGTGGGAGCAGGGTCCCCAGAGATAGGGACATCCAGGCGTAGTTTGTTCCCGGCCACAACCACAATGGTATCCGGCTTGCGGCCCGGGCAGTCCAGGTGGATCTTGGGAGGTTCTGGGAGGGAGATGGCATAGGTCAGAAAAAGGGGCAGGGGCCCAAGCCCCACGAAAGAGGCGGAAACTGGAAGGAGTCCATGCCCCTGGTGGTTGTTTTTTAATCAATTCGACTGACATGTAATTTCCATTCAAGAAGATGCCAAGATTTGAGCATACGGCTCAATGAGGTGTCACAATTGTATACACCTGTGCAACCACCACCAGGTCAAGATCTAAGACCTTTCCATCCCCCCAGGAAGTTCCAGGGAGGTCTGTAACATCGGGTCGCCTACTGTAGCATTTCTCAGACTGCGCTTAGGAGGAACACCAGTGTCTTGCCAGAAAAAAGAAAAGGAAGTTTCCACGGCCAAATCGATGAGGAGGCCCTGGATTAAACAAAGTTAAGCACATTTCTTCACCACAGGATTTTCCAGAGCCTTTGAGATGCTTCTGAGTCAGCAGGAGGTGGCCCAAGTGTTCCGTGATTCTCAAACTGACTTCACCATGGAACCCTTTTTGTTTCCCCCCTAAATTCTCAGGTTAGTTAACATACAGTGTGGCCTTGGCTTCAGGAGTAGAATCCAGTGGTTCATCACCACTTACATATACCTTTTTTAATGCTTATTTTATTTATTTATTTATTTATTTATTTATTTATTTTTTTGAGAGAGAGAGAGAGAAAGTGCACGTGTGCAAGCGGGGAAGGAACAGAGAAAGTGGGAGACAGAGAATCCAAAGCAGGCCCAGGCTCTGAGCTGTCAGCACGGAGCCTGACACGGGGCTTGAACTCACAAACCACAAGATCATGACCTGAGCCGAAGTCGGACGCTTAACCGATTGAACCACCCAGGTGCCCCTCCAACCATGGAACCCTTTTTAAATTTTTTTTTTAACGTTTATTTATTTTTGAGACAGAGAGAGACAGAGCATGAACAGCGGAGGGGCAGAGAGAGAGGGAGACACAGAATCCGAAACAGGCTCCAGGCTCCGAGCTGTCAGCACAGAGTCCGACACGGGGCTCGAACTCACGGACCGTGAGATCATGACCTGAGCCGAAGTCGGACGCTCAACCGACTGAGCCACCCAGGTGCCCTTCCAACCATGGAACCCTTTTGAAATGGAGTATCCCTATTCAATGAATGAACTTAGTTTGGAAAGCCCTGACCTAGAGCATGCTTCAGCCCGGACTACCCTCCTGAAGTTAGGATAGATACTTGATGTTTAATCTAAAAGAAGGAGGGGTATTTCTAAAAGCAGACAATTAATAACGAAACCTCACATCTTCTCGTCTCATCTTTCCTACACCCCGTGGAGGAGGCACGTCAGGATTCCCACTTCAGAGAATAGGAAACTGAGGTGCATAGAGATTATAATTGGCCCACGGTTCTGACTGACAGAGCTGGGGCTTGGGGCTTGGGGTCCCCACTCCAGCTTCCTTGCTCTTCCCTCTGTGAGTGGAGAGGGACATGGGTGGAGTGGGCATGGGGAGGAGGTCCCGTGACTCACCTTGCCTGGGCACGAAGTCAATCTTGACCTCTGCAAGAGAAGGGAGAGCATGCGGCACGGGGCTGGGCACAGGCAGAGCCCGGCGACGGGGCCCCCACCTGGCCCAGGCGCCCGCTCACCCATGAAATGGAGTTTTGCTGACAGGTTGCAGGCGAAGCCCTCAGGCACAAAGCTGTAGTCCGCCTCGTCGGCAGGCGTGACGTCGTCAATGGTCAGTTTGTGGACTCTGCAGGGATGTGGTGGCTCAGGGGAGCCCACTGGACCACACACCCCAGTCTCGTGGTAGTCAGGGCTCCAGAGGGCCCCTGCCCCGCCTTAGCTCAGTGGGGTGCTGGTATTTTAAATGCTCTCTTTCTCTATTTTTGACTTTCTAGCTCCCTCGCGTGTTTTCAGAGGTAGGCAATGTACAAGTGCCCCTTGGCTGGGCCTTTAGAGACTGATCGGGGGCTGCTGTCACTAATCTCTGTGACCTTGGACCCAGCACGGGCCGGTGCAGATGCTCGAGGCATGAGTAAGAGAGTGGGAGAGAGTGAGGGCCCTTGGCCAGAGCTGGCCTGGCTGCCTCCTGCCCTGCCCTGGCCATGACCTGCGGGGAGGGGGCCGGGGGAACTCCCAGCCTGTCTGTCTCTCTCACTACTTCTCTCTTTCTGTCCTCTGCCTCTGCAGGATTCTCTTCTGTATGCTCCTGTCTCTCCCTCTCTCTCTGTCTCTCTATCTCAGTCTGTGTCCTGTGTCTCTTTGTGTGTCTCTTCCTGTCCCTCTCTGTCTCACTGTCTCTATCTCTCTCTTTCTCTGTCTCTCCCTGTTTTTCCCTGTCTCCCTATGTGTCTCTAGTGTCTGTCTGTCTGTTTCTCCCTCTGTCTCTCTCTCTCTCTGTCTCAGTCTCTGCTCTCCCCATCTGCCTGCCCCCCTTTGCATTGGGGCCCAGCTCTGCACACTCACCGCCCAATGTGGGACACCTTTACGCGGCTGTCAGGCACCAGCTCCTTCCCGTTCTTCAGCCACACGCCCCGCACGTTCTCATCGGACACTTCACACTTGAACACCGCCTGGTCCTTTGCACCCACGGTCAGGTCTGCGATGCTCTGGTACACCTCCAGCTTTTTCTCTGGGGGGCGGAGGGCAGGGCAGAGCCAGTGAGCCGGGGAGGGTGTGTGTGGGTGTGGGCGTGAATCCGTGTGGAGATCACATGGGCATGTGAAAACCCGCGTGTGCACGCGTGAGTGTGATTCATGTGTGCCTACGATGATGGGACAGGGTGCACAAGGAAGCTCAAGTGTGTGTGTAGTGCGGGGCGACACTAACCAGGCCCATCTGGCCCTCCCAGTACTCTCTGAGGTGGCCACCTCGGCACCCCCATTTTACAGATGAGAATGGCGAGGCTCGGTGTGTCAGAGTGACCTGCCCAAGGTCACACAGGCCTCCATCCTGGGTTTGCCTGATTCCCAAACACGGCCGGGGGTGGTGCTGGGGCCGAGGGCGCCCAGGGCCTTGCAGCCTCCTGTGCTCCCCCCCACCCCACCCCCCGGGGCCTCACCCTGAACGATGAGCTCGGCCAGCGCCTGGCCCCCGCTGGTGCGCAGCGCGTAGTGCCCCGCGTCCTCCAGCGTCGCCTCGTTGATGATGAGGTGGTGTCTCTGCCCGTCCTTCTTAAACCGGTATTTGAAGGTCTCCTCCCTGGTCAGCTCCACCCCATCCTTCAGCCTGGCCGGTGGGCGGGCAGTAAGTGCCGAGGCCTCCTTTGGGGATGCCCGCAGGCCCCCCAGCCCCGCCTCTGGCACTCACCACTTGACCTGGGCCCCCTCCTCAGACACTTCGCACTCAAACTCCACCCGCTGCCCCACCATCACCAGCTGGTCTTCCAGGGGCCGAGTGATCAGCACGGGGGGCTCTGGCGAGCAAGGAGAACGTAGATGGCCGAGCCCTGTGCACCCTCCCCGCAGGGTCCCAGCCTCCCAGGGGCCCCGGTCCAGGCCCACCTTTGACGAACAGCTCGGTGCTGCACTTCTCCCCGCCCACCACGCACTGGTAGGCCGCGTCATCGGCCAGCGAGCACTGGCTGATGGTCAGCGTGCGCTTGGCACCCACGGACTCGAAGATGTACCTGTGCCGGGGGCCGGGGGCGGGGCATGGATGGACAGCCGTCACTCACCTCGTGTGTCCCAGGTGCCCCGTCCAACCCCCTCCTCCCGTAGAACCGTGCCCCCACTCCCGAGCCTTCCTTCCCGGAGCTGGGCCTTACTTGCTGTGGAGCAGAAGGGGCCACGGGAGCATCCAGGCGGGAGGAAGCGAGACCCGGAGCAAAAGGGCGAGGAACAGAGACAGGCAGAAACAGAAAGATGGGCAATTAGACCCAGGGAGAGGAAAATGCGGAGAGACACGCAGGGCAGAAGCCGCACAGAGACAGAGAACACGGCAGCGGCCGGCCGTGAGAGGCACGGAGAGCAGGCTGGGAGCCTCCCTGCCCCCGCTGCTCCCAGGACTGCACCTGCCCCCCCATCCCCAGCCCCACCGCACCTGCCGCTCATCTGGATCTCCTGTCCATTCTTCAGCCACTTGACCTCGGCGTCGGGGTCGGCCAGCTCCACGGTCAGCCGGATCTTGTGGCCCTTGCTCACCTGGTAGGCGGGCTCCAGCTTCTTCTGAAAGGCTGAGCACCTCCGTCAGCACCCCCACTGCCCTGCCGCCCCTGCTGCCCCAGAAGGCTCACACGCATCGCCGTGGCTGGTGGCCGTGCCACTGGGCCGAGTCCTCCCACCACACTCTGCCTGTGTCCCCCATTTTCTCTATCTCCACTGTGCCTGTCTCTTTATTATCTCTGTTCTACGTGTCTGTCTCCTCTCTCTTTGTCCTTCTGCCTTCCTTGGGGTCCCCTCCACCTGCTCAGCTCAGGGATAGAGTTAGCGGCTCCCAGAGAGACAGAAGCTTGGCCGGAGAGGGAGACAGCAGCCAAAGGGACCTTCTCTCCTTCTTGACTCTGCTTTACAGCACCCCCCAGGCTTCTACTCAGTGAGGAGGGCCCAGCTGTGCTCTGTCCTCTTCTTGTGGTGTCTCTGGTCTAAGCTGACTCTTACCTTTTCGTGTGTGTGTGTGTGCACGCACGTGAGTGTGTACGTGTGCCCCCTCCTCTTGCATGGCAGCAGAGGGCTAACCTGTGCTCTTCTTCTCGTCTCGCTTCATGCCCTTGAGCCTCTTGAGCATGCCGCGCAGGTCGGTGATGCCGTGCTGGAAGGCGATGCGCTCATATTCGGAGGGGGATGCCTGCCGCAGGATCTCCCACACGTCCTCCTCGGCTGGTGCCTCCAGCCTTGGGTCCCTGCGTCCAGCAGAGAGGCCTCAAGGGAATCCCCTCTGGCGGCGGGGGGGGGGGGGGGGGGGGGGGGGGGGGGGGGAGGGGCGGGCAGGACTGTTGCCCCCTGCCCTCCCCTGGGATGGGGCTTCCTGAGGCCCAGAACCCCTCTGGTGGTGCCGCTTGGGCTGGCTTTGGACCTCGAGTTCAGTATGGGGGAGTCCTGGTGGAAGTGGGGGTGACAGGGGCGCAGACTTCATCAGGCACTCACCTTAGGTTCCGGAAACTGCTGCTCCAGGCAGGACAAAAAGGCAGTGGACCATTAGAGGCATGGGCCACCTGCCCACAAAGGCTCCGGGGCCACAGCCCATGGGCCTTCACCCCTCCCTTCTCCCCACGCCCGTGTCCCTCCATTTACACAGCAGGGCCTTCCCCACACAGGGCCTTGTTTGTTTCTCCTGAGCTCTGGCAGGTGAGTATCTGGAGAACCAAAACTCAGAGACGCCCCAGGCAGTGGGGATCCATACTCAGGTCTGTCTGATTCCCAGCCCTGTCTGTCACCAGGGTACAGAGTCCCACCAACATCCTGTTGCCCCCAAACACCGGCCCCCGATGCTTACTCTCTAGGCCGCGGCAGCATCAGCCACAACGCAGGGTCCAGGAGAGAGAGGGAGAGGACACAGAGTCAGCTGGAGGGGCTGGGGGAGAAATCCCTGCAGCTTGGCGCCCCCTCCCAGCTTCTTGTGAGTCCCCAGAGTCTACTGAGGCAAGCTCTCATGGACTCAAGCGTCAGGGGTCGTGGGGGACCCTGGGAGGATGTTAGTTCACAAGATATCATGTCTGCAGAGCCCTCTGACTCTTCCCAACACCAGGATTATCCAATTTTTTTTTAATGCTTATTTATTTTTGAGATACAGAGTGAGACAGAGCACAAGGGGAAGAGGGACAGAGAGAGGAGACACAGAATCCGAAGTAGGCTCCAGGCTCTGAGCCATCAGCACAGAGCCCGATGCAGGGCTCGAACCCACGAACAGTGAGATCATGACCTGAGCCAAAGTCACCACTTTACTGACTGAGCCACCCAGGCACCCCTAGGATTATCCCATTTGACAGACAGGGAAATTGGTTTAGAGAGGTACAGTAACCAGCTCAGGGCCACACAGCCGGAAAACCGCATTGCTGGGATTTGAAATGGGGCCTCACCATCTGCCCAGGAGCTGCTACCCAGGGGCTCACCTCTTCTTCAGCAGCGAGCTGAAATCCAGAGTTCCAGCGTCCTCGTGGCTGTCACTACGGAGAGGGGCCCCAGTAAGGACCTCCCCAACTGGAAGAGGCTTGGGGAGGTGGGGGTGGGGAGAGGTACTGGGAGAGGAAGGGACACTGTCTGGATGGGGGGCTCCATCTCAGACCCCCGAAGTCTGACAAGCATGGGCTGGGAGAGGGGTACCTGATCCGCCGACCACTTCCAGCCAGGCTCCTGTGGGGTTAGAACCAGTTCCTTCAGCTGCCCGGGGGAGCTTGCTGTCCCCCATCACTATCAACTTCAGCTCTGTCCCCCTACAGCCCCTCCCACATCATTCCCAGCCCTGACCCCGAGGGGCTTGATCCCAGCACTGGCCTCCCCGCCGTCCCTGAGAAGAGATGACCACTCACGTGCGGCGGAAAGCTGATCGGAGGTCCAGGTCTCCAGGGCCAACGGCCTCTGCGTTCAGAGAGGGAGATGAGACAAGGAAGGGGCTTCAGAAGCCTGGGGCGAGGTACACCCCAGAAGCCTCGCTCACCCCGGAGTCTCCGAGTATTACAGACCTGCCCATCCATGACCCTTGAGAGCGGGCATCTGCCCCAGGACCCCACATTCTGAGCCTTTCCAGAACTGAGGTACCAGGGAGTTTGGGTAGTTGTTGGTCCCCAGCCCCTTAGCGGTGGCTGATCTCCCACTCAGCTTCCAGCTCACCCTTCACCTGTTCACCTGTGCCAGGAGCCGGGACCATCTCACCATCCAGGTGAGATCTGGACTTGGCTGTCAGACCCCACCCCAACCCTGGGAACCTCCGTGGCTTTCTCTCGTGCCCCTGCATGAGCAGCACTGGGCATGTGGGCAGCGGTTGTCCGGTTGGGACTAGACATCCTCCTTAGTGTTGGGAAATGGAGGCAGACGTGGGGGATGAGACCCATGGGGACCTGATCCCAGGACGCCAGGGCTCCCCTCACCATGGACAGTGAGACTGAAGTTGCAGCTGTCAAATTTGTCCTTGGTGGAAACCTCACAGCGGTAGCCACCTGCAAAATTAGTCTGGGCATCTGTAATGTGCAGCTCAAACAGGTAGACCTGTAGAAGGAAGGTATCAGGGGAGACCAGGGACCGGAAGAGAAGGCCCTTCACTCCTAAAGGAGACTGGGAGTGGCTAATGGCCACCAACATTTTCACCCCTCAGGGTTTAGTTAACCTGTGGGTAAGGGTTTTGTGTAAACAGGAAAAAGAGCCCCTTTTCAAGACACATGACTGCCATCTGCTGGCACAAGGTGGTAATAAAATATAAATCTGTGATGGCTACGAGGCAAATGACCTTCACTTAAGACAAGGCACTTTTGTGCAGTGCACAACCCACACAACTGAACATGTTGGCCCTGCCCTGCCAGAGGAGCCTTTGCCTGGGCCAAGACTGTGGAAGAGTGGGAGGAGCAGAAGCTGGGAGTCAAAGCACAGGTTCTAGGCCTGGCTCTGAGTGACATCAGACCAGCAGCAACAACCTCTCAAGCTTCAGTTTCTTTGTATAATGAAGGGCCCCTTGAGCTCCAATACTCATCCATCCAGAGGGTTCACATCTTCACTGGCTGATGCCACCTGCTCCCATGCTTCATGAGGTCCCTCAGCCTTCCTGGGCCCCCTGCCCCCACAAGTTTTATTATGCCCCCTTAAGACTGTCACGCCCTCCAAGCCCGGCATGTCCCACAGGTCTCCTGGGCCTCCCCATTGTCCCCGGGTGCCCCTGGCTATCCAACCTCCTTCCCAACTTCCCTAGGTCTCGTTTTTGCACCTCCTGTGTGCCTTCAGTCTCAGGGTGACCCCCAGGCTCCCCTGTGCCCCCGGTGCCTCCCAGGGGCTCCCAAGCCCTCTTTCCAGGGGGCCCCTGAACCGTGCCGTGCCCGCAGGCCCCACCTTGCTGGTCCGGTCGTAACTGTTGTGCAGCTGCAGGTGTTGGCCCACCTTGCTGCTCAGGTCCACCCACTTGCCCTTGAACCACTTGACTGTGGGCGGTTTCAGGAGGCTGGCGCCGGCCACGCGGGCTGAGAAGGTGATGCTGCCACCTGCAGGGAAAGGGCGACAGGCTGGGCCTGGGCAGGTGCCCTGCTGTGCGCTGCCCCACCCCACCCCGGGGTGCCGCAGCCCACACTCACCTGCGGTCACCTCGCCATCCTGTGGCCGCATCACGAAGAGGCCGATGGGGTCATCAGAGGCACCAGAGTCATCGGGGGCTGCTGAGCTTGACCCTGTGAGCAGAGGCCTTTGTGACCTGCCTTGGGACACCCCATCCGCTGGCCTTCACCGTCCCTGCACCGCCCTCCCTGCACCGGCTCACCTTTGGGACTTGGGGAGCCTCCTTCCTCCTCAGTGGTCGAGGCCAGTGCTTCTCCGGAGCCTCCAGGAGCCTCAGTAGGGGCAGGAGCAGGGCCCGGCACAGGCTCTGCCTTCTCTAGAAGGGAAAGGGTGGGGGGTCGTGGAGCGGCTTCTAAGCAGAGAGCCCTCCTCTTGCCCCTGGTCCCCCTCAGTCTTTGCAGGCTGGTCACATACTGCAGTGTGTGCATCTGGCCTCCTCACCCTCGCAGACTGCGCGCCCACGCCCTGGTGTGTCGGCCCGAGCGGCTGTGGGCTCCGTTCCTCCCCTCCTTTCCCCAGGGGCTCCCTCCACACCCGCAGCAACCAGGGGCTTCCCTGCCAGCGCACGCAGCCCACCGAGTCCCCATCTGTGAGAAGGCGTCTGGAGGGAGGGCTGCGTGGTGCCTTATCCATCTCAGAACTTTCCCTACTTCCACAATGACTGGAACAGGCCAGGGAGACACATGGGGACACTCAGTGAGGTCTTGCTGCAGGAAAGGGAGGAAGGGAATTCCTGGCAGACGGCTCAGCCAAAGCAAAGGCAAGAAAGTGGAAAGGCTCCTCCTATACCCTGGGTGAGGGAGAGATGGCCAGGCTGCCCCAGAAGCTCAAACCTAGGGAAGGCGGACCAGGGTCTTACCTGCTTCTATGACCTTGAGGTCAAACTTGACCTTGGAGGAGCCAGCGATGACTGCGTAGGGTCCCTGGTCGGCGGGGCCCACGTCCCGCACTGTCAGAGTGTGCCTCGTGCCCTCGGCTGCTAGGCCATACTTGTCACTGGCGCTGATGTCACTGCCCCCCCGCTGCCAGCGCACCTTTACTCCTGACCGCTCTGTCTCGGCCTCGAACACAGCAGGGCTGCTGGCTGCCACTTCCACTGACCTTGGCTTCTTGCTGAAGGCTGAGACTGAGATAGGCCAATGGAGGCTGCAGGAGCCACTGGCTGGCCCAGGCACCCCATCCCTGCATCCCTTCTTCCTAAAGCACTTTAATGCATCACCTCATTTAATGCTTCAGTGGCTCTATGAGACAGATGCAATTATTATGCCCATTTCTCACATGCGGACACTGAGGCTCAGAGAGTTCAAGTGACTTATCCAACATCACACAGCCAGTAGGCAGAAGAGCCAGGGCCGTGGTCCTAACCTCCACACAAGAATTTTGTTAGGTATGTCCTTGGATACCTGACCCTTCCTTCCTGGGGAAGCCCAACTCCCTCTCTCCCCCACCATCTGGGGCCCTTGGCAAGGGGCAGGTACTCTGTCCACTTCAATTGTGGCTAAATTTGTTCTCCAAGGGCCTCAGGCTGAGAATCAGCAACTGAGATAAAGCTGGCCTGGGAGGCGCTGGGGGCTGGGGGGCTGGGTCCCTGCCCTGAATGACCTTGGTAAGGGCACAAGCCAGGACCAGGTCCCTGGCCTGTGACTTTCTCTGCCCTTGGCCCAGGATCAGGGCTTCTCGACCATTCTCTCGCAGAACAGAAGAACTGGCATTTTCACGCCAGGTGTGAGGGCCACAGGAATGCAGGCTCATAAAGCGGAGACTATCACAACTGGAGAGAGCCAACTCAACTCCTCCTTATACAGATAGGGAAACTGAGACCCAGAGAGGGCAAGAGCTTGCCCAAGAGCATTCAGCGAGACTGGCTCAAGTCTAGACTCAACTTGGGCCCCTGCCTGTGGCAGCCTTTTCCCAAAAGGCAAGCCCAGGCCTAATCTTGCTGCAGAAGGAGATGGGATGGGGATAGGGAAGGGATCCTCTTCTCCCGAGACTGGAGTGATGGCCCACTCTGTACCCCCGGACCGGGTTCACCCTCACTCTCATCAGAAGGATGGGAAGGAGAAACCAAGAATCAGAAAAAGACCCAGAAGACAGCCCCCACTCTCAGGAACTCAGGAACTCAGGAACTCACTCAGGAACCCCCCAATTGTAGATGCCCCAGCCCTCCTGGCCCCCCACCCAGCCCCATCCCTAGACCTGCGGCTACCTGGCTTCTTCCCCGGCTCAGGCATCTTGAGAGAGATCACACCAGGATCTGAGCAGTCACAGGCCACCCAAGGAGGATCTGAGCAGGACCCGTCCCCCACACTATATAAGGGGCCCTCCCCCTCCCCAGGATTTCTTATCTGCCTCTTGCCCAACCACCTGCTAAATATAGACAAATTCCAGAGAGCGAGGCTCTCCAGGGCGATGGCAGGGCCACACTGTTCCCGGCTATCTCCTGTCCCTTTCCCCTCGGGTCCAATATGATGGCTTCTGCCCCTCTAACCCTTGGTAAGCCTCAGGGGCACCCCAAGCCCTATCTATATGTTCATCTGACAGGGAGATTGTATGGTGAATTGACACAGATCCAGATCCTGGGGCCGGGCTGCCCTGAGACCAGGCACTGCCCTTTCCTTAACCTCAGTGCCTTAGTTCCCTCATCTATAAAGTGGGGTGATGAAAGCAGCATCCACTGTGTAGGACTGTTCCATGAACGAAGTGGGTTTATAAATGGAAAGGCGAGAGCAGAGCCAGGCACACAGGAAGTGCTGAATGAAAATATCTCTCCTACTGCGGCGCACAGGGCCCTGGGCTGGCCTCGTGCTGCAGAGTCCTGGGTGGGCTTAGTCCAGGGCCATGTGGGGAGAGAGCAGTACTGGGGGCTGGTGCCACCCAAGGGGAAGGGCTGGGCGGGGTCTGCAGGTAAGGGTATTGGGGTAAACCTCAAAGCGGAAGGCAGAAACAGAGATGGCTCTTGCCAAAGTCACAAGGATTCACACGGTAAATACTGCCAGAATATTCTGAATTCCCATCGCCACCCCCACTGTTCCTCTATGAACTTTAGCCGTCTGTGACTGCCCCCCCTTCCTACCCCCCCACCCTCCCACCCCGTCACCCATCGGTTGCTACACAGAAAGAAGCAAATTACACGTGACTTTCTCCAAGCAAGGTCCAATATCAGGAAAGGCCATTTGTCCTTCCTGACCCCCATGGGAGGAATTCTGTACACGAACATTGCCACGTGGTCCAAACTTACCATTCCTGTAGACACGGAATCCATTCTTTTCTGCCTCTGTGGAGTGCTTTCTAACTACTTTTAAACTGTATTGCATTCCCCTTGGCCTTCTCAAAGAGGACGGAACACTGTTGACCCTCTCTTGGGGCTTGGAAGCCTGAGAAGGGAGGTCACAGTTTCGCTCTCGGGGCAAGGGTGCATTTGGGGGTGTTTGCGCCGATGCTAATGGCCCCAGAGCCGGGGTTCTCTGAGGCCTGCTGGCTGCTTTGGGCCGTTTACTCAGTCCCAGGTGGTCTGCTCCCCCCATCGTGCTGTGGTTGCAAACAAGATGCTTCTAGGCTCATCTTTTTCTGTTTCTCCCTTGTTGTGGACTAGAAGCCAGAGAGCGCAAGACAGCAGCTATGCACTAGGGCCCTGCCAGCATGGATGCTGTGAGGACGCCTTGGGGCTTAATTCCTGCTCCTGGCCATGCTCCACGGCACCCCATTCCAGACACGTTGAGCCTTTCTGCTCCACGCTGACCTAGCACCCACGTGCAGTGGGATCTGGCCCTCCCCTCTCCTAGCTGTGTGACCTTGAACGAATCATTTGACCTCTCCAAGACTCAGTTTCCCAATCTATAAAATGGGATGATATCCGACTCTGCTTGTCAGGGTTGACAATGTAATAAGTGGCCAGAAAATCCAGTGTGGCAGCCATTATCACTAATCATCCCCATTGGGCCCATAACCTGAAGAGTTTCAGCCTCACTGGGGCATTTTTAAAAGCCCACTTATCGGGGCGCCTGGGTGGCTCTGTCGGTTAAGCGTCCAACTTCGGCTCATGTCATGATCTCACAGTTTGTGAGTTCGAGCCCCACGTCGGGATCTGTGCCGACAGCTCAGAGCCTGGAGCCTGCTTCGGATTCTGTGTCTCCCTCTATCTCTGCCCCTGAGCTGCTCATGCTCTGTCTCTCTCGGTCTCAAAAATAAATAAAAACATTAAACAAAAAAATTTTTAAAAAGCCACTCATCAGGTGCAGAGGACTTTTTAATGATTTATTCCCCTGATAACAACCAAGGACCTGTCGTTTCACCAGCTCTGACCCCTTGCCAGGCGCTATGTGTCATTTGTCCTGATGTCCCTACCCAGCACTGGCAGTAAATGCCCAAAGGATGTATGAGAAAAAGAGAGATCAGACGGGGTCACCCAGACAAGATGCACCAAAAAATCATAAAGGAGACTCTGTGCTACGAGAGGACTCACTGAGAATAACTTTAATAACTGTTCCTTGAGGAAGCTAACGAGGGAGAGGTGTGGGAAGGGAGAGACGCTTAAGAAGGAGGGTTCAATTTATACAAATCTGATGACTTTGAACTCCCAAGGAAGCACCCCAGATTGTACTAAGCAAGGCTGACCCTTGGCTGCGGTCAGACGCCCAGGTGGCCCCCTGGAGCTGGGGCTGGAGTCCTGGTGGGAGGTGAGGAGAGGCCGTGGGTAGCGGGCTTGGAGGAGGGAGTGGACGGGTGAGTCAAGGCCCGGCCCGCCACAGTCCTGCCCCTGGCCCCTGGGAGCTTGCCTCCCTGTGTCCGGGCCGGGCGAGGGGTTAATGCTATGGCCAGCGGGGAGGCCTGGCGGGCCCAGCAGGTTCTGTGGGCCTGGGCTCAGTGGGGCGGGTGGCGCCGCTCGGCCAGGCTCCCGCGGCCCAGCACCTCCCCGCTGAACTGGTAGGTGAGCTTTTTCTTGACCTTCTTGACCTCACCCGTCTTGCCATAGTTGCGCAGGGCGCGGGCCATCTTCTGGTAGGTCATTTTCTTGCGGTTTCCCTTCTGGATGCCCCAGCGGTGTGCCAGCGCCTCCTTGTGCTTGGACGAGAACTGGAAGGTGCCCTTGTCCTTGTCCACCCACCAGATGCTGTCCTTCATGTCCCCGCTGCGGAGCAGGTCGAGCAGGAACTGATACAGGCGGATCTTCTTTTTGCTGCCTGTGGGCGGGAGGTGGTCAGTGCCCTAACACGGGCACCCGCCCTCACCTCCCCCTGATGTGGGTCCCCCTGGGGGTGGCTGGTCACTGGGGAGGGACTGGTGGTGGGGGGTGGTCTACCGAGGAGTGGGCTCCCTCACCCCACGCCTGGCACTCACACCCGCTCACACCCGTTCACACGCAGCCCGGGGAGGTTCAGACACACATACACCCTCCCGGGCTCGGTCACAGATGCACTCTCATCGACACACGGAGAGGTACAGATGGTCTCAGACGCAGTGCGCACTTTAGCAAACGTTGACACGCTCACAGATACGGACACCACACTCAGCTCTGTGGTGTGACTGCTGTGCCCTTGGCTGGGGTGCATGGGGCACATCTACGGCCGGGGTCAGGGCTGGGCCGGACGGCGGGGCCGCCCTACCTGTTTCCCCATGCAGGAGGCCAGGCCCTGGCTCCAGGCCATCAGCCTCCCCGTCAGACACCTCCAGCGGGGGGCTCTGCCTCTCGCCCTCCTCCTCATCCGAGCTAGGCTGTGCCGGGGACAAGGAGGGGTATGGGAGGCACATCCGGGGTAGGTAGGAGACCTGGAAAGGCAGGGAAAGTGGGTTGAGGTCAGTGAGGGCCGGTTCACAGCTCAGAGCTGCTGAGGAGGGGCCATCTGAGCAAGAGAAGTGGGAGTAAAGAGGGGGGCAGGCCAGCAAGGGGCAGAAAGGTTTGGGAGAAGGCTGGGGAAGTTGGAGGTCAGTCGGGTTACAGGGGTCAGGCAGGGTCAACTACACACGGGGAGTGGGTTGTGGGGGACCAGGGGCTGCTGGAATCAGGCCCTCCCTGGGCTCCCAGTTCGGAGCCTCGTGGCCAGGGGAAAGGGCACCCTTTCTTCATATGCGCAAAGGTGCCATATGGCCTGGCATTCTTGGGATCAGAGGTGGCAGTGAAGAGGGGCCAATGGGATGGTCGGGTGTGGGAGCGACCGGGATTTAATAAGTGGGTGAACAGTGAGAGAAGGGCCAGCAGAGGTCAGCTAGGGGTGGTAGAGGTTAACGGAGGTCACTGATCGGGATGGGGGCGTCCGTGGGGCTGAGGAGGGTCAATAAAGGGGGTCAGTGGAGGCCAGTGGAGGTCAGTGTCCAGCGACTAGGATCCACGAGGGGCCGGTGGATGGGGATCACAGTGGGGATCAGGAGGGCCGTTGAGGTCAGGCAGCTCACTGGAGGGTGGGAATTATCGGGGCTCTGTCCATCGCGGAGCCAGGGGAGATAAGGGTGTGGGGTCACGAGGTCAGTCAGAGGGTCAGGAGGCAGCCGTTGGGGCTCCGGCCGCCGTTGGCGCTGTGGGGCAGGAAGCCGAGTTGAGTAAGAGCCTGTGTCAGCTTCCTGTGAAGCGCCGGCCTCACCACAGGCCGGGTCCCACGGGAGCCGCGGCCGCACGCACCTGGTGGCCGATGCCCGCGTGGGTCGGCGCCATGGGGGTGTCGAGCACGTGCATCTGCTCCAGCTCCATGTGGCGGTAGAGCTGCTGCAGCTGGGGGGGCTGCACGCTCTGCAGCTCCGTGAAGTGGTTCTCGGTGAAGCTCTCGAACTCGCTGTGCACGTGGTGCGGGTGAAAGTCCCAGTAATGGTCTGCAGGGACGGCCAGGCGGCGTGCCGTGAGCCCAGGGTGCGGGGCGGGAAAAGGTGACCACAGTGGAGAAAATAGCGATGTCAGGCCACAGGGGGGCTATTGGCACAGGCCGGGCCAGGCTCCGGGTTGACATTCGTTCGCCCCCGCCCCCCACCTCGCTATTTACCATCCCCATTTTACAGATGAGGACACCGAGGTGTGGCAAGGCCGCCTAACATGCCCGCAGTCAGAGGCCCCGTCGATGGCAGGCCTGAGCCAAAGCCGGCATTCCCGGCAACCCTTTTGTCCCGTTCCCGGCAACCCTTTTGTCCCGTGTCCAGGCGGTCACAAGGACACGGGTCCTGGCTCTGCCATTCACTTTCTGTGTGACCTCAGGCACATGCACGGACCTCTTCGGCCTCAGTTGACTCACTTGTAAAATGGGGATAAAAGTTACTGGGAGGATACAAATGAGTTCACATTTGTAAAAACTCCCAGCCCCAGAGCAGGCCCTCGGGGGATGCTGATTCCCTCCCTCCCAGCTCCTGCGAAAACCGGTGGTTCCTGAGCCCATAGTCACACGCACACGGTCTTGTCACATGGCCCAGGTGTGATGACAGAGTCACAAGGCTGACATTCCTCACACACCAGAACTTGCCCAGGCCCACGGTGCTGCCCCTTCAAAGCCATGCCCTTGGACAGCTGCGTCTGTCTTCCAGTGAGGTTACCAGGACAAAGGGCTCTCCTGGAAACTCCCCCATAGGTGCTTTCAGAGTCTGTGGTGGGGTGGATTTGAGTTTGGGGAACAGCCACATGCCATCGGGAGCCCTGGCTCGGGACTAGGACATGGTTTCTCTGGGCATCTTTTCCAGGAAAAAAAACCAAAAACCTGCCACATGTCTGTGGAGTTTCTGGAGATAGTCTGGGGTCCAAAAGAAGATGTGATAAAGCAACAAGAGGGATTTTCTAATGTGACCCAAGAGGGAGTATACAAGATGGTCGGCCAGAGTAGCATCTCTGGGACAAGTGCACAGCCCTACATGGGGACCACCACCAGCCCCGTGTGTGTGTGTGTGTGTGTGTGTGTGTGTCTATCTTCGTCCTTTTTTTCTCGCATACAAGCACATATTTACTCACACATCCCCAAAATATGTGTTTTTTTGGCTTTCGACTGCTTATCAGAAGACTTGCTTTCTAATCTTGCTCTGTGGTGGCATTCCTGTGTGACCCCAGACAAGCTATTTTATCTCCCTGATCCTCCAATTCCCCAATCTAAAAGTAGGGACCCGACTGGGTAGTGAACCCACAATCCAGGCAGCCCACACTCCCACCTCTACAAGGCTACATGGCACAGAAGAGAGAAAGTACACGATTTGGGAGCCAGACAGAGCTGGGTTCAAATCCTGCCTCTGCCATTTTCTGTCGTGTGCTATTGGGTGGGTCATCCCACTTCTGCAAGCCTGTTTCCTCATCTGTAAGATGGGGCTAATGATTACACCCATCTCATAGTCTTGTTGTGAGGGTTAAATCAACAAACGCCTTCAAGGTGCTTAGAATAGAACCCGGCACAAAATTAGATCCAATAAACATTACCTGTTACTAATACAATTAATGTGTTATTCTAAAGAACCCGGATTAGCACTTGAGCAAGTGGCCGATACTTTCATACATATTTATTTATTTCCTCTTCTTCCTCCTGTTCCCTGCCATCTCAGTGGTCCAGAGAAATAGTTTTGGTGAGCCTGGCTGTCAGTGTCTCCCAGAGGCCAGAGCTGGGCCCTCAGCATTGTACCATGAGGACAGTGACTGGTTTCGTCCTCGCCTTATTCCCAGTGCCTGGACACAGCAGGCACTCAACGAACATTTCCTGAATGAGTGAATGAATGAATAAATGAATGAATTCTAGCCTCCTGAGAACTCTCCCTGACTCTCCTCCACAAAATTATCTAAACCTGAAGGGAAAACAAAACAACACTTAATTTGTATTTTCATCTTGCAGCAAGTAAACAGGACCCAGAAGCTCTCCCCTTGCCCAGGACAGTTGGCTCTGTGCTTTAGAGATGGGCTGTTTTGGGGGCTCTGGGATTTGGTGAGCCAATCCAGGCTCCTCTCTAGAGATAGATCAGCCCTCTGGCCCCACTCTGGCCCCTCCCATTTTCACCTCCCCCACCCTGGGCTGAAGTCCAGATCTTGGCACAATGCTTTATCCTGCCCACCGACCTCCACCCTCAAGCCCACTACACTTCCAGGGTTCAGGGGACCCCGCATGCCTGCAACCCTCCAGGTGTGGAGTGAGGGGCCCCCGACTGCTCTTTCCCTCCTGCTCCCCACCTATGCTCTAGCTTCGCATGAGACCCATGAGCTCATTCTTGGAATCCCAGCCTGAGGCCGGCATTTCCCATGGAGGTCTCAGTACACCTTCACCAGAGTTGCTCTGGGGGGTTTGGGCCCCTCCTTGGAGATCCAGTGAATCAGAAGCGCTGGGAACTGGAATCTAACGGGCCCTAAGGAGGTTCTTGCACTCACTGACACTCTGGAACCCTGCCCCAGGGTCCTCTGAAAGCTACAAATGGGACTCTTGAGCTACAATTAGTTTCAAAAGGCCCAACGGAAACCTCGCCTTTACCCTTGATTTGGGTGTTCAGGCAATTATGTAATAAACGCTGTCTGGTAGACAGAAACGTTCTGAGTATGGGGGCCTCTGAAGGGACACAATACAAGGAAGCCTTCATAGTGCGAAAGTCAGCACTCTTGGGCTCTTTGGACCTCATTTATAGATGACTTCACGAACACATTGCTTTATCCCTATTTGTCCCTTCAATGGGTTCCCTGGGTCATCCTGCACCATGCCTCCTTAGCACAACACTGCACCTCAAAAGAATATAATTCCATTTGCATATCTGGAGTTAGTTCTGGACCCTCCTTTTTATAGCCTATTAGGCCACCCAGCACATAGTAGGCCTCCATAAATATTCGATCAAATGATCCATAAGAGTTAGCTTTTAACATGTATTTTTAAGTACTGGGCACTATGCTAAGTACTTAATCCACATTTTCTCATGAATCCTCACCCCAACTCTGACAGGGTGGCCACTATAGTATGATCTTTCTTTTGCACACGAGGAAACAATGACTCAGAGAGAGTAAGTCCCTTGTCCACAGACAGCCATTGGTAAAGTCATGATCCAAACCCACCTGTGTCTGCCTCCAGGGACTGAACTACCAGTATACCATACAACTTCTGAGGAACAAGACTGTTAATTAAAGCTTTAATTAAGACCGATGGCGGCACCGACTTTATCGACTGCTCTTGTGCACCTGTCTACCATCATCCACCCCTCACCCATCATTCACCATCCGTCTTCCACCCATCCATCATGCATTCATTCATCCATATTCACCCATCCACCCATCAGTGTCTGTCATCCACCCATCCATCATGCACCCATCAGTTGCTATCCATTCATCATCAATCATTCCCTTCATTCATCCATCCATCATCTAACCTGCCAGCAGTGACCCCATTCATCTTGACCTCTCATTACCTGGGACCAAAGTCTTACCCACCCATCTCTATTCTTCCTCAGTATATTTGGTGCTCCTAATACCTGTATGTCACCAGGACAAAAATAAAGTCATATTCAAAACAACACACATACTCAAAATTAAAGCCTTAAGTGTCATTCAGTTGACTTTATCTCCTCAGAGCAGGAATCCCAGCCTTAAGCCCAGGGTTCTCCCCAGGGAAGCAGAAGTAAGATCAAGACAGAGAAGGAAGATAAGGAATTAAGACAAGGGCTGATAAAAACAAAACAAAACAAAACAAAACAAAACAAACAAAAACCTTCTTAGGAAATCACAGACCACTGGACAAAGGGTCCTGAAGCCCAGCCTTCCCGCACATTGTTCAGATTAAGGGAACCGGAAGCCCCGAGAGTGGAGAGCTCCAGGCTTCATCATACTTGTCACTCTCTACTTTGTATCCTAATTATTAAAGTTTTCGTTATTCCCCCTGTTAAAATAATAAATCTGGTAGGACTTGTGTTTTATTGATTCCATAGCACCTAGCAATGTGCCTGGTGTACAAAAGATGCTTTGTATATATTTATTAGATGGATAGGTCCACGAGAGATGGATGGAGGGTTTGGCAGGTAAAGGGAAGGACGATTGGAAAGCTGAACGAGTGGAAGATTAGATGGTTGTGAGAACACATCGGTGGATGGGTGGACGGCGCGTGGTATGAAAGGATGGAAGAGTACATGGAAAGATGGAAAGATGGAGGGAAGGAGTCATACGTTGGAACTCTGGTTCCTTCACCAACCCCATTGCAAAGAGCAAATCCTATCACATCCATTGCGATGGCTGTTATCAAAAACAAAAAAAAAAAAAAAAAAAAAAAAAAACTAACCAGTGTTGATGAGGATGTGGAGAAATCGGAACCCTTCTACACTGTTGGTGAGAATTTAGCATGGTACAGCCACTGTGGAAAACAGTATGGAGGTCTTCAAAAATGAAAAATAGAACTACCATTTTACATTATGTATTTTACCACAATTAAAAGTAATAATAAATAGTAAACCTGACGAGCCCTGCCTTCAAAATCTATCCTGAATCTGTCCACTTCTTTCTCTCTCTATTGCCACTACCTTTGGCCAAGCCACTGTCATCTCTTGCCTAGATTATGCCAGAAGTTTCCTCCCAGTGCTTTCTCGCTGTTCTGATTGTGATCTTCTCTCCATCTATTCTCCCACAGCAGCCAGAGTGACTTTTTAAACAGCTTATTCAGTGGAACTAGTAAGTGTTAGGAGAAGAAGGCACTGAAAACTTGCAGGGAGACAGAACTCAAGTAAACGAGCAGAAAAACAAAAACAAATTAGCTTACATTCAAAACAGAGGACATAAAAAGGCATCCAACTTCAAAAGAAAAACTCTAGTGACCAGAAGATAGAGAAATGCTTTCAAATTCTAAGGGAAACAGGATTTTCAGCCTAGATTTCTATACCCTGTTAATCATAAAGATATGAGAAAAAAAGCAAACAACAAAACCGTACCTCCCACACACCGTCTCTTAGGAGACTGTTGTCAGAAGAATAACAACTCTTGGGGCACCTGGAGGGCTCGGTCAGTTAAGCATCTGACTCCTGATTTCGGCTCAGGTCATGATCTCACGCTTCGTGAGTTCAAGCCCCGCGTCGGGCTCTGTGCTGACACTGCTTGGGATTCTCTCCCTTCTATCTCTCTGCCTGTCTCTCTTTCTCTCTCAAAATAAATAAATCAATAAACAAATAAACATTGGGGCGGGGGGGAGGAAAGAATAACAACTCCTATCCGTGTTACATAGCGCTCGCTATGTGCCAGGCACTGTTGTAAGGATTTTACATACCGTGACTCATTCAATCCCTACAGCAATCCTATGAAGTAGGTATCATTATGAAGAAGTTGAGACCTAGAGAGGTGAAATGTCTTGCCCACGATCACCCCAGATAGTAACGGGGAGATGGGGTGTGAATCCCAGTAGCCTGGCTCCAGAATGAGGGCACTATCTCCTTGCTAGCCTGCCCCTCATTCTCCTTTTCAAGGACGAGCAAGCACAGGTAGTCAAAGAACACCATATGGCTCAGCTGTGAGTAATCTTCACATGGTCATACTCCTGGAAAATTCAGATACTGATTTAACAAGAGTTACTGTACAAAGAAAGACAAATACTCGTGATCTCACTTATATGTGAGTATGTGAGTATGATCTCACTTATATGTGGAATCTAAACCAAAAAAACAAAACCCCAAACTTATGGACAAGGAGATCAGATTTGCGGTTGCTAGAGGGCCAGGGTCAGGGTCATGGGAATTGGAGGAATGTGGTCAAAAGGTACAAACTTCCACATATAAGAGGCACCTGGCTAGCTCTATTGGAAGAGCATGTGATACTTGATCTCGGGGTTCTGAGTTTGGTTCCCACACTGGGTGTAGAGATTACTTAAATCAATAAAACTTACAAAAAGAAAAAAACCTTCGGGTTATGAGTACTGGGTCGCAATGGTGACCACAGCTAGCGATGCTGTATGGTAGACAGTAAAACCTTGGTTAGCGAGCATAATCCGTTCCAGAAACATGCTTGTAATCCAAAGCACTTGTATATCAAAGTGAATTTCAAGATCATGTGACATTCAGTGTCACGTATGACTCGTATTGCAAGACATCGCTTGTATATCGAGTTAAAATGTATTAGAAATATTTTCTCGCTTTGTGGAACACTGGCAGAACAAGTTACTTGCAGTCCAAGGTTTTACTGTATTTGAAAGTTGCTATGAGAATAGATCCTAAAAGTTCTCATTACAAGGAGAAAAACTTTTTTGTATCTATATGAGGTGATATCTACATACGTCAGCTCATTATGCAGTACGCCTTAAGCCCGCACAGCATTGTGCATCAATTACATAATAAAATGGAACAAAGTTACTGTATAATCATTTGGGTATGTGTGAAGTGTGGGTGAGTGTGTGTATGCTCTGAATGACTACAGAGCCAAAGTCTCATCTTTCATAGGACAAGATGAAAAATTCAAGCCAGACTCATCTCCACCCAGCGTATAGAAGGAACCCATTAAATGCTTATGAGTGAATAAACGAATAACGTACTAAGTCTCTATTTCAAATCTTCGTGTGTACATTTACTTAGTGCTGTGATAGGAAGACTGGACAACTAGCTTTCATCCATCCCCGCCGGGCCACTATGTCATGAAGAAGTGCCGATGATAAGCTTTAGTAAAAAGCAGCAGCTTACAGAATAGCATGAGGCTACGATTCCATTGTTGGGTGAGCAGAATGTGCATATGTGTATGTCTGCAGTGACAGATGTACAGGAACATAAATGTGGAATAAAATGTCTACAAGGATTGACTAAGGTGCCATCAGTGGGGAAGGAAGTTGGGAAGAGGGAAATATTTTCCTTGATAAAGCTGTTGTTGATTATTTTAATAATCAAAAATTAAAGGTTTAAAATTTATTTAGATTTTCACCACACACACACACACACACACACACACAATTCAGATCATGTCATTCCCCTGCTCAAAACCCTCCAATGGCTTCCCATTCCCATTGTTTGTAGGATAACACCCAAACTCCTGCCATGGCCTTCAGGCACTGTGTGATCTGTCCTCCGCAGGTCCCTCCGGCTTCCCTTGGTCTCCACTACGCCCTGCGTGCCCCGGCCACCCAGGCCCTCTCTCAAGGTCAATGCTACATTGCATTTGCAGTTCTCTCTACCTTTGAGTGCGTGTTCCTTCTCTTTACTCAGATTTCACCTCAACTGCCCTCCTCAGAGGCCTTCCCTGACCACCCGAACGAAAGTAGCCCTTAACACAGGCACTCTGCCTTATGTTACTTTGCTTTTTAGAAGACTGCTTATTGCCTGTCTGCTTAGTTGACTGCCGCCTTTTCCCTCACTGGAATGTAAGTTCTGTGAGAGCAGTGGCTTTGTGTGGCTTGCTTATCACAGAAACTCCAGTGGCTAGAATGGTGTCTGGCCCATGGCATGCAATCAGAAGCTATTTGGTAGTTGGAAAAATGGGGTATGAGTGGGCCTGAGGAAAGATGGTAAGTGTTGGGAGGATGAGTGGGTGGCCGCAACGGTGAGTAGTGGAAGGGGTGGGTGGCTGGTTGGTTGACTGTCACCTAGGTCAGTTGAAAATGACGCAGTGGATCTGTCACAGAGCCCTCTGTGTGTCTCCCACTCTCCCAGCTGCTTCCTCTCCCCCAACTGGGGGAAGGAGTAAAGCTAACATACTCTGACCCGAAAGCTCACTGGGCCTTGTGCTCAGCCCCTCGCACCTTTTGTGCATTAACTCAGTGAATCATTACACCTCTACGGGGTCAGTGTTTCCATGCTCTCACTTCCACATATGAGGGAACAGGGGCTCCCAGACGTTAAGTCACTTGCTCTAAGGTCACACACACTGGTGAGTGATGGAACCCAGGTCCAACCCCAGTGCTTTTTTAATAAGTTCAACCACCTAAAAATGTAGACCCAGAGGACATGCAGGAACTAGTGAAGAATGTGGGGTGTCTCTACTCTTGGGTCTTCATTAGGAAAGGACAGAACAGGTGCACAGATCAGCAGAGATGCCCAGATGGGCGATGGTGGGGCAGGGTGTGTGTGTGTGGGGGGGGGGGGTAGGGAGTAGGGTGTAGGGTGGGGAGTAGGGGCCAGGACACCCGTGGACACCAGAGGAGTCTCCGAAGGAATCAGGGCATGACCAAAACAGGGTGCTCGGGCATCTAATCAAGAGTCATTCCTAGAGCCCCAGCCCTGATATAAGGGACCTGCCTGGGCACCGAGCCAGGAAAGCACAAGCACTTTCTCTAAAGTGCTCACTTCATCAGCCCCAGCCCCTGGTCTAGCTGGTTTCTAGATGCGTGCACACACCCTCATATTACAAGAGGGGACACTAAGGCTGCAGCGGGCCCAAAGGAAATGACCCCAAACCCAGTGAAACTGAGTGGAGGTTAGGCCAGAGGGGAAAAGGTCCCTAATGTTGGAAGCAGTCCCGGGCCACGCTGAGTTTGCTGTGACCTGGCCGTCCTGCTGCCTGGAGCCACCAGGGGGAGCCAGTCCTCAAGGCCAGAGGGACCTTCTCGGGTCCTGAACTGCTAGGGGCAGGGGTCACCAGTGCTGGTCTCTAGGTCACAGAGACCCACCATTGATCCAGGCTGGGGGAGATGGGAGGAGGGGGTGGGTGAGGGAGACTTTCTCTCTAAATTGGCTTTTCCACAAAGAGATCGTTTTGCTTGCAGAATCATAAATAAGTTTTAAAGGATGACAAAAAAGGATGCTTTACAACCTTCCTAGCCCTGGGATTCTGAAAGAAGTCTGTGTGTTCCCCCATGAGGGCTGGAGGCATATCTACCACTTACTTCCAGGACATGGCCCCCAGGTGTGGCCTGGCAGTGTGAAACCTTCCTCTGTGCTGTGGCACCCTACCTGCCTCTCCCTCTGGGGCTGCGGACACCCCAGTGCCTGGCCTGCCCCGGTTTCAGAATCCTAGAGAATCCCCCAATGAAGACCTGCTAACTAGGCCTTCTCACTTGGGCTCAGGGGTCCCATGGAGACACCGAGATCCCCTTTGGGTGTCCTCTCATAGTGCCCTGTCCAGGTGCCAGCCACCTAATGCCTGTCCCCATCTACCCTGAATTTGCTCCAGGGTCGAGGCTGGGCCGGGGGATGGGCAGCGAGACTGGGACAAAAGGACCCTTGGCCCACACTCCGTCGTCACTCCCACCCCAGCAAACTGGGGCTCTAGCCCCTGCTGAATGAGGGGGACCTCAGAGCCTTTCCCTTAGTGAGCAGTTCTCAAACAGGGGTGATTCTGCCCCCCAGGGGACATTTGGCAACGTGTGGAGACATTTTTGGTTGTGACTGGTGGTGCTTCTGGCATCTAGTGGGTAGAAGCCAGGGATGCTGCTAGACAGCCTACAATGTACAGGGCAGGCTCCCGCAACAAAGACATTCTCCAGCCCCGAATGTCAATGGAAGTTAAGGACACAGCAGGGAGCAGAGCTGCCCCACGTGGAGTTCAGGGCAAGGGGGTAAGGACAACAGAGAGGATGAAGGGGCCTGGGGGGAGGGGGAGAGGAGAAAGCCCTGGACCTGGAGCAGACAGACTGGGTTCCACCCACCGGCTGTGTGACCCTGTACAGGTCACTTAGCTCCCCAAGCCTCCGTTTCCTCATTTGTGAAAGGCCACAAGGACTGGACCGGACGATAAACGTGGGCGAAGCTACCCTCGTGCCCTGGCACACCAAAGATGCTCAATAAATGCAGGCTGGGGGTGTGGGGCGTGGGGGTTTAGAGTAGTAAGCTCACGTCCTTTGAAAGCTAGTTTAATCCAATTCTCAGGATCCCAAAGAAGCCTTCCCTTCTCCCTCAGTGCCCAGGCCGGGCTGGGGACGCGGGGGCGGGGGAGGGCCCTGTACTCACCGCTGTGGCTTTCTCCATCACTGCTGAGATAGGGGTAGTATTCGTGCGTCTGGCGTTGGTACAGGTCCGTGTCATAGGGAACCAGGTCTTCCGATGGCTGCTGAGAGAGGAGGCAGTCAGGACTCAGATGGTTGCGGGACAACCGCAGTCAGGTTGGCAGCCCCCGGTATGTTGGGGCCACACCACCCTCTCACACTGAAGGGACCGCATCAGGCCTACAGCCCTCTCTCCGCCTGACCTGGGAGAGGCCGCAGTGGGGACAGGAGAGCAAGACCCTCCGCTCCTGCAGAAAGGGGCTGACAGGGACCCCCAAGGTCAGAGGTCAAAAGAGGACCAAGGCTGAGAGGAGACCATGGCCTCCCCGCACCCCCTCCCCTGCACAGCCACACTCCACACGGACACCTGCACCCCAGGTCCCCATCTCACACAAGAACTCTCACATCCACACCTCCAAACGTACAGACGCTCCCGTGACACGCACACTCCCACGTGTGAACTCACACCCACAGTCTACCCACGCTCACCCTCACCCTAATTCTACAGGTCACTCACATTCACACACACTTGTGGTCACACTCACACGCACTGTTGTGCACTCACCCTGTAGGCACACGCAGTCACTTGAATTACCGCACGTATCCTCACACTTGCCTTCAAGCACCTTAAACACAGGCTCATACCCACACCATCATGGCCGCGCACGCTCCACTTACACACCCACTCCCATAGCACACATGCTTTTCCTCCGGCCAGTCTCCACAGCCCACGCCCGGGCCCAGGCACCCTCATGATGACCAGTGGCCGTTCACACTCATGGATTGTGTAGTGCTCTCCAGGCAGGCTCGGGGGCCATGGGCCAGCTAGAGCCTTGGTCCTCTCCCTCTCCCTCCTCCGTCCTCCTCTGACACACCCACTGGGATATTCCCTTCCCTCCCCTCCCCTCCCTCCCCTCACCCCTCATTGCTCCCCCCACCCTTCCCTGTCCTCCTCTCCCCTTCCTCCCGCCCTAGCCCCTCACTCCTCCCTGTCCTCCTCTCTACTCCTCCCCCTCCTCCCCCTCCACCCTCACTCCTCCCTTTCCTCCTCTCTACCCCTCCCCCTTTTCCTCCTCCCCCTCCACTCCCCACTCTTCCCTCTCCCCCTCTCCCCCTCCTCCACTCCACTCTTTCCTCTCCTCCTCCTCCCCCTATACCCCTCACTCCTAGCTGTCCTCCTCTCTACCCCTCCCCCTCTTCCTCCTCCCCCTCCACTCCCCACTCCTCCCTCTCCCCCTCTCCCCCTCCTCCACTCCACTCTTTCCTCTCCCCCTCCTCCCCCTATACCCCTCACTCCTAGCTGTCCTCCTCTCTACCCCTATCCGTCCTCGGCCTCCCCCTCCCACGCCTCCCTGGCCTCCTCCCCCTCCTGCCCCTCCAGCCCTCACTCCTCTGCATCCTGGTGCAACACAGGGACACGCACACGCAGAGTCTTCACAACTGTCCTCAGGCTTCTCCCCACCCCCGCAGTGTGCGCGCAGGGATTGCACAACAGTTACTCAGGCCCTCAGAGCTTGGGTTGGGGGCCAGGGCTGCCTTGGGAGCCCACCTTCCCAGGAGTGCTCCCTTCTCTGAGGGGTCTGGCATAGCAAACCCAGAAGCTGTGCCTCCCGCCTAGCTGTGTCTGGAGTTCAGGGATTGAGAGGTCAAGGGTCAGAGACGCTGTGGTCCAGCTCCTGGGCCTGTGGCTTTCTTGAGGCGGCCTTGGCTCTTCCTGGGACCACCTCCGTTACCCCCTGCCTGCCCCCTCCTCTCCTTCTTGGTGATGGGCGGGGGAGGGTGGGACGGGCCCAGCTCCAGGGCCGGCTGGCTGGGGTGGTCTGTGTCAGGCCAGGAGCCCAGCACTGGGTTTCCAGGCAGCCCAGCCCAACAGCAGGATGTCAGGCCTGGGGTGCCTCCCTGGGCCCCGAGGCCTGACTTGGGGTGGGGTGGGGGGAGGGAGCAGCCTCCAAGCCGGGAAAGCTGAGTCAGGTGGGCAGGCCCTGCCAAGCCCTTCCCGGCTCTCCCAGGGCTCCCCACCCTCGCTGAGTGGGGATGGGGTGTGAGAGAGAGGGGTCTTCTCTGAGGGGCCCAGGTCTGCATCTGCCTGAGGCTTTAACTGTCACAGAGAGCAGGAGTGGTGGGGACCTGCCCTTCCCCTCCAGGGGTCCCTTGGGACTCCTGCTGCTTCACCTCTAGTCTCTGCCCCAGCCTCAGCCCCCGCCCGGAACTCCGGTATCCACTGACCAGGTCCTGTCCCGGCACCCTTGTCCTCAGCCCCAGGATCGGCCCAGCTCCAGCGCCTGCCCTCCTCTCCCCCGCCCTGGCCAAGGCCCCAACCAAACTGCCGTCCTAGTCTCTGCTCTACTCATTGCTGCCGCCCAGCCCCTGCCCCTGCCCCTGCCCCAGCCCCAGCCCCTGGGGAGAGCCGGTCCAAGGCCCAGATCTTTGGGTCAACAACCATGTCCCCTGTGCCAGGCTCCAGACTGGGCACCGGGAACCCAGACATAAGGCGGCCTTAGTCTCCAAGAGCATCTGGGGCCATGGACTGAGACATCTGGCCTGTTGCCTCCTGTCCTTTAAGCCTTTACTGTCCTGGGGACTGGCTTCCCCCCACACCGGTCTCCCCATCTCCTCCTCCGCCACCTCTCTACCACTGCCCTCACCATCCCCACCCCGACACCCTGCCCAGGAGCTTCAGCCTGCCATCCAAGCCCCTAAAGCACCCAAGTCTATAAATAACCCGTTCAGGCCCCACCGATCACAGCCCCACCATGAGCCCAGCCCTCAGCCCGCCAGGGCATGCTCTGAAGAAACCAATGGCCCCCTCGCTGGATCTCAGACTAGGAGCTCCAGGGAGGAAACACCAATTTCCCACTGATAGCTAACCGGGAGGGCAGCTGGCTGGGGGGTTGGAGGGCAGGCGGACTGGCGTCTGAGGGCCGAGGGTCGAGCCAGTAGAGGAGTCCCAGTACTCACAGGGGGGACGAGGGGAAACCCTTCCATTTTGCACGCCTGTAACATCCAGCCGATCTCCTAGCCGGTCAGGTCCCCTGCTTCGGTGGGGGCCAGTGCGGAGCCCCTCAGGATGGGGCGCCCCGTCAGGGGCTGGGACGAACTCAGGGCGGGCACAGGGCTCAGGCCTGCCCCATGAGCTACAGGAGCCCTGGGTGAGCCCCCTCCCTTGACATTGCAGGGCCAGCGCAAGTTCCTGATTTTATCGAAGGGCCTGCCACTGGGAGATAGTCCCCTTGGGGTGACATCACCGCCCCAGCCCGTTTGCATAAATCTCTTGCGCGACAGGAAGTCTCTGGCCGGCTGGGGCAGGTGGTGCTCCAGGGGCTGGCCTGGGAGGCTATGGGGGCCCGGCCCCCTGCCCAGAGGAAGCTGGAACTGTGAGGGGCGGTCTTGGAGGCTGGGGTGGGGAGAAAGAGTGGGAGGGAGGAAGGCCAGCTCTACCACAGGGAGGCCATTGCTGCCCCCACGCCCTGCTGACGCCCCCTAGCCCCTAACCCTACAAATGCCCTGTGCTCTTGAGACCCCCATGTGGCCATCAGTCACTTGCTTGGGGTCAGAGCTGGTGGTGGTGGCTACTAGGGGCCTTCACTTTCTGGGGTCAGCCTGGCTGGCTGAGAGCTCTGATCTAGCAGAGTGCCAGGCCTGGCTCTTCTGGGTCCAGGGTCCCCAACACTTATGTTCTATCCAGCCTGGGGCTGGGCTCTAGGGCAAGGTCCTCAGCATAGTGCTATTTGTCCCTTCCTTCTGAGTTCCTTCACACCAGCTTCCCTTCCATCAGAGGATGGTCCTAGGTCCTTACTCCTTCCCCCCCCCCCCCCAGTTTCCTGAGTACCACTGCTTCTTCCAAATCCCTAGGGGCTCTATTCTCAGCCCAGATTTCTCAGTTTCCCCACTCCTTGCCAATGCCTGAATGTCAATCTAGTCTTCCCAGTTTACACACCTTTCTTGTTTGTCCATCATTCATTTTCCTACCATTCTATTTTTTGTCTATATGTCCATCCATCTATCCCCCCATCAAGCCAACCATATGTTTATTTATTTATCAGTTTATGTAGCCGTTCATTTATTCTTCCATTTGTTAGTCTATTCATCCATCCACTCATCTGTTTATCTATTTGTCCATCTAGCCATCTATATGCTCCTCTACTAGCCCATCCATCTGTGATTGACCCATCACTTTATATTTTCATCTTTAAAAAATTTTTTAGTATTCATTTATTTTTGAGGGGGGGGGGCAGAGAGACACAGAATCCAAAGCAGGCTCCAGGCTCCAAGCTGTCACCACAGAGCCCGAGGCAGGGCTCAAACTCACAAACCACAAGATCATGACCTGAACCAAAGCCTCCTAAGCACCCCTATATTTTCATCTGTTTATCCACTGTATATCCAGCTCTCAATCTGTTCATCCACCGGTCCATGCATCCACCCATCCACCCATCTACCCATCTACCCATCCATCCACCGATCTACCCATCCATCCATCTACGCATCCTGCCAGTATTAACTAAGCCCCAGGCTCTATGCTGAGTTATGGGAAAGTAGGTAAGTACTGGACAAGATCCCTGTCTTCAGAGAGCTCCTGATCTAGTCTGGAAGCCAGGGACGAATAGAGACATTTTTTGATCCATTGACCTCTGGTGAGTCCACTTCGCTGCAGAAGAACTTCTTGAGCATTCTATTTCCTCCCACGTGTAGTCTTACCCTCTGCTTTATATCCTCTTCCCACTAAGACTAGCCTGCCTCTTCCCATCAGTGGAATCCCAAGCCCCCAAGTGTTTCTTCACTGGCAGCAAAGACCAGGGATTCACAAGGTCTAGGTTCACCATTAAATCTATTTCACTTCCATTTTCACTGATTTTTTTTGCATCTGTACTTGGGACTCTCCAAGAGGTCCAGGTCACAAGTCCTTAGGACTCCCTAGGAACATGACCGAGGCCCCTCCCCAAGAGTAGGAGACAGGTGGCTGACTTGACAGGAGTTCCATTCTTACTCCCCATTTCCCCATCAAGAAGGCCACGTCCCAGCTGACTGCATGTGTGTGGGGTGGGTCTACCTCATGAGAACCAAGTCCTGCTTGACGTGTTCATTCTTCATTCATTCAGTCATGTCTTGGTTTGTTTTGTTTATATGTTTATTTGTCTACTAATTCTTTCATTTCATCACTAACTTTTTACTGAAGGCCTTCTATGTGCTGGGCCTGGTAAGGGGGCACAAATATGAAGAGAGCACGTCCTGGGCCCCCAGGAGTTCACAGGCTTGCAAAGAGAACACACAGAGAACACACATGTTAAACAGATAGTATGGTTCTTTCAAGGGGTGGGGGAACAAGAGAGAGGTGCTACGTGCATCGGGGAGTGATTATTTTGGTCTAGACGATAGGTAGGGAAGCATGCAAGGGAAAAGGAGTGTCTAGCTGAGGAACCAGCCTGGGCAAAGGTAAGAAGGTGGAAAAGAACGAAGGGACAGTGAGCCTTCATCCTGTGACTAGAAACAAGACAAGAAACCAAAGAGCCTTGAGTGTCAGGCCAAGGAGACTGGGTTGCATCCAGGGATAGATGCGGAGCCTTTGCTGTTTGTAAGCAGGGAGTGTGCTGCTCATTTCCACCGGTGCAGGCAACATGCTGTGTCAGCTACATGTTCCTGAGGCCTGAGTCTTGAGGGGCCCCAGGAGAGGAAAGAGATTCCATTATCCCAAGTCTGGCCAAGCCCAAGGGGCCTGGATACAGAAGCCCCAAAAAGATCCAGGGCCCAAATCTCTAAAAATGGGCAAAATGACTCTCACTCTCTGTACAGTAAGTCACAATATCTGTGTCCATTTGAATACCAGCAAGCCCTCTTTATCCTTCCTCCCACTTCCCCTCCTCCCAAAATGTACCAGAGGCCTCCTCTCTAGACCTTATACCCCTAGGGATCCTCTGTTATTCAAAGCCCTCCGAATAGTAGCACCCAGATTCTAAGCAATTCGGACCCAGAAGGGTCTGATAATCAACCACCTAGGATCTCGTAAAAGGGTGGGGAGGACAACACTTTTCTGAGTGCCCAGCACTGTGCTGGGTCTTCCACCCTTGTGATCTCACGTAACCAAGACAACGATCTGTTAAACTGAGGCCCAAGAGGTCAGTGACTTGCCCAGGGTCAAGTGTGTGAGTGGAGAGCTGGGGCATCAGATCTGCCTTTTGGGTCCCCATGGGGAAGGAAGGAGCAGAAGGAAGAAGGGAAAAAGGCTGAGAAGCCAAGCACGGAGGGGGCAAGAGGGCAGAGAGGGGGGAAAGGGAGGATGGAAAAGGAAGAGGAAAAAAAGGGGGAGAAAGAGTGAAAGAAGGAAGCAGAGAGAGGTGAGATAAGAAAGAGAATAGGCAAGGGGGTGGAAGAGGAGGGCAGAGGGGAGAGGGAGAGGAGAGGGGACAGCCTGCTCCTCCTGCAGGGGAGCAATGGGCCCAGAGAGGGTCCCCGACTTGCTGGAGGTCCACAGGATGCATCGTACCTGGGCTGTGGCTCTCATTCTCATCAGTAAGGAATGGATCTGAAACCGAAAATCTTGGAGGCTCCAGGGAATGAGAGGAAAAAAAACCACATTTTAAAAATTATTTTATTTTTTAAATAGGTAACATATGCACATGGTACAAAACTCAAAGGCACAAAAAAGGGACACAGCTGCCCAGTTCTCCTTCCAGAGGCAACCCTCCCCGTTACCTGATTCCTGTGAATTTTTCTAGAGATAGTCTGAGTAGACACAAAAAGGCAGGTATACTATTTTGAAAACTTTACACAAAAGGTAGCACACTAAACACATTGTACTTACCTCTGGTTCTATTTTTCCCCTAAATCCATTCCACGCCCAGACATAGAGAGCTGTCTTATTCTTTTTAATGACTATAGTATTTCACTGTTTGAATGGACTCTAATTTTTTTTTTAATTAAGCTCTATACCTGACGTGGGGCTTGAACTCATGATCTCGAGGTCAAGAGTCATGTTCTACCAACTGAGCCAGCCAGGCACCCCTGGACTGTGATTTTTTTAATGTTTATTTATTTTGAGACATAGAGAGAGAGAAGGCTAATGGGGGAAGGGAAGAGAGAGGGAGAGAGAGAATCCTAAGCAGGCTCCACATTGTCAGTGCAGAACATGACATGGGGCTAGAACACACGAACCACAACGATCATGACCTGAGCCGAAATCAAGAGCCAGACACTTAACCAACTGAGCCAACCAGGTGCCCCTGGACTGTGATATTTTTAAATCACGAGAGATCTCATTCATATAAAAGAGTACACAAAACATTTCTGTATAGTTTAAGGAGCAAAAATAAAACTAACACTATGTAGCCTCCATCCAAGTCAAGAAATAAAACCTATCCAGCACTCTAGAAGCATCCTCCAAAGGTCCCCTTACAGATCTCTCCCTGTGTCTAGAAATAACACTATTCTAACTTTTTTAGTAATTATTTCCTCACTTTTCCTTATAGTTTTGCCACTTACCTAAACATCTCCGCAGTTTAGCTTTTATCTTAGCAGACTTTAACCTCATATAAAAAGAATAATGGTATAAATATTCTTTTGGGTCCTGCTTCTCTTTCCTACCTTCAGGTTGCATGTAGCCTTGGTCTGTTTTCATTGCAGTATAATATTCCATGGTTAAAAATCTTATTTAAACAGTTTTTCATTGGGGCACCTGGGTGGCGCAGTCGGTTGAGCGTCCGACTTCAGCCAGGTCACGATCTCGCGGTCCGTGAGTTCCAGCCCCGCGTCAGGCTCTGGGCTGATGGCTCAGAGCCTGGAGCCTGTTTCCGATTCTGTGTCTCCCTCTCTCTCTGCCCCTCCCCCGTTCATGCTCTGTCTCTCTCTGTCCCCAAAAAAATAAATAAACGTTGAAAAAAAAAAAATAAATAAAATAAACAGTCTTTCATTGATGTGGACATTTGGGTTGTTTCCAGTCTTTTGCTATTACAAATCATAATACAATCTATAAAATTTTCTAGTTTGCACATATCCTAGTGTGTGTCTTTGTTTTTTTTTAGGGAAGCTAGAGGGAATATAGGGAAGGTCTGAGTTACACGTTTCCTGGGCTGGATGGACTGGTAACACTGACTCAGAATGTCTGCTCTTATGCTTTTTGCTTGTCTCTAAAAAAGCACCGTTCAACACAAATAACAGAACGTCACTTTCTGCCTTCGATGAAAACAATGTAGGAGAAAGGCCCACTACTGTGGAAGTAAATGTTTGAAGGGAAGTTAAATGCTATAAATTCTCCTTTTTCTATATTTAATTTTTCAAGGTTAATCTTGATGGTTAAGAGATTGGTACTAGAAAGAAAATCACTACAACCGGGACGCCGGGGTGACTCAGTCGGTTGAGTATCCGGGTCATGATTTCGGCTCAGGTCATGATCCCAGGGTCTAGGGATCGAGTCCTGCAATGGGCTCCATGCTGGGTATGGAGCCTGCTTAAGATTCTCTCTCTCTCTCTCTCGTTCTCTCTCTCTCTCCTCTGCCCCTCCCCCCACTTGTGCACTCTCTCCCTGTCTCTCTTTAAAATAGAAAAAGAAAAAGAAAATCACCACAACTAAATGGAAGCTGAATGACCTCCTTATAGACACTAATAAATAGTATCAGAATATCTAAAATAGAAATTAAAAGCCTTCAATTATAAGTAATATTGAAAATTACATATCTGTCATATCCTAACTCACTGTAAAAAAAAAACAAACAGATAATTTAGATTCTATAACATAGGTGCACAGGAATTTTTGACTCCCTTCTTTTGATGTCAAAGGAGATGTGTTTTTTTTTTTTTTTTTATCGAGTCCTAATTGATGCATAATACTTTATTAGTTTTAGTTGTATTGCATTTAAACAAAATTTTTTTTAGGGGCACCTGGGTGGCTCAGTTGGTTGGGCAACCAACTTTGGCTCAGGTCATGATCTCACAGTTTGTGAGCTCGAGCCTTGTGTCAGGTTCTGGGCTGACAGCTCAGAGCCTGGAGTCTGCTTCCGATTCTGTGTCTCCCCCTCTCTCTACCCCTTCCCTGCTCACGCTCTGTGTCTGTCTCTCAGTAATAAATAAATGTTTAAAAAAAATTTTGTAATGTTTATTTTTGAGAGACAGAGACAACATGAGCGGGGGGGGGGGGGGGGAGGGGGAGGGGCAGAGAGAGAGAGGGAGGCACAGAATCGGAAGCAGGCTCCAGGCTCTGAGCTGTCAGCACGGAGTCCAATGCGGGTTTCGAACCCGTGAACAGTGAGATCATGACCTGAGCCAGTTGGACGCTTAACCAACTGAGCCACCCAGGTGCCCCTAGTTGTACCGCACTTTACATTTTGAGAAAGAGATACTGTCATATTGCCCTTGATGAAAGTTGTAACAACTTTCCCTCCTACCAGCAGCATATGACAGTGCTATTTACCCACTCCATAGGACAAGTGGGCAGCCCTGTGGAGTGCCAGGGAGGCCAGGCGGGCCTGGGTGGTGGAGGGCCAGGCGGCCCTTTGCCCTCATTGGACTGGGTTGCCGAGGGGGTAGACTGGGGACTATTGCAATCTCAGGGTGAGCAGGCAACAGGAAACGTGGGTGCTGCGTCCTCGAAGCTGACAAGACCTTGAACTTGCAGATCCCTTAACCTCATCCCAAAAGAGCTCTAAAATAAGGGAATGGCGCCCCGTCCCCACAGTCCCAGCAACTGGTCTCTATGGGGACTGACAGAGTATAGGGGAAAACTGAGGCCTCAGACCAAGCACTGGGAAAGTTGACCAAAAAAAGCTGAGCCCGTGTACAGAAATGGCCGTCTTGCAACTTCCTCTCATGGTTGAGACACTGGGGGAGGCTCCTCGGGCCCCAGTCTGTGTCGCCTGGGCCCCTCAGAGCTCCCCAGCACTGGGCTGGCTCTTTAGGGCCTGAGAACGTCCAACAAATATTTACTCAGGGCCTCTGTGGGCCAGGAGACCCAAAGAGGCAAAGACTCCTGCCCTTGTGGGGTTTGTTCTGGAGCAAGAAAGACAGGGCTGAGCACGTCTTTGAGGGCAGCTCACTGCAGGTTAGCAGGTAACAGCACTATAGGAAAAGAGCGGCCAGCTGGCTAAGGCAGGGCAGGCCATGCTCACCAAGAAGGGGAGATCTGAACAAACTCTGGGAGCCAGTGAGGGAGTGAGCTGAGCAGACCTCTGGGAGAAGAGCTCTGGGCAGGGACCCCAGCTCTGCAAAGTATGAGCCAGGACCAGCAGGGGGCTGGTGTGCCGGGAGGGGAGAGTGTGAGGGGCTGGGGCAGGCAGGGCTTAGTGGCAGACCTTGTGTGAAATTTCATTGCGACTGAGTGAAAAGGAGGTGCCCGCGAAGGGTGCCTTGTCCCAGGCGCTCAGAAAGTGCTTGTGAGGGACGCCTGGGTAGCTCAGTCGGTTAAGCTTCCGACTTCAGCTCAGGTGGTGATCTCACAGTTTGTGAGTTCGAGCCCCACATGCAGCTCTGTGCTGACAGCTCAGAGCCTGGAACCTGTTTCAGATTCTGCGTCTGCCTCTCTCCGCCCCTCCCCTGCTTGCACGCTCTCTCCCTCTCAAAAATAAATAAACTTAAAAAAAATAATAATAAACTTTAAAAGACAAAGGCAAGGGGAAAGAGCAGGCATTAACTGGTTCCACCCTCACATAATCCTATGAGGCAGGCATGGGAAAAGAGGCTCGAGGCTCTGGTGGGGGGCGGGGGGTGTACCCAAGGACACACAGCTGGTGAGTGGGTGGGAGGTGACTGCAGTGGTCCTGGGGCTGCTGTCCTTTCCTCAAGTCTCTCCCATGGATATTTCTCTGCCTAAAAATCCTCCTTGGTTCTTGCCTGTCCACAGGGTGCAGTCCAGCTCTGTCGCCTATGCTGGAGCCCCCAACGCCCAGGGTCCAGCCCACCTTTGCACCCTCTCCCATCCATGTGGACCAGCCCCACCCCCACCTCCAACCAGAAGACACTACTCAACATTCCCAGAACCTCTTTCTCAATCTCCCAGGCCTTGCTCACAGGCCCACCCCTTCCACACCCTAAGGCCTCTGTCTTTTGTGGGCTCTCCTCCTCTAGGCTGCCCTCCGGACACATCCTTCCCCCTTACCTCCATCTCTCCCCAGCCCCCCCGAATCTCTCCTCTTGCTCTGCACCAACCCCTGCCTCCAGCTCCCCAGCCCCAGCAACCAAGAAGCATCGAGTAGCCCAACCTCCTCTAAGGCCCAAATCTCGGCCATCCCTCCTCACCCCTGACTCTCGCTGACCAGGCCTGCAGCCTGGGAGCTCACCTCCCGGCCACATCACTCAGTCTCCGGCACCTCAAACCCACCGCCACCCACAGTGACTTCCTTCTGCTCACCACGGCAGCACCTCCCAGCACCACCCCCCCCCCAACCCCGTTTGCTCTCTGAAGAGAGGATGGCTTCTCCTCCAGGTGTAGGCCCCTTCTCCATGCAGCCCCTCCACCATCCTTCTCTCCCTAGGTACCCCTGGATCCTTCCCCACGATTGGCTGTGTGGCCTCTGAGCAAGTTCCTTCCCCTTCGGGAAGCTCAGACAACTCGATTCCACAGAGGGGTCAGCGAGACTCGCCTCCCAGAATCGTTCAAAGGACTGAAAGGATAATTTGTCGGTCTTTACCTAATATACAGGAGGGGTTCATTTAGTGCCCGTTTCCCTCACTGGCCTCCACACACGCTTACTGGGACCTGTGAAGGTTTAGGAGTGTGGCTCTGGAGACCGTGATTTGAATCCTGTCCCTGCCCTTTAGTCGCTGTGTAGCTGAGGGCAAGTCCCTTCTTAGGGCCTACGTGTCCCCACCTTTAAAATGGGGGCAATAACAGGCTGCACCTCACGAGGTTGTGAGAATTCCACAAAACAGCATGTATGATGTTCGTGTGCGGGGGGGGGGGGGGGGGGAGTGTGCACACCCGGCGTTCTTCCACAGGGAGGAAGGCTCACCCTGTCCCTGCGGGCTCAAGATCTCAGCAGAGGTCCTCTTCACAGCTTCCTTGGGAAAAGAGAAATGCGGGGAGCCAGGAAGCTGCTGGAGGAGAGCCCCATGACAATAGCCCCCCTCCCTCCTCTGCCCCCCTGGCACTTCTCTCTCACCCTCCCTGTGTGAGCAGTCAGCTCTCAGGAGGGGAAAGCCAGACAGAAAAGGGGCCCAGGACTGGAGCAGGGACCCTGAGATTGGATGAGAGGGGCCCTTTGAAAAGAAAAAGGAAAGGTAATAATTATACAACCGTCCTCATGGGCCCAGCACATTGGATCCTTACAGCGAGGCTATGGGACAGGGATGATCTCCATTTCACAGATGAGAAATGGGGCTCAGAGCGGACACTTTTCCGGGTCACAGGACTGAAAGAGCCAGACTCAGCACTGGACCCAGGCTTGTTTTACCCCAAAGCCTGTGCTCTGGGCCCAAGGCTGCCCAGTGTGTATGCCGTGAGTCCTTGGGAAGAGGTCTCTGTGCATATGACAGGAGGATCCTGAGGCGTAGGGCTAGGGAGAAACTTCGACTTCCGAGCTGTGGCCCAAGGCCAGTTTGAGGCCACCCAGGGGCCCTGGGTGGGGGTGGGGTACCACCCAGCGTGCGGAGCTAAAGGCGCGGGGCCTGGAAGGAGTTAACTGCATGAGGGGCCTGAGTGAATCAGAGGCTCCGCAGGCTGCGATGGAAATTCCCTGTGCATGGCGTGTGGTCACCCAGAAAAGGGAAATGGTGCTTTTCGGAGCAGGGGACGGCGGGGGCTGGAACCCGGGAGCAGACGCCTGCCCGGGTGGGGCTGGCGAGGGTGTTGTGACCAAAGACTCCTGGCCTCAGGCTCTGCTTAGGCTCTGGGTGGGAGAAAGGAGGTAAGGAGCCACCAGGCCAGGGCAGGCCTGGTCATTCTCCAGTGTGCCCATGGGCCCTGACGGATGGGTAGGAGTTCACCAGGCCCAGAGGAAGGAAGGGCACTCAGGCCGTGGGAACTACAAAGCACAGGAGTGTGACTCAGCATGAGAGTCTGTCCCCCATCCTTTTTCTGGAGAACTCTTTCCTGTCCTTTGGGCCCATCCCAAGTGATACCCCTCTGCACCCTGGGAGCACCATCACTCCCTATCTGTGTCCCAAGGCCTCAATTTCCATCTGGGAGCTCTCAGAATTTTGTAACTCATCTGCCTTCTACCCAGGACTGTGGCCAGGGTCATGTTGTAGCTTCAGAGGCAGCTTGCACCCAGCATAGAGCTGGCACCAAGTAGGTGCTTGGTGTTTGTGAAAAGCCAATTTCACAGGAAGGGGCTCTGAGGCTCAGAGAGGTTAGGAGAAACTCAACCAGCAGCTGGCTATGGCAGAGCAGGGCTCAGGCCAGGGCTTCTGCTCAGCTGGGACTTGGTGGGAGGCGGGGGCACTGGGCACTGACACCTGGCCAGGGGTGGCCATCTGACAACTATGCCGTCCAAAGCCTGCTTCTCTCTCAAGCATCAGACCAGCCCTGCTTTCGCTCTTGTCACAGTGCTAGGAGACTTCAGTCCTGCCAGTAGGGAGACTGGGGTACAAGATGGAACCAAAGGCAGTCAGGGAGAAGAGGGAATAGGATGTTAAGAAACCTTGAATCCCATCCAGAGGCTCTCTAGCTATGGGGCCTTGTACACGTGGTTTCCCCTCTGAGCCTCGGTTTCCACTTTATGATGGTGGTCTTGGGATAGGCTCGTTCTGGGGATGGAAAGATCTGACTGATGTCAACTGGAAACCTCTGCACCAATGTGAGGGAGTTGGTCTGTTATTAGTAATGAGTGTCACTTATGTGGCCTGTTGTCTCTCCTCGGAGTGGTCTCCTGCTGCAAGGCCATCCAGCCTGCCACTTCCTAAGCCGGGTGTGCCGCGGCCTCAGGCCCAGTGTCCCTCTGCACCGCACGAGGGCCTGTCCCCCACACCAACCCAAGGAGAGCAGTGGCTGGGTCCTCCTGTCCAGAAACATGCCCTCCAAAGTCCCCGGGTGCCCCAAGTTCCACCGTAGCACCCCAGATTCCTTGGCTCCTGTGAAGATGCGGGACGCCCAGAGAAACCACCCTCAGGAGGGATGGGCAGCATGGTGGCAGCCATTGGCGTTGGAGCTTTTCCAAGCACGAAGGGGAACTGAGAAGTGTGGGAATGTGCCTTGGGCCTGCCCAGGGTGGGCGGCCGGGCCCGGGTAGGAGGGGCTGTTCCAAGGAGTCCAGACCGATGGGGTCCTGGGGGTGCAGAGGAGAAGGGACCCGTCGGCCTGTGACAGTGGGGTTGGGCGTCACCGTGAGGTGCCTGCAGGTTGTCCAGACAGAGCTGGCCGGGCAGCGGGAGGCTGGGGAGCTGTGTGGAGAAGGAAAGAGGAAGCCATGGGGAGAGGGGGATGGGCTGCTGGGGATGGAGTGGGAGTGGGGGCTGGGGGGCCTGGAGCCACTTGGCCGCAGCCACTTCACTTCTCCCGGTTTCGGTTTGTAAATAGCTGCCGGCTCCGTGCAGGCGGGATGGGCCCTGCCCCTTCTGTGGCCTGTGTCCAGGGAGGCCCGGGCCTGAGTAGCTGCAGCTATTCAAAGCCTGCATTTGAGGACCCCAGGAGGCATGGAAGCTGGCCCGGCCTTTCTCTGGGTGGGCAGGTTTCGGTGGGCCCAGCACTGGGCAGCCCCAACCTGTGGTCACTGAGGTAATGCAGCTGGGGCAGAACTTGATGACTTGGCCACACTGAGCTTATTTATAACTGGGCCTCCGTGGGCAGAGGCAGCTGCTGAACCGCCAACTCAGCACTTGGTGCCGGGACAGGATAGTGGGGGCCAGGCCAGCCCGATGGTCCCTCAGTCTGGGCCTCGGGGTCTTGGGATCCCCAAGGCCTCTTTGGCTGGAACCAGTGCTTGTGCTGTCTGTGTTGCACAGACCTTGAGATTTAGGGCTTGTACTTGTGAGGTGGGCACCTCAGAACCTCCTAGACCAAGAGGGTGTCTGAACTCAGTGGACTGGTCGGTTCCCAGGGGGCTCATGCCTTGGCCTTCCTGGAAACTCTTCCTGCAGAGGTCAAGCACTGTCAGCAAAGTCACCAAGAAGCAAAGTCATCTCCCCTCCCATTCTTGCAATAGCAGTGCTTAAAAACAAAACAAGATGCGTTCGGGAAGAGGGCAATGCCAACTCCTGAGGCCTGGCCCTGATGGTGGCACTCCAGACACCTGACAGAGGGGGAAAGATGTGGCTCCCTCCTGAGGCTCCCGTGTCCCACCACACGGGTACCCATCTCCTTCTTAGACAGGAAGCACTGGCCCTGCCCCCACCCTCCAAAAGACCACTTCTGGAGAGGTGTCAGACCCCTTCCTAAGGTCTGTGGGAATAAAGCGGCTCCTAAAATCTTTCTCCCACTTTTGAATCCTTCTGGATCAATCTTGTCACCTACGACCCTCTGTCCCATCAACACCTCATCTCCCAGACTTGGTCCTGGCCTTCCCACCTCCAAGCCTTGTTCCAGTCTGGCCCCCGGCCTGGCATGCCCTTTCCTTCCCCCTAGTCTCTCCAAGGCCTATGCCAAGCCCTGCTCTGAGGGTCCCAGCCTCCGTGCCTACCTGTCCCCAAAGCAGAGGCTCTTGAAATATGAAATTCAAGGGGGATGTCAGAATTGGAGCAGAAATGGGCGAGAGATTTTAGATCATGGGGGCCACAATCACTACACAAAAGAGGAAGCCGACGCCTGCAGGGGGTCAGGGATGGCCAAAGGCACTCAGTGAGCAAAGAACAGAGCTGAGACCAAAACTACGCGCCCTGACTCCTGGACTGGAGCTCCCATCCCTGGACCTCTGACCTCCTGGGCCCCAGCTTGGCCTTGAGCGATGGCCCCACCTGGCCCCTCACACTTGGCAAAAGCTGTTGGGTATGGGAAGGATGGGTTGGTGTGGGGGTACCTCAGGCCATCCACTGCCCAGGTGTGAGGCCTGGCCTGGCAGGCCTACTCAGGCCCCTCTGGGCAGGGTTGGGGTGCCCAGCCCAGAGCCGCCCGGGCTGCAGCTGCCCCTGTTTCCACATCGGCAGTAGCAAGTCCGGGCCTGAGAAAACAGGAAGCGCCCAGTCACCACAGGAAGCATGTGTGCGCAGCCTCCCCACCCCCGGCCCATTGCAAAACGCCAACAGCCCCATTACCACAGGCACCACACAGTGGCGGGCAGAAACGCTCCAGCCGCCAGGACTGCCGAAGAACCGGACAGACAGACTCCAGCCCTGACTTGCCTGGGCCAGGCCACGGGGTGAATGTCCAGCCGTGGCCTTGAGGAGCCCAGGGTCCCCTAGGGTTCAGGCCTCATGCCTGACTCTGGATTCTAGAGCCTAATCCCAGACTGGCCTAGGCTAGGCCTGCTTTGGCCATCATTAAATCAGAATATGGGGTCAGGGGTCACAGGGAAGCCATTTCTCTGACTCGGGGGGTGGCACTGGAGGACTCTGTGCCTGTCCCTCAGACCCTGACAGGGCCTGATGCCCAAGCCTCGCTGACCCAGTTGGCCTAGATCCCACTGCCCCCACGACCTCAGGGAGCCATCTGCTGTCCAGTCCACGCCTGCCACGCCCTCTGCCCAGCCCCAGCCCTTCCCAACCGAGACTTTGCTGGCCCCTGGGGTCCTGCCCAGGCTACCCTCAGGAGACTAGCGCCCCTCCTCATCCCGCCCTGCCTGCCCCGACTCACCTCCCATTTCTGGCCACCCGGCCTCAACCCTTGGAAGGAGATGGGAGTGCAGCAAAGCTGAGGCCCGGTGCCTGGGGAGGCCTGTGCTCCTCCAGCCCCGGGGACGGCAAGGAAAAGAGAAGAGAGCAGAGCATTTCATGGCTATAATAAATCAAAGGGGGAAGTCAGAGCAGGAGAAATAAGAAACTTCCCTACCCTGGGCACAGGGACCTGCCAGGCAGCAGCCCCCAGCACCCCCACGGTCTTCCCTCCTCCCTTCTGCCTCCCTGGCCAGGACCCAGATCTGGTGCTTGCTCTCAGGCCTCGGGGCCCCACCTGCCCAGAGATCTCCTGGATGCCCAACAACCTTTCTTGCTGTGCACCCTGGATCCAGGCACCTCTAGGTGGGGCTTCAGTTTCCTCCTCATGGACTCAGAACTCCATGGGGCGGGGGGGAGGTGGCGGGGGTGCTGGCTTGGAGAGTGTATGGTCAGGCTGCCCAGCAGAGAGGGCTGAAGATGGGTAGTGCCCCTCTGGACAGGATGAAGAAATGAAAGAGGTGAAGGGAGGGAGGAGAGGCATTCTGGGAATTCCTGGTGGACAGTCGGGCTCAGCAGGACAAATGTCTGTGAGAGGGGACTGGAGGGCCAAGGCAAGAGGCAGGAGTAGGGAACAGAGGTGGGGAGAGCCCTGTGTTGTGAGAGCAGGCAGGGCCTTGACTTCAACTCAATTCCACTCAATTCCTGCACTCTCTCAAACCAGACCAAGGGGCCCAGGGGCCTGGGCGCCACTGTTTGTCCCCTCCCCCCATCATGTCTTCCTGAAGTGTCCACTCAACAGAGATACTGGGAGGGGAAACATTTTTTTCAGGCAGGGGGAAAGCTCACATATTAAAAAAGGAGAATGAGGGGCGCCTGGGTGGCCAAGTCAGTTAAGCATCTGCCTCTTGATTTGGGCTCAGGTCCTGATCTCATGGTTTGTGACATTGAGTCCCGCTTGGGGCTTTGGGCTGACTGTGCAGAGCCTGCTTCGGATTCTCTCTCTTTCTCTCTCTCTCCCTCTCTGCACCCCTCCTCTGCTTGCTCTCTCTCTCTCTCTCTCTCAAAATAAATAAACAAATTTTTAAAAAAAGGAAGATGCAAATCTGTATGAATTTTTAAGATAAAATAAGGAATTTCAGAAACATTTTGCTAGTTTTGGGGCCTCTATGAGCCATGCACCCAGATACCAAGCAGACCCTCCTCCAGTGGCATTGGGGTGCATTGTGGAGACTCAGCCTGCCTCCACTTGAAGCCCTCCTGAGACAGTGTGCTCACTCCCTGACTCCAGGGGTCTCTCTCTCACTGCGAGCAAGTTCTCCTCAGCCCCAGCCCTGAGTCTGCACACGATGTCTCCTGGACAGCTACCAGCCTGGAGCTCAAGGCTAACAGAAGAGCCTGGCAGGGCCCAGGATCCTTCTGAGCCTCTAAGATCACGCTGCTTCATTCACGACCTCGTCAGGCAGATAAGATAAGAAATTGGCAGTGACTGTTGGGAGTCCAGGCTGCCGAGCCAGACAGATCCAAGAGCATGCAGGGTGTGACCGTAACTCCCACCCTCAGTTTCCCCACTTGGAAAATGCCTACCTAGAAAATTTGCAAAGAAAGACAAAGGAGATCACAGGGTGATCGTGGGGCCTGCATCACACAGTGGCCTCTGACACTCTCATCTCCTCCCAGAAGCACCTATTTCCTCCCTCCTTTCCCTTTCACCTGCCTGAGGTGGGGTGAGAACTTCTATTCCCTGCTCTCCTCTGCACCCCTACCCCCCAGGGCCCTTGGCCTCGCTCTGACCTGTCCTGATCTGGGAGAGTGTTAGCGCTGAGGTTCCCAGCCCTACCCCAAGGGGCTCCCTCTGTGAGATGAGACTTTGAAGGCCCAAACTCCTGCTCTGACAGGACTCCCCATTTCTGTTCACACCTCCTGCCCTCGCATAACACCTCACTTTCATCCTCAGACAGCTACAACTGTTGTTTTTTAAATTTAGTTATTTATTTTGAGAGAAAGAGAAAGTACGAGCAGGGGAGGGGTAGCAAACGTGAGAATCCTGAGCAGGCCCTGCACTGCCAGTGGGGAGCCCGTTGCGGGGCTCGAACTCACGAACTGTGAGATCATGACCGGAGCCAAAGTCCGTTGCTTAACCCACTGAGCCACCCAGGTGCCCCATCCACTTTTGTAACAACTGGTGGCATTCACTAGGCGCTTTACATACATAACAGGTCAGAATCCTCACAGGTATTCTTATCCCCATTTCAAATATGAGGCAACTGAGGCTCAGAGGGGAGGAAGGTCAGCTGGCCAAAAAGCAACAGCTCTGAGGTGAGAACTTGGTTCTGTCCTCCAACCCAGTGGAAATCCTATGCAAACCATGAGGCAAAGCAGCAGGTCTTTTGGGGTGTCACCGCTGCCCAGGCCCATGGTCCTGGCCCATTCCCGGCTCCCCTGCCCTGTCCCCATCACCACAGTCTCTTGCTTCTCCTGGTCTCGGTTGTAAGATGTCAGAGTTGGACACATTCCGGCCTCAAGTGCCCACGAGAGCAAAGAGGTTATAAAAACAGAAAGGTGAGCAGTCTGCTGAATCAAGGGCTCTCCTTGGCTCCCTGCCCTGGGAATTCACACCCAGCAGTGCACTTAACTCCCTAGGGAGAAAGCCTCAAGGGAGCCGTGTTCCCTGCTAGTGAGAACCAAAACATTGGTGCCAGACCTTGTTGTAGAGCAACAGAGACCGTCCCCTGGCTAAGTGAGTTAACCCTAAAATGGAGAGAAAAATGCCTCTCCTGGCCTGGAGAGTTCACAGAAGGGAAGTTTCTTTCTAAAAGCCAAGAGCTCAGCCCCTCTTCATGCATGGTCTCATTTAAGCCCCATAACAGTTCTGACAGGTCGGTGCTATTATTACTCCCATTTTACAGATGAGAAATCTGAGGCGGAGGAGTCTTCCTAAGATCACACAGCCCTGCAGGGGCTTGAACCCCAGTCCTGTGTAACTGCAAGTCAGGTGCATTTATACTGCCTCAGAGAGGTTCCTCTTCCTTTCTCCTAGGAACTGTTCTCTGCCACCACCAACCCGCAGGGTCAGGGGCCCTGAGTGGCGAGTTGAACCATGACTGGATGGCCCTGCCCAGCTGTGGTGCAGTCCCCAAATGCCTGACTGCCCTTGCTTCTTGGGTTGGGCTTGTGGATGGCTTCCTGGGCACGCAAGGGGTTGGGGCCAGCTGCAGCAGGGACTCCTCCAGGCAGTTCCCCAGGCATATTGTTTGCGGCCATCCTACCCTGCAATCAGGTAGGTGTCTGTCTCTTGCAGAGGGGTGTTATAAGTTCCTGTAGGGGCCCTCCCGGCAAGGCAAGGAAACAGAGAAACCAGACTTGAGCTTCTCTCTGGTTTAAGCACCTTCCAAGGCCCTGGCAGAGGCCTCTGCAAATTTATATTTGTGATTTTGTAGTCTTTTTCTTAACGAGGACCTCAAATTGTAAAAGCATCAGGCTCCACACAACCTAGCTCTGTCCCCACGCTGAGGACAGTGGAAAGTGTTCCATCCTCCTCTGGCTCCCTGGCTCTGAGGCAAGCGAGACCCCCACTTTCCCATCTCTGCAACGAGATTGAAGCCGGGAGACAGGCGGGTACAGCAGGGGCAAGGAGAAGGGATCAGGGTCCCCATCCTTTACAAAAGGCTCAGATCTGCAGAGGGTTTTCACCAGCCTGCATTTGTTGCATCTCCAACAGCTTCGCGGAGTAAATGGAGCCTCCTACCCCCGTTTTCCAGTTGAGATAACTGAGGCCGGGAACAGAAGGTGCAGGCCAGGAACAGAAGGTGCAGGCCAGAGCCTCTCCCCCACGGGCCCCGGGGGGCTCCGCCCAGGATGCCGAGCCAGGGTTGGAGGGAGTAGGGGACAGAGGGTGCGGGGACGGCGCAGCGGAGGCAGTGGGGAGGCGGCGGCGTCCCGCACTGTCTCACCGCAGGACCGACCTCGGCGCTTATCTGCTCGGGCAGCTTCCGCCCCCCACCCCAGCCCCCGCCGCAGCCCGGGCCCCCGCCCCCGCCTCCGGAGGGCCGGCCCGAGGGCCCCTCCCCCGGCGCCCGCCCCCAGGGAGCGCCGAGCTAGCAGGGCGCTGCCCGGCCGAGCGGAGAGGGGCCCGGCCCCCAGATGAGGCGCCGGAAGTGATCAATAACCCCGGGGGGGCGGGGGCGCCTCCTGCCTCCAGCCCGCCGCGCCAGGCCGAGCGGGGGTCCCCTGGGCAAAGCTGGGAGAGAGGCTGCGAGGGAAGAGGAGCGGGGTCCCCTAAAGGCCGGAAAGCTGGAGGAGAGGCGGGGTCGGTCTGCACCGGGTTCGGAGGGACACGAGCCCGCCCCCCGCCCCCAACACACACGCACAAGTGCACACGCACACACTAGCAACGCCCATGGGCGTCCCTGGCACAGATGTGGGAGGGAAGAGAGAAGTGGAGACACCTTAGAGAAAGTGAAAAGTAAGCCGCAAACGGGAGCAGACGCCCGCCACGTGCAACTGGCAAAGGTTAAGCATCAAAAATACATAAAGAACTCTTGCAAATCCATAGGGGGGAAAAACACAAAATATCCGGCAGAAAAATTGATAAGCGACGTGAAAAGGCATTTTAAAGAAGAGGAAGCACATGTGTTCAAGTGAACATCTTAAGAGATGTTCAAGTTCATTGGTAGTGAAGGAACAACAGCGACGACCACGGTGGGATGCTATTTTACAGCACTGGAAGGGCAAAAATTAAGCCTGACAGCACCCAGTGTTGGAGAAGAGGTGGAGCCGCACAATCTCCCGTGCATCGCTAGCCAGCAACTCTGTGTAACCACTGGAGAAGACAATCTGGCCTTATCTTATAATGCGGAGACGCAGCAGATCCCCACCCCCCAGGCATAAAATCAAGAGAGACCTTGGCTTGTGCTCCAAGAGACCTGGGCGGGAACGTTCAAAGATACACTGTTCTTAATAGCAAAACTCTGGGAGTAACCCAAGTGAACACTAAGGAGAGCGGGTAAATAAATTACAGTGGATACATCCACACAACGATAAGGCAGTTCAGCAGTTAAGCAAGCAAATGAACCAGTTTCACATAATGGCATAAATGCATCTTAGCACCATACTGTTGAGTGCAAAAGCCAGTCCCAGAAAACAAATACCCTTCCTGTGAAGTTCAAAACCAAGGCAAACCATATCTCTACAAATAGCAATGTTGGCTCCTTCCTTCTAATACTTTTGTTATTAGGAGATGACAAAAGACTGAAGAGTAATACTGAGAAATTATGAGAACCTATAAAAAATATATAGTTGGTTTACCAGGTATCAAAGGAATACATAAAAACAATTTGCCTTCCTGTCAGCTATCATTGAATCGTTCAGAATGTAATGGGAAATATCCTATTCAAAATATCTGAAAAAAATGCAACATATCTTAAAGTAAACTTATTAATAGTTATGCAGGGCCTATATGAAAACAATTGTAAGAATCACTGAACGATGTAAAAGAAAACTTTAGAACAACTTTTATTTTCCTTAGCTTTAAAAAGAGCCAAGGGCCGCCTGGCTGGCTCAGTCGGTGGAGCATGTGACTCGTGATCTCGGGTTGTGAGTTTGAGCCCCACGTTGCGTGTAGAGATTACTTAAAAATAAAAGCTTAAAAAAAGAGAGAGAGAGAGAGAGAGAGAGGCACCTGGGTGGCTCAGTCAGTTAAGCGTCTGCCTCTTGATTTCAGCTCAGGTCAGGAGCTCATGGTCTGAGATGGAGCCCTCTGTGGGGCTCTGCATTGAGTGTGGAGCCTGCTTGGGATTTACTCTCTGCCCCTTCCCTGCTTGCTTGCAAGTGCACAATTTCTTTCAAAATAAATAAACAAACATTAAAAAAAAAAAAAAAAACTTGAAAAGGAAAGATCTTGAAAACCTGATCATCACAAAATTCAGCTTCCCCCAAGAAGGAGACAGGGAGATGGGATGGGGGCCGGAGTGACAAGTAAACAAATATATCAATAAACACATAAATTAAGTAAAGGAGGGCCTGCAAAGGCCCAGATGGCTGTGCATAATGCAGAAGTATCTGCATTTGTGCTCCTGAAGGGGAAAGGGAGACATTAAAGCCATTTGGACTGACTTTTATTCAGGGTATAGGCAAGAGGTTGTCTTTCTTTCCAGAAGCCCATATGGAATGGGGGGAAAGGCCTGTGCATGCAGGGGACAGGGCTAAAAAAAACCCCTAAGACACACAACACTGAGGGCCTTCAGCCTGGACAGATCCAGAAGGCTTCAGGGAAGGCTTGTAAAAGGGCTGAATTTCAATCAACAGAAATGGCAGAAGGGGAGAAATATGCCAGGCCTGCCAGGGGGTGGGATGGCGATTACAAAGGGGGTTATAAAGGCAGAGAGACCAGACAGAAAGAAGTGAGGCTTGGCTGCCCAGGAAGGGTTGTGCTATGAAGCTGCTAGTGCCTCGTCTGGCCAGAGCTCAGGATCTGGGGGGTAAAGCACCCCAGAAACTCACTAGGGGGCTGAGGCTGCTCTAAGAAGGGTGACTTGAGAGAGGGTTAAGGTCAGGGGTTCCTTAGGGGCAGATTCAGTTGGGAGAGGCTGAGCCTGAAGCCGCTGTAAGAGTAACAGGCCTCATTTCACAGCTGTACTCACGGGCAAGGAGCTCACCACCCTGAGCCTCAGAAGCCTCTCTACAAGAGGTTGCTGCCAGCCTGTGGACCCAAAGAAAGCCCTGAAAAGGAGAAGGCCTCTGGAAGCAAAAAAAAAAAAAAAAAAATGTGCATCAACCCCCACCCTAGAGTGTCTAGCCCTGTGCAGCCAGAGGAGGGGAGGTTGTCAGAACATTGACAATGCCAGACCTTGATGGTCTTGCAGCCCCCACCTTGTCAGCAGGCCCAGGCCCAGAGGCAGTCCTCCCTTCTAGAAATAGAGGGCTGAGACCTTGTTGTTGAAAAGGGCCCCCACTAAAGATACCAAAGCCAGGAACGATGTGTTAAAGTCAGACCCAGTGAGGTCGGAAAAACGGATCTGCAGCCCCCCCCTCAGAGGCCTCCCAGCCACACAGATCCGAGCACTGTCTAGGCCCATCCACCCTGCTAAAATTTTTCTGCCCAGGGCCACGACTCAGGAGGTCGCTGTGGCCTCCAAACCGATTGATAAATGTGTTGGAAAACACTCATCCGTCATCTGTGCTCAGCAAGGAGATGGTCCCCACCTTGTGTCTTTAAGTTATCTGTTCATTGCTATAACATTTTCTTTATACCCATATATCCACACATGTAAATAATTATAATACCTAAGCCTTAAAGAGAACTTGTCGTATGCCAGGCATAGTTCTAAATGCTCTGTGTGTATTCCCTCATTTACTCCTGACAACAATCTGACACAGAAATCCACTTTACAGATGAGGAAACTGAGGCATAGGATGTCAAGTAATTTGCTCCAGGAAGTCTGGTACAAGAATCTGGCTGTCTTAACCATAAAGCTATGAGGTCATCAAATAAATCAATAAATAAGTTGAGATTTTATGTACACATGTATATACATTTGTACATAATTGCATAAATGTGATCATATTCATGTTTTGACGTGCTTTTAAATTTTGCTTTTATATTTTTCCTCCCCACCCATCCATGGAATCCATGTTATCACTCAATGTTTGATCTTCTATATTTTTTATTATTCACAATTATACATAGTCTTCTATATACTGATGCCTATAATCACATATATTTAGACAGGGTTCCTTTTGTCATTATTTTAAAAGAGCAGATCATATTAAATAAATATTTCTGCATCTTTCTTTTCTCACCTGGAAGCCCCTGGCAGATCTAATTCATTGCTTTTAACAGCACACATCAGTCCACACACCGTCTTTTCACCTGGTCCCCTCTGCTCATGGTCCTCTTCTAGAGCCCCCCAGTGTGCTTCTTTACTCCATTAGGGAGTTTGATGGTGGAAATTCCAGGCTAGGTGAGAGGAAAGGACAGTGAGAAGGCAGCCAGGTGACGTTTCTGGCTGGGTCTTGCCTTACCCTCTTGCTGGGGGCCAGCAGCCCTCAGCCCCCAGAGGCAGGAATGCTAACTTGACTGTCTTATTGTGAAATCATTTGTATATTGTGAAGTGCTTTGCATATGATTAAGTGATTTGCATACGGGGGGGCGGGTGCATCTTTGACATCCCAGAGCAGCATCCCTGAGCGGCTTCCTCCCTTCGCAAAAAAACCAACCCAGGGCTTCCACTTCAGAACTCGCCTATGGGCTTGGTGTGGTGAGACAGACACGGGGCTTTCAGAGGAAAGCTGATCCCGCCTGGAAGGAGCTGGAGGTCCAAGAAAAGCACACATTGGAGTGTGGTCAACAGGCATCAGCTGCAGTATGTGAGTCATGTGCCCTCAGAGCCCCCAGTAGGCGAGAGCAACACAGGACAGTTGAAGGGAACCAGCATGGGTGACGAATGAGGGTCAGAGGTTTGAAGACCCCTACCCTGTCGCAATCTCTGCCCAAATGGGTATCCACGTGCCCCATCCTGAATATTATACAGTCTTGGCTGATTCCCAGCAAAAGATGCAATGTGGAACCTCCAAGCCAGACTCCCACCTCCCTGGAAGTGAGAGGTGCTGTCACATGCTCTGGGCTCAGGGACACCCAGGGGGAAACCTGGCTCTGCCATCTGTGCCACTGCGTGACCCCGGGGCTAACAGTACCCACCTCAGTGGGGCAGAATGAGGATTCAGTGAGATAATGCAGATGGAGTGAATGGCACGCAACAGTGTCCAGTAAATTGTAGATATAATAATGCTATTTATTGTTTGCTGCCCTAGTCTGAGGTTAGGCCTACCTTCCTCCAGGTGAGGCAAGCACAAAAGGGAGCTGCCCCAGGTTTGGGGTTCCAAGCAACAGTGTCAAGCCACCACGCATTGGACCCCAAAGGGTTACAAGCCCTGGAGACAAAGGCCTGAGGTTCCCAGTGAAAAACCAAAGCATAAAAATAATTCGATGAGTAAGAATAAAATTCCCTCTTCTGAGGTTCCCGAGGCTAGGCCCCTCCCTGCGGCGGGCACTTCCCCTTTCCCTTGTTCATGGAGGAGCCTGGCCGGTTTGACTCACAGCAGGAGCGCCCAAGCCAGGCACCCACCCCGACCCCGGCCGGGCTCCGGGCTCCGGGCTCCGGGCTGCGAGGGCTGGCAGCGGAGCGCGCCCTCGTGCGGCCGTGGGCGACACTGCAGCCCGAGAGAGGAAGCGGCGGCCGGAGCCGCAAGCCCAGCCACCCAGCGGCTCGCGGTCCCTGCGGGGCCGCCCTCTCCGCCCCGCCCAGCGGGGGCTGAGCGCCTCGCTCCTGGGGCTCCCACTTCCGCCGGGCCCTCCCCTCCGCCCCCGATCCTCCCGGGCGGAAGTGCGCCTGGGCCTCCCGGGTCCCCCACGGCCGCGAGACGGAAGCGCGCCTCGACCGCCGCTCCCCTCGACCCTGCGGCGCGCCGCGCGTCGGGTTCCGGACAGGTCCCGTGTGACGTGGCCGCGCTCCGGGGGCGGCTCCGGGCTGGGGGCCGGGCGGCGGACCGGGCGGGGCAGACCCGGGGCGGGGCGCGGCGCCGCAGCTGGATGGCTGGGGCCGCCCGGAGCGCCGCCGCCGCCGCTGCCGCACGGTGAGTGACCGCCCGACCCTCGGGGCCCGCGCCCCGGGCGGGACGCCTCGGCCGATCCCCCCCACCCCACCCCGACCCCGGCCCTGCCGCTCCCGGGCAGACCCGGGCCTCTGGCGCAGAGCCCGGGAATTCAACTTCCTAGGGCTTCTCTTCTCCCCTGTCGCCCTGCACGTCGCTGCCCATCGCTCCCTCGCTGCCCATCGCTCCCTCGCTTTCCTCCTCCGTGTCCGTCTCCCAGTCTCTCTGGCTCTCTCACTCCTGACTTTCTCTTGCTTTCTCCTTTCCCTCTGCTCTCTGGCTCTCCGTCCTCCGCTTCCCCTCTGCCCAGACTGTGGTCCCCTCACCTCTGCGTGCCCTGTCTTGGCCTCAAGTCCGGCCCGGCCCAGTCCTGCCTTTGGACCCCGTGGAGCCCAGCGGGTTTCCTCAGTCTCTCGTAAGGGCCTGTGGAGGTCCTGGACGCGGGCATCTTTTTCAGCCTCCCACGGCCATCAGGGGATGAGGAAACTGAGGCAGGGACATCGCCAGCTCAAGGTCACGGCCAGATGAGGCAGGGCAGACCGCATTTAAACCTCATGCCTGAGTTTCCAGATTGAACTTCTCTCTTAGTTGACTCACATCCACATCCTGTGATCCAGAGGCTGGGAACCTTCCTGCTGCCCGGTGCCCCATGTCTCCTGCAATATAAGGAGGGCTCTCCCTGCCCCCTCCCTGCCGGGCACAGTTCACCTGCATCAGCAAGCTTGAGGCCTTCGCAGCCTGTGCGGGAGGCAGTTCTGTTATCCTACAGAGGAGGAAACTGAGGCTCAGGTGCTGCAGGGACTTTGCCTACACTCAAAAAGCCATAGCTGCAGAGCACAAAGTTTACGGCAGGTCTCCGAAGCGTGTGCCCTGCACAGCTGTGAGGCAGTTCCTAACTGAAGGATCTTTCTCTTCAGCCCTACGTCCTGTCTGACTCCGTGCCCTGGGGACAGTGGGCTCATTGCCTAGGGAGAAGCTCTTGACGGTTCTGCCCTAGCTCAGCTGCTCGCTTTCCCCACCTGCGCCTCCCAGTGTCGCCCATCAAGCTAGACAGTGCCAGCCTCAGTCCCCTGGGGCGTCCTCAGTGGGGCATGTCCTGGCCGCGGGGCCTCCCCTGGCAGCTAGAGACACCCGACTGGGCTGGGCCTGCCGGTGGCTGAAGGGAGCCCAGCCAGCGCCTCACCCCGTCATTAGGGAAAGTTTAGCCCCAGGCAGACGTGCTGACACACAGTCTGCAGCTGGCTCAGAAGGAAACAATGTGTGGTCCTTGGGAGTGGGGTGTAGAAGAGTAGAGCCCCTTTACTCTGTGAACCCATCACTGGGATCAGAAGCCCTGGGCAAGGCAAGCAGGAGAGTGGATGCCATGGCCGCTTGTAGGGAGGAGGGTTAAGATGCCACGTTTGCTAAGCAGGTGTGCGGCCAAGGGTGGCAGCTCACGTAAGAGGCCTTTGTGTTTTTCAGCACGTGGCATGCCTGGATGTCCCTGCCCTGGCTGGGGCATGGCGGGCCAGAGGCTCCTCTTCTTCACTGCTCTTGTCCTAGAGCTCCTGGGAGGGGCTGGGGGTTCCCAGCAGGCCCTGAGGAGCCGGGGGCCTGCCGCGGCCTGTCGTCTAGACAACAAAGAAAGCGAATCCTGGGGGGCCCTGCTGAGTGGAGAGAGGCTGGACACCTGGATCTGCTCCCTCCTGGGCTCACTCATGGTGGGGCTCAGTGGGGTCTTCCCACTGCTCGTGATTCCCCTGGAGATGGGGACTATGCTGCGCTCAGAAGGTAGGTGACCCTCCTCTGGTGCCCAGGGCAGCCAGCAGCGTGGAAAACATCGCTGCTCTCCCTGGTAGAGTGGGGCCTCACGTCCCAGGTTTCAGTGTGTCTGAGGTGGAGGGCGGGGACACATGTAACTTCTCACTTTGGTCCTGTGAGACCAGGGTGTGCCATGCTCTTTCCTTCGTTCATCCTTTGTTTGTTCCGAAAGAATCAAAGTCAGCAGACGTTCACCAAGAAACAGTATAGACACTGGTTGGAAATATGAGTGCCAGGCTGCTTGGGTTCAACCCCTGGCTCAGCCACTTTCCAGCTGGGTGGCATCGGGCAAGTTGCTTGAGGCTCAGGCTCCCAACCTTAAAAAGGGGCATAATACGGGGCACCTGGGTGGCTCAGTCGGTGAAGCATCCGACTCTTGGTTCCAGCTCAGGTCATGATGTCATGGATCATGGGTTCAAGCCTGCATCGGGCTCTGTGCTGACAGTGTGGGGCCTGCTTGGGATTCTCTCCCTCCCTCTGTCTCTGCCCCTCCTCTGCTCATTCTGTCTCTCTCTCAAAATAAATAAACTTGAAGAATAGTTTTTAAGAATGGGCATAATCCTAGTATGTACTTCATAGGTACTGCTGTGAAGATGAAATGAGCTAATATTGGTAAAAGCACTTAGAAGGCTGCCTGGTGCAGGGGAAAGGGCAGCGTGTTCACAGGCCGTGTGCCGGCTACAGGGATGCGGTGCCTTGCCCTTCAGTCTCTGCTCATAGTGCAAAAGACCCTCCTACCAAGGGCCCCTGGGTCAGCCTTACCCAGGTAGCCAGCCTGCCTCTGGGGAGGGGATCTGGGAGGCAGGGCACCGGCATGGGCAGAAGCTGCCCTTTTGTGCCAGATACATGTACTGTCCACAAATGACATGTTGTGATGAAAACCAAAGAGACTAGATGGGTAGCTGCTAAAACTAGGTGCCTGCTGCCTCACCCAGGAATGCAACATGCTAGGTCTGGACCAGACTCCTGGAATCTGTTGGAAATGCCTGCTCCAGGGGTTTCTGCCGCTTGCGAGGCTCAGGAGCTGTTCATTCAGCAGATGGTTACGAGCACATCTATGCCCTGCGCCAGGCTGACGGCTGGTGCCGCAGCTGTGAATGGGGCCGATGTGGGGCCCTGCTGTCATGCCTGTGCCCGTGCATCCTCTCAGCCCCTCTTACCGTGTCCCGGTGAGTCAGCATAGGGAGGACTTGGATTATTAGCCCCATTTCACAAATGGGGAAGCACAGGCATGGAGGGGTCCTTTGATAAGGCTGAGGTCACACAGCCTGGAAGCGGCAGCTTTTCCTGGGATTCCACCCGATCACCAAGCTGCCTCTGCCCTCTGGGCCTGTTTCTCTACAAACCAAGAGTTTGGACATAGTCTTCTTAGGGCACTTCCAACTCTGGATGCTGCAAGTCTGCAAAAGTCCCCAAATCTCTGCCACTTTTCCAAGAGTGACCGTGGCTGTGAAAAGAAAAATTCCCACTCGGAGAGCACTTGCTATATGTATTGCAATTTAATTGCCCCAAGATCCCTATCAGATATAATTATCCCCAGTTTACAGATGGGAAAACGAATCCCAGAAGTTACCTGCCCAAGGTCACCAGCTTGTGGGTTGGGGAGCTGGGACCTTTTGGACTCCCAAGCCCAGTCTCCTAACTGTGAAGCACTAGTTAGTGCTCCACAGTCATCCAGCAGGTCGTGATGTATTTCCTGTTGAGCACCCAGCCAGTGCTGGGCCTGGGGGTGGGGGTGGGGGGGTGGGGTCGGTGCTCCAGGAAGGGCAGGAGGCCAAGTCCAGCCTTCTGGAGGCTTGCAGTCTGGTTGGAAAAACATAGCGCCCAGTAAGCTGGGTGGGGCAGAGGTCGGGCCTGCGGTTCTGGTAGATCAGCCCCAGGCCCCGAATCTCTTTTGTAGCTGGGGCCAGACGTCTGAAACAGCTGCTCAGCTTTGCGTTGGGGGGACTTTTGGGCAATGTGTTTCTCCACCTGCTGCCTGAGGCGTGGGCCTACACATGCAGTGCCAGCCCTGGTGAGTGAGGCTGCAGTTGGGCAGGAGGGCAGAGGGAGCTGGTGCCCATGCCTAAGGTTGGCCTAGGCCCTACCTGCTCTGCCAGAATGACTGGGAGAGGGGTTCTGGGCGTCTGGCAGGGAACGTGCCCTGGCCCCGATACCCTGGCCCCTGTGGGAGTCCCTGGGGCCCAGCTTTCCCACCAGCCATTCCTGTCCCCCTTCCCCTGTCACTGCCCCTGACTAGATCCCATTCCAAATGGCCCCCCTTCTGTGGCCCTGGCTTGGCCTGGCCTGTCAGTGCTGCCCCCTGCAGGTGGTGAGGGGCAGAGCCTGCAGCAGCAACAGCAACTGGGACTGTGGGTCATTGCTGGCTTCCTGACCTTTCTGGCATTGGAGAAGATGTTCCTGGACAGCAAGGAGAAGGAGGGGACCAGCCAGGTGAGCTCCACATCCCAGGGTCCGGACAAGCTGGCCTCTACTCTGTGGTGGTTGAGGGCCTGCAGGCCCAGGTTCTGAATTGAACCCTGAAAAGTGGGTCTCTTGGCCATTCCCTGGGGGCTCTGGGAGGCTGGGCCAACTGGGAAGATCTGGGGAGTGACGACATTGGCCCTGCTCTGGCTTGTTCTCATAGACTGATGGCGGCAGCCGTGTGGGAGGCACAGGATCAGTTGGGTCTGGGTACATGCGGCTTATTGAGCAGCAGAGAAGTCTAGCTAGACAAAAGGGGCAAGGGTCTCCCTGCCTCTGTTTCTCCATCTCTTGCTCCTTTCCTGTGTCTACCCTGGCCAAGTGGGGGAGCATCTAATGTCACCTCTCCCTCCTTCTCCTGGCCCTAGGCCCCCAGCAAAGACCCTGCCGCTGCTGCCGCGCTCAATGGAGGCCGCTATCTGGCCCAGCCGGCTGCAGAGCCTGGCGTGAGCGCCGTGGTCCGGACCATCAAAGTGAGTGGCCCGCTCAGGGTCCCCTCTCCCTGCAGCTGTTCCTCCCCACAAGTGGCAGGGCCAGCTGAGCCCTGCCCACCCAGGTCAACCTGGCTTCCTCTCCCCTCATGCAGGTCAGTGGCTATCTCAACCTGCTGGCCAACACCATAGACAACTTCACTCATGGTCTGGCTGTAGCTGCCAGCTTCCTTGTGAGCAAGAAGGTGAGTGGCGACTGCGACAGTGGGGACCCAGGCATTTCTGGGGGGAATGATGGTGCCTATGTAGACCAGGTGGTTCTACCTCCAAAATAAGCTTCCAGCTTCTGTCCTTCCTGCTCCCTCCACCATCCACACCCCCATCTAAGCCCCAAGGGCTCCTGCATGAGGCCGCCTTCTGTCCCAAGCCAAACACTCCTTTTTGGGATCACATACCTCTGCCAGGCTGCTAGGCTTGGGCCCTGCCTGCTTCTAGATGCTTCTCACCCACTTCTGCACTCTGTCCTCTGAGCTCTGACATTAGTGGTCCGCCTACTCTTGAACTGGCCGAGCTCTTTCCCCGCTCATGGCCTCCACCTCACACTACCCCGTCTGCCTGGAATGTTCTTCCTCCCACTCTTTGAAACACTGGCTCCTTATCCTTCAGGCTTCGACTTAAATGCACTTCCTCAGAGGCCTTTGCTGACCCCTCATCTAAATTAGGCCCCTGTCACTTGTGTCTATGACACCCAGTCCATCTCTTCTTCTGCAGTACTTATCACTGTAATCATGCAGTTCTTTGTGTGTTCATTCAGTCCTTGCCTCCTGCTTTGTGAAGGCAGGTTCCTTGTGTGTTGTATTCACTGCTGTATTTCTAGTAGCCAAATGGTGTCCGGCCAGAGCACTCAGCAGAATAAATATTTGTAGAATGAGTGGACGAGTGGGTGCCTGGCCCTGGGCCCAGAACCCCACAGACTCCTTCCCTGCAGATTGGGCTCCTGACCACCATGGCCATCCTTCTGCACGAGATCCCCCATGAGGTGTGTGCCAGAGGGTCTCCATGGCGGCAGTGGGGACGTGGGGCTTCAGAGGGGGTGGGGGTAGGAAGCCCAGCAGTAGCAGCCTTGGGGGCTGGGCTCCGGAGGCCTGGAGCTCTCAGCCCACCAGGCTGCAGCTTCCATCTCAGCTGTGCTCCAGCCTCCTGGGGACTGGGGTCCCAGCCTAGGGGATGTGGGCTTGGCGGGGGGCCCAGCAGCAAGGCCGGTGCAGGGGGCTCGGTGTGCATGTCCGTACCTGACCCCTGGGGCCCAGAGTGATCATCTGGACCTCCCCTCAGGTGGGCGACTTTGCCATCCTGCTCCGGGCCGGCTTTGACCGATGGAGCGCAGCCAAGCTGCAGCTCTCGACCGCACTGGGGGGCCTGCTGGGCGCCTGCTTCGCCATCTGTACGCAGTCCCCCAAGGGAGTAGGTACGGGCATGGTGGGTGGGGGTGGCAGGTGGCGGTCAGTGGAGGGGCCCCAGCCAGAGGGCACAGCTGCCCCGCCCCAGTGTGCAGGCCAGGATCTGCCCGGTCTACCCTGTGGGAGTGGGTGCGGTGCACGTGGCTCCCCTGGGCTCCTAGCCAGTCGGGACTTCACCCACTGCAGAGGAGACCGTGGCCTGGATCCTGCCCTTCACCTCTGGTGGCTTTCTCTATATCGCCCTGGTGAACGTGCTGCCGGACCTCTTGGAGGAAGATGACCCGTGGTGAGTGACCCTGCCCACCGCCACTCACAGGGTTCATGGGAGCTCGAGGGGGAAGGGCTTCTGGGCTCCGCCCCTTCATCAGCCAGTGGCCACCCCCCCCTGACCCCCCCCCCTCTCCCCACAGGCGCTCCCTGCAGCAAGTGCTGCTGCTCTGCACAGGCATCGTGGTGATGGTGCTGTTCTCGCTTTTCGTGGATTGACGGTCCCTGATGCCCCCCACACTGCAATAAGAGACTCAGATTCACTCTGTGACCGTGTGTGAGGCAGAGGGCGAGTGCCTGAGCACACCTCTGACCAGATGAGAGGATGGTGTGTGTGTGTGCGTGCGCGCGTGTGTGTACACGTGCACACGTGTGACCAGTTATGTGTGAGACCGACACTGTGATCATGCGCTGGGCCCAGGGCCCGATGCCCGCGCCGGCCCCCAGCCACGCCGTGGTCTTCTCTCCTGACCACCCTGTCACCCTGCACTTCTCACAGTGAGCAGTGAGGATGAGCAGCACTGGTCCCAGGTGGAGGCCTCTCTCCACAAGACTGCAGGGGGAGCTAAGGGGGGCCCAAAGCTGTCTCCTTCTGGGGCCTTGGGGTCCCTGACCTCTGCTCGGGCACCAAGCCCTGGGCAGCCGAGGGGCTGAGGCTGGGGCACCTTCTCTCTGCCGTGTCCATTGTCCCGGCCCTTCCTTTGCCAGCTCTAAGGCCAAAGAAAGGAGAGGCAGGTGCTTGTGTAGCCCCTCACCCCACTCAGCACTGACAGCCCTACCCAGCCCAGGATGGAGCCTGGCAGATGCTTTCCAAGACCTTTTCCTCGTGGCTGCCAGCCCTAGGCCGGCTCCCGTTCCCCCCAGTGAACGCTCCCTGGCAGCGCCGGCGGCTTTTGCCACCTCCAGCTGCCAAACAGCAGCCTGCGGGGCAGGGAGCAGCCCTGGGCCAGAGAGGCCTCTGAGGCCAGCTCAGGGATGCTCACGCCAGCACAGGATCCAGGCAGAGATCCTGGGGGCAGGAAGAGTGTGCCACGGCTGCCCCCTGGCTCCAGGCCCCTTTTTCCTGTCCCACGTAGGCTGAGGGGGAGTTGGGGGTGGTGAGGGCTCCGCGTTGTCAGCACTCAGGAATGTGCTCTGGGAGAATGCTGAAGCCATAATCCCCAGCTATTTCCCTTGGCTGACACCCAGGTACTCAGCTGGCCCACTCCACAGCCGGGCTCAGCCCTGCTGCTCAACCGTGGACGTTCTGAGAAGCAGACGTCAAGAGGGTCTGAATGGTTTTACAGCAGTTTTGCTGTGGTTCCATTTCTATCTGTAAATACTTATTCTATAGATAAGATGCAAATAAATAATTATATACAAACTGGTTGTCTCTCCTCTGCACACCAGAGTCCATGGTCAAGCAGGGCTTTCCCAGGAGTCCTTTGCTCCAGCCAGGTTGGTGGCTGTGTGGGTCCCAGCTCAGCATCTTATCCCTTCTCCCCTCACCTTCAGCTCTTCTGCTTCATGTTCATCTCTGAACTATTACTCTGCAATGCTTCTTAGAACAGGGTATAGCCTCTCATGCTATCCCTGGCTCGTTAGCTTTTCATCCTGACACTATAAGCCTGGCAGTAAGCCATTGTAGCCAATGTCATCCCCAAGGGTGGTTGTCCTCGTTTTACAGAGCTAGGGGCTTTTCCCTGGCCTGTTCCTTGAGCATATTAACTAAAGGGAGGTCCATCCACACGGTCACCCCCAGCTTTGCTTCCATGAAATTAGAAAAGAAAAACTAGGGGATCCTTACTCTAAACCACACATCCTCACTTCCTCTGAATGTCTGAATGTAAGGACAGCATCAGGCACCGGGGGGTGCTCCTTCCTCAGTGCTAGCCCAAGAAAGCAGAAGAGGGGAAACGGAGTCCCCTCTCCTCTCCACACCAAGCAGGACAACCTCCAGTAGCCCGTTGGCTGAGAGCAGTGGTGCCTGTGCCATCGTGGAGTCCAGTACGGGGGCTGGGAAGCCCAAATTCGTGGCAACCTCAGCCGGGAGTGCCTGGCTCTGACCCAGTAGCTCTGTCAGCAAAAAGAGAGCTGCCCCACCTGGCTGTGACACATCCAGGGCCTGGGGAGCCCAGGCCTGGAAGCGAATCCAGAGCTGTATGACCAGCCCCCATCCTCTCCTTGGCAGCACTGGGGCTCCAACCTGCAGGTGGCAGGTGCACACTCAATCACGGCACTCAGCCTGCCCAGAGAGGCAGCTGGGCCTCATTTATAGATGAAGAAGCAGGTGGGGTGGGAGGGGGTGCCTGTGGGTTCACTACAGTGTCACAGGGTAAATGCCGTGACTGGCTAGAAGGGACAGAGAGTGCAGAAGCCAAGTGGCCAAAACCAGGATGGGACAGAAACCAGAAGCTCTCAGAGGCTGTACTGGGAGCACCTCAGGCCGGAGGTAGAAGTCAAGGGGATTGCCACTGGGAGCATCAGCACTCTAGAAGGCAGTGTAGAAGCCTTGGGATGCCAGGGTGAGGAAGCTAGCAGGAAGCCAAGCCCTTCAGATAGGCCAGCTCAGTCAGTAGCCCACTGTGGTAGGCCTCCCCGAACCCCTGCCAGGGGAGAGTACAGGGAAAAGGTGCAGGTAGGGGCTTTTGCAAGAGGGCAAGAGCTGACAAGAGTTCCGAGGGGCTCTTATTCATAAAGGCATTCTGGGGCCCAGCAAAACTGCTAAGAGCAGAGCGGAAAGAAGGGCTTTGCTGTCCTGGGTTCCAATCCCAGCTATGCTACCACCTAAGAGCAACCCTGGCCCAGGTGCTTAAACACATCTATGACAGGGGACTATCCCATTGGTGGATGCTAAGATAACTGCAGCAAACCATGCACAAGACCTGTTCGGCACGGGACCCAGAACAAGCCCTCAGCGAACCACACCAGGCCAGCTACGATGTGGGGGAGCTGGAAGGTGAGTGAACAGGAGAGGACCAACGAGATCCTAAAGGAAACAGGACAGGGGCCTGATGGGGAGTGGGGCTGACGGCAGAACTGAGGACTGGGGGAGAACACACCAGAACCAGAGGTTAGGCCTAGAAGGACTCTCAATGCTCTTGCTCAAGGTTCATTTTTCAGCAAGAGAAAAATGGACCAAAAGAGCTAATGGGAACATGTGGAGGAAAAGGAGCTCAGGGGCCAGGAAGCAGGGCAGGACTTTCAAGGAGAAACACCTAGAGTCTGGCTTTACCTGGGAGTAGGGATGAGAGCACCAAAATGTAAAAAATGTTAAAGGGGAAAGGCTGGCTTCTGTTCAGGACTTTTGTCCTGGAGCTGCAAGGCACCAACCTCTAGAGCTGCCAGGTGGGGCAGGGAATGGGAACAGGATCTAGAGGGACACGGTGGGGGGTGGGGGGGGGCCACAAGACCCCACACAGCAGGTGTAGCACGAGGCCATCCTTCCCGGAGGGCCTTGCCTCACAACTGGTGTGAGACCCACGGTGGTCTCGGGTTTCCAGGCAGCAGCATGTGGGGAAGGAGCCTCGAGCACACATTCCACCGTTCCACCCAGAGCGCGGGAAGGGAAAACAGACAGGTGCCTGGGACCTGAAGCCTTCCTTTATTATGAACTGTAACGAGCGTGAGACCAGGGAGCAGGTGCGGCAGGCAGCCCCCTAGGCGTAGTACTGCAGGTTGGCTTTCTTCTTGGCCTGCACCTCCAGGATGCCCTCCATGTAGTCCTCGTGGGTGAGCTCTGTGGCACCCCTGCGCAGCGCGATCATGCCCTGCACCCAGGACACACAGGCTCTAAGGGTGCCTTCCTACACCCCTGGCCCGGCTCTGAGAGGCCTCAGCCCTCTGAGCCTCTTCCCCCCAGCGGTCTCCACCAGTCAAACGCCCCATCCTGTTCAGGGAAGGGGGCAAGAAGGCTCAAAGTAACCCACTCCCGCACCCCAGCACTCACCGCCTCCACACACACGGCCTTGCACTGGGCCCCATTGAAGTCATCCGTACAGCGGGCCAGCTCCTCATAGTTCACGTCAGGACTGGGTGTGGGGGTGGAGGAGAGATTCCACAGGACTGAGTTACTTATGGCGAGGGGTGGGAGATGTCCTCCCACACTCCCCATCAGGCAGCAAGGCCCACTCGCCTGGTGACGTCGACAAGTCCCTTCCCCAATATGCCTTGTTCTCCTCTCAGTACAAGATACAGGAGGAAAGAGGGTAGGTCAAAGCAGAGACCAGGTTATTTCTGGGGGTCTAGCTTTCTAGAAATCTGAGATTTCTCAGTCCCTGAGATTCCAGGGACTGATTCAGCCTGCGGCAGGGGAGCAAGAGGTTGTAGAGACAAAGGATGGTCATCTCCCTCTCTTTCCAGTAGCGTCAGGCCTGCATCAGCACAGCATTTTTCAGTCTCAGGTGCCAGGAAGTGAATGGCAGGAAGTGAATGGCAGTGCCATTACCCCCAAGTACGAGAGAGGAAAACTCAGGCTTAGACAGATTGTAGCACCTACTAGAGGTCACACAGATCTAAATCCAAGTCCATCTGGCCCCTGGCTGAATTCCCTTGAGCTACTCTGTGCTGTGCTCAAGCTATTCTGAGCTGTGCTCGTCTGCTGGGGCGGGGGAGTCAAGGAAACAGGAGGGCCTCAAGCCTGTGCACCTTCAGATCATGGGGGAGGAGGAGGCAGGGTGACTATAAGGAGCAGAGCACCCAGAATCAGGGCCTGAACCCCAGCAAAATTCTATCTCAGGCTTCCGGGGAGAAATGGAAGCCAGCACGTGGAATAGTTGTGTGTGAACAGGGAGGGGAGAAGGGGCGGGTAGAGACCTGGGCACACTGTACGAAGGCCACAGAGACCGCTCTGTTGCTCCCCTCAGGTCTCGGCGCCTTGCTCATGCCCTTGCTCACCTGACGTTCATCTTGCGGGAGTGGATCTGCATGATTCTGGCCCGGGCCTCCTCGTTGGGCATCGGAAATTCAATCTTTCGGTCCAGACGGCCTGAGCGGAGAAGTGCGGGGTCCAAGATGTCCACCCTGTTGGTGGCTGCAATTACCTAAGCAAGAGGAGAAGCATCAACTTGAACTGAGGAAGATGGGGCTCCCAGACAGACAGACAACACTCAAGGCCATGACAGGCAGAGAGATAGCCCAGGGTCCAGATCACACATCAAGTGTGTTAAATCTCAATTCTAACTCTAGCTGCACTAGCTATGTGACTGCGAAGGTCCCCTGCCCTCTAAACCCTGTTTTCTTCCATCCATGATGACAATACCCACCTTTACTTGAGTGTTGGGCTGGAACCCGTCCAGTTGGTTCAGAAGCTCCAACATTGTCCTCTGTACCTCCCGGTCTCCAGCCTTCTCACTGTCAAAGCTGGGGCACACAAGAGGCCCGAGACACTGGTGAGGCCACAACTCGAGGAGAGCCTTCCCTTCCTCCACCCACTGGAAGCCTAACCCAACCATCCAGGACAGAGAAAGGTCTCACTCAACTAGGGGCCCCCAGCCCAGGACTGGTACAAGGAAGGTGTCAGACACTGGAGAGGCTCCTAGGATCAGTCAGGCTGAGAATAAAACAGTGAGCAAAACTAGCCACTGCCTGGGCTATCCACCAATGAATGTGCCACTGCAAACTGGGCTTATAGCTCAGAAATATGGGATCCAGACTTGGAGCATAAGGGAAAACCCAGGCAGGCATCCTTGAGGAAGTATCCCTCAGGCTGAAAACACACCAGGGGAAAAGTACATTCCACAGAGGGAACAGTAAGTGCAAAATCTCTCTCAGCACAGAGCTGGAGCAGGCCTATAAACCCGAAGGATGCTGTGAAGAGGTGGGGGCGCAGGCAGGTCCAGGATGAGGTGGAGAGGAGCAGCGACAGCCACACAGGGGACTGGTTAAGTCCAGCATTTATCCCAAGGAGCAATGCAGGGCCCATGGAGGATTTTAAGTAGGATGTTTGTGTGAGGGATGGGGTGCATGGGAGTGAAGCAAGCAGGTATGAAAGGACCATGCTGGCAGCCGTGAGGAGAATAGATGGTCAGGAGAAAAGTAGCAGGGAAGCCAGTTAGAACAGAATTCAGGAAGCAAAACCACGAGAGGAGAGCTGCCACTGCTCCAGGGGAAGAATGGGACAGCAGGGGAAACAGGATTTAGAACAATCTCCTTGGAGGCACTCAGCATCCCCCTACCGCTTAGTGCCGATGGCATCCAGCTCATCAATGAAGATAATGGATGGAGCTTTCTCCTTAGCCAGGGCAAAGGCATCGCGGACCAGCTTGGCACCATCCCCAATGAACATCTGCACCAGCTGTGGGCCAGCCAGCTTCAGGAAGGTAGCCTGATGAGGCGGCACAGTGATCCATATCAGGCCAAAGGCACCAAGAGAGGTCCCTCTTGAGTCCCTTTGGTAACGCTTTAGCTTCTGCCCCTTTCTTCCTCATCCCTCCCAAAGCACTCACCTTAGTCTGTGCAGCACAGGCCCGGGCCAGCAGGGTCTTCCCCGTACCTGGAGGTCCATACATCAACACCCCTTTTGGAGGCTGGATCCCCAAGTTCTCAAACTTCTCTTTGTGGTTCATTGGCAGGACAATGGCCTCCACCAGCTGCCAGGAAGAAGTCCTGGGTGAGGAGAGTGAAGCCCTGAGGGCTCCGAGCCTAACACTTAATGACTTCAACCCCAACCTGCAACCCTCCTACTCCTCCTATTCAGAGACATTGCTCTCTTCTTCCCTGCATCAAAAGGATGCAGAATCAGGGTGCCTGGGTGGCTCAGCTCAGTGGCCAACTCTTGAGATCAGGTCATGATCTCATGGTTTGTGAGTTCAAGTTTTTATATATATATATATTAACTTAAAAAAATAGATGCAGAATGCTCACTCCCACCAGGGCTGGCTATGGTCGCTCCAGAAATAGCAGGATATGGTAGAAAGGCACTGGGACAAGAACCAGGAGCCTGAGTTCCAGTCCTGGCTCTGGCCCTAACCTTCCTGTGGCCCTTGACAAGTCATTTAATCTCTCTGGACCTCAGCCTCCTAAACTGTCACAGGGCACCCTCTTACCACCGTAGGATGGAAGATAGGAGGCACACTGGCACTAAGTGCTCTGATCAATGAATCAGAAAAACAAAAGGCTGGCAAGGCTACTAGTGGCAGCCGGTGCCTCCCTCACCTCCTGAATCTGTTTGTCCAGGCCCCCAATGTCACTGTATTGTTCTGTGGGCCTCTCATCCACCTCCATGGCCTTCACCCGTGAGTCATACTCTGTAGGCAGGGTCTCCAGGATCAGATAGGAGTCTTTGTTCACACCCTAGGGACAGAGCACAAAGCCTTCAGATTTGTCCCAGCTCAAGGCCTAACTAACTGGCTGGGTGATAGGTGTCTGTAGAGTGAAAAAAAAAACAGGACTAGGAAAGACAAGAACCAAAGAGCAAGCAGATAAGCTCGGACTCTCTGGGCTGTTCTGCTGAGATTTAGGGCCAACACTGAACTGGGCCTGGGGCAGAGGCTCAGCTAGCCAGTGGGAGAAACCTCACTGGAAAAGCCCTACCTGGGCTCAGGGACACCACTCACCACCAAGTCTCCGGGCTTTAGCTTTTCAGCATCCACCAACCCAATCACAGGCAGGAAGTACGTCTGTATGAAAAATTCCAGGTGCAGTCTGTTACTGCCCTCAAGAACACTCCCTAGTCCTGTCCCACATCCACTCCTCACCCTCCTCAGTTCTCCTAGCATTGAGCTGGCCTCACCTGTCGGGTAGAGGTTTTGATCACTGCACATTTACCCTTCCTCTGGGAATCCAGGTCAATATTGGCACCATCCTCCTCTTGGTCATTGGGATCAACATCTAGAAGCTAGGAAGGGAAAAAACTCAGGTCAAGAGGCCCTGCTCAGCCCTTGGAACTCCCCAAAGCCCAGTGCTTCTGGGGCCAAGACAATCCACCCCACTCCTGAGACTAGCCGCAAGCCCAGCAAAGGTGTGGCTGATAAGCCAGGGGACTGGTAAGATCTGTTTAGGTTCTGCTTCTCTGCACAGAGCTCTCTACCCCCTAGTAAAGAGGATACATGTGAGGCTTCTGAGGCCTTTTCAGGTTATATATATATCATATATTATATATATAATATATATATCATATATCATACATATATCATATATATCATATACATATCATACACACACACACACACGTGTGTGTGTGTGTGTGTGTGTGTGTGTGTAGAGCCCCGGAAGTGCACACTAGGGAGGGGGCCTCACGAGGTACAGCTCTAACATGCAAGTTAGGCCTCAAAACTTTCACCCACTTTTTCTCCAACGGCACCATCGCAGGCTGCCTGCCTCCAAGCCCCGCTAACCCTTTCTCTTCCCCTCCACATACACACACACCTCGATGACGTTGGAGACAAGGTACGGCAGGGTCTTGTTCACTTTGATTTTCTCACTGTTCTCTTTGATCTTGTCCTTCATGGCCTGGAGTTCGTGGGTAACTCGCAATACTTCACTCTTCATGATCTGGGATGAGGGCAAGTGGAAGCAAAATGTTCAGCTGTGGCTCAGCTTATCCCTGGAACCCTGTAACTGGTGAAACCCAGGCTGCCCAAGGGGACCTCCCGCACCCATTCAGTCAGCTCTAAGGCTCTCTGAAAGGTGAACCTGACTGTGTCCACATCCAGCAGAGGTCAAAACAGGCCAGTGTGGAAACTTCCTGAGGCAGTTGTAGCAGAGGAAAAAGAGCAGGGCCCTGAATCAAGCAAATACAGGTTTTAGCTTTTGCTGCTAATTAAGGGCTGGGTACTTCACCACAATAGAAACCTGTTTCCTCATCTGTAAAATGGGGACTTCCTAAGAGAAAGATTCTCAAGAGGAATAAAGACCTCGTTGGAAAGAGCATTCTGATGATTCCTCCTGTCAGACCTGCCCTCCCACCACCCTGACCCTCTTCGAGTCCCTTCTAAGGCTTAGTTCTTCTTTCTTGATCCGCGGGCCCGAAGTCTTCCTGGCAAGGCCGAGAACAAAGTGAAAGAAGCTGCTGGGATCTCCAGGGTCTGCCCTGCGGGGGCCTCGCTGCCCCTGGGGCTGTGAGCCCACCTTGATCTCACTGTCCAGCAGCCGTGTGCGCTGGATAATCTCTTCTGTGGACATCTTGAGCACCTCCTCCCCGATTCCATCTTGCTGTTAAAAAAAAAAAAAAAATTTTTTTTTTTTTTTTTTTTTTTTTTTTTAAACTCAGGGCAAGGATTCCGCGTCCTCCGAGCCCACTCACAGCTTCAGCTTCCCAGCCCAGAAAACCAGAATGAAGGAGTCGAGACCCTGGCCCACATCCCAAGCGGCCCTGACCCCAGGACCAGGCTAGATCTTGACTCCCCCAGCCACTTCCTACCCTCCCGCCGGCCCCAGCTCCGGGAGCCCCGACCCTCCCAGCGCTCACCTCAGCTTCATCCCACACGGTAGCCATCTTCTCCTGCCGAGTCACTGGACTCTCCAGTTCCGGCAGCAGATTCATGTTCTGAAAGGAGAAGACCGAAGATCAGACTGGACAGGAACTGTGGCGAGAGATTAATACTTTTTCTTTCTGAAGGCCTGCTTCTGACTAGTGGCGGGCCTCTCTCCCCAAGTCCTGACTCTTAACCGAATTAGGTCCGTCCTCCACGGCCACAGCGAATCTGCTACTCCGATTCAAAAGACAAAACCCGGGCCGCAGGACGCGCCCCTCACTCCCCCTACTGCTCCAGAAACGTTACCGCCCTCGTCCTGTTTAAACCAGGAGCGAGAGGTGGGTGCGCTATTGGTCGGCGCGCGCAATGGGCGGGGCCTGGATATAAAACCGGAAGGGGAGGGAGCAATGAAAGGAGCCTGCAGGGTGTCTGGGAAATGTAGTGTTAACCTGGCCGGTAATTGAAAGGGCGCGTTCGAAGGGGTGACTTGACCTCAGAATCTGGCGCAGCTAGGAATTAGGGGATTCGCGCGATGGCTCTGCCTCCCAAACCATAGACAACATAGGCTAGCCGTGTGCAACGAGCCAAGAAAAGGGCATGCCCAGGGTCACCTGAGAGAATCATTAATCAGTTTTAAAGAGAAATCGCTGCTGCTTTTCTGAGCAGGTGCCACAGAACTGCCCACGTGGAAAGAGCTCAATTGACAAGTCTCCACAATTAAAAACATTGTGACTCAACGTCTGTAATCGTTTCTTGTCATTTCAAGGAGTAGGGCAGACCTCTGGATCTTATGAGACCCATTTGTTGTAGCTGGGTCCCTTGCTGTGGAGGATCTCTGCTTATTACCATGAGGTGAGACCCAGGGCACCGCTAAAATGTACTTCATGTAAGCGTATATTTTAAGTCAAACCATCACAAGTAACCCCTATACAGTGAGAATCTGTGTAATGGTTTTCTTGGAAGCAGTTGAAGGCAGAAATGTCTTTAAATAACAGCATTTGCAGCTGCTTGCTCAGGCTGGCAAGCCACCTCTGCAAATAACAGCATTTCTTCCATCCTCTCAACAGCTCTGCCCCGTGGACAGATTGTCTTATCATTCTCAACTTTATTTTGTTAAGTAAGCTCTACGTGGGGCCTGAACTCACAACCCGGAGATCAAGAGTTGCTGGCTCCATCGACTGAGCCAGCCAGGCACCCCTATCATTCTCCACTTTAGATAAATGTGTGGACGATCATAGAGGCTACGTGACTTGCTCAAGGTTGTTCAGTGAGTCAGTGTCAGCACAGGGTTTGCTGACCCCAAATTCACACTTGTCAGAGTTGCCTGACGGGAGTCAAGAAGACCAGTTGGAGAAGAAGAAGCTGTCCTGTCTGTGCTGGCCACAGCACACCCACAAAGAGTCAGAATCGCTGGGGTCAAGTACAAACAGTTTATTTTTCTATAAAGAGCAAAGTACAAAGAGTCAGGGAGGGCAGCTGAGCCTGGACGAGCAACAGTGGGCAGGCCCTGGGCCCTGACTGAGGTTGGAGGAGGCCCCGGCGGCTGCCCCAGGAGTAAAGAGGGTCCAAGCATGGCCAGTCAGGGGACCCCCGCACGGTGGTGGAGAAGGAGCATGGGGAAGTGAGGCAGAAGCCCGAGACTGCTGGTGGGACTCACACAAAGCCAGGCTTCATGGATGAGCGGCGGCAGTTGGGGCAGCTGCGTGTCCCATTGTTCTGCAGGCACCTGGGGACGCGAAGGGCTCTGTCCACTCACTGAACCCATGCTTCCGTCCTGGGCCTGGGCTCTCTCTCCTCCCCTCCCCTCTGTAGGAGCTGGGAAGGTGTCTAGGCAGAGGGTAGGGCCCCCTGGATCCTGCTTGCCCCTGGCACTCTGTCCTGAGCCTTCCAGAAGGCCAGGAATCAGGAGATCGTCATGGAGGCCGGTACCTGTGTAGCCCTGGGTGTCTGAGTCTCATGGCCTTTGAGAGGCCTCTCTGAATTCTTTTTGGGGAGGATAATGGCCACCTCGAAGGGCTGCTGGGAGGATTCACTGAGTTAATACAGGAGAAGCACTTAGAACAGTCTTGGAATGCAGAAAGCACTATGTTCAGTGTCACTATTGTGGTTAGGCCAGCTGGGGCCCTAGCGTACCCCAAAGGGACCCTGGGTGCCCCCTGCCCACTGGCCAGGAGCCCTCACCTGAGATGGAAGATGTGGGAGCAGGGCAGGGCCTGCAGCCGGCTGTTCCTCTCGCCTATGGACTCGCCGCACAGGCCGCAGTAGAGCTCCGTCTCCTCCACGCACTCATGGAAGCGCACTACGTGCGCACGCAGCTCCCTCTGCAGCCCCTTGCTGCGATAGATGCTCTCGCTCAGGCAGTGCAGCTTGAGTTGGCTCAGCTGGGGCCGGCAGGGACGGGAGGGTGGGTGTAGGGGACAAGACCAAGTCACTACTGGAGAGCCTCCCTCCTTGTCCAGCCCCAGAGGCTGTCCCCGAGGGACCACCAGGCAGTCAGGACCCACAGGGTCCAGTCCTGGCTGCGTTCTGGCCTTCCTGATGGGCCTGGGAAAAAATGTCTTGCCCTCCCTGGGCCTTTGTTTCCCCTCAAGCAGAATGAGCAGGTGGATGAAGTAGGTGGTCCTCACCCCTAGAACTAGCTGGGAATCCAATGTTTTTGAAGCATTTTATTGACAAAATCTGCTGCAAGGACTCTGTAATAATTGATTTGCTGTCCTGTTTTTGTTAACTAAATATATACACCACCTCATCAGCATTTCTGGCCAACCTGAGATATGTGGGTAAAACTGGGTATAATCTAGCCAAAACCAAAGATATTTGGCATTTTAGTTGGGATGTACACCGGATCCCAGAGGATTTCACATCTTCTAGAAGACTTGAAGAAACACTGAGTCTATTTTCAACATTTAAAGGTTTGGATACAATTATTAAATTTGAGAGGCCACATGCACTATGGAAGGAACATGGGCTTTGGAGTTAAGACAGACCAGGTCCCGGGGCACCTGGGGGCTCCGTCGGTTGAGCGTCCGACTTCTGCTCAGGTCATGATCTCACGATTCGTGACTTCAAGCCTCACACTGTGCTGATAGCACAGAGCCCACTTCGGATCATCTGTCCCCTTCTCTCTCTGCCCCTCCCCCGCTCGTGCCCTCTCAAAATACAGAAAACATTAAAAAAAAAAAAAAAAAACTGACCAGGTCCCAAGTGTGGGACCTGGAGCACCTCTCTGAGCCTCACTTTCCTCAGCTGTAAAATGGGGCTTGCAGTACCCAACTTGCAGGGAGATAGTGATGACTGGGATCAATACCCAGAAGAACCTGTGTGTGCCCAGTTCTCAGTGGGTGGGGGGCTCACTGTTAGGGGTTTTAATGCCCATCAAGGTCTGAGGACTTCTGATCTCCTCTGAGCTATGGAATTCTTGCCCTGCCCTCTAAAGTGCTCTCTGTGTGGAAGAGAAACAGCCAGGGTCTGGGAACGGGTGGGGGCAACTCCTGGAGATCCTGGAAGGGCTCAGGGCATGTGTGGGCTCTCAGGACAGCCCTCCCCACACACCCAAGATCCCACCTTGGGCTCTTGACTCCAGACCCAGAAGACAGAATCAGGTCTGACCTTGTTCCCCACTTCCTCGGCCAGGTCCTGGGCTTTCTCGATGGCATCCAGAGCCTGGAAGACATGGGCCAGGGCCGCAGGCAGAGCTGTCTGACAGAGGTCCTGGCTCACAGGAAAGGGAGGGCTAGGGAGGGGTGGGCCTGGGGAGGGAGCTGGGCAGCTGCCCTGTGTGTGCAGGTAGCAGAAGGAGGCTGGAGCACAGTCACAGAGCTCTATGGGCAAGTCACCTGCCGCCTCAGTTTACTCAGATACAGAATAGGAAGAACATTTCTGTCTCTTTGGGTGTCGTGAAATCATGAAAGCAGTTAAGGCATCCTGAATTCAAACCCAGTTCTGGCCCTTTAACTAGCTGTGGGTCTGGGCACCTCATGGGCCTTCTCTGAGCTGGGAAAATGACTTGGAATGTACCCGCCTCATGGGATTCGGGTGAGGCTGACGTCAGACAAAGTGTCCGAAAGAGTCCTGCCCAGAACCAGCCCCACAGATTTCTGGGTGACCCACCGGCTCCAAATAGGGGCAGTGGGGAAAGCCGGGAACGGTAGGAAGGAGATGGACCTCACCTTGTCCAGTGCCTTCCTGGCTATCCAGCATTTGGCCACACCCAGCAGCACCTGCACCTGCCCCAGGCGGTTTCCAATCTCAGTCATGATGCTCATGGCGGAGTCGTACCTGGGGAAGGCTGTCTGCACAGCCAGGTGGAGGGTGGAGTCGGACTGGGCCAGGCCTACAACCCCTCCCTCCGCTCTCCAGTGACCTCACCTCCAGGTCCCCACGGCTCCGGTGGATGTCAGCAAAGCAGAGCAGGCAGAGTGCCTGTAGTGGCCGGTCCCCATGCTGCAGTGCAATCTTCATAGACTCCTGTGAGGGAGGCTGGTCACTCAGGCCTGCTCATCTGCCCACCACTGGGGTGTCATCGCTCAGTGGGACCCGCTGACAAGGGTGGCCAGGGATCGCCAACATCCTCAGAGCCCAGTACACCTAGCACCGTGCTGAGGCCCCGCGCGCTGAACCACGGAGGCCTCGCGACACCCAGGGGAGTGGACTCTGAGGCTTAGAGAGCAGAAGTGATTTGATCAAGGCCACCCGGCTAGCAAGTGGCAATGCTAGGATTTGAACCCAGGTCAGTGGACCTCCAGAGACTGGCTCTCTTCCTACTTAAAGTGTCCCACAGAGGGTGTGTATGGGGTGGGCAGAGGGAAGGGCCTGGAAGGGAGTGAGGTTTGGGGATGGTGGAATAAACGCATCCTTCAGGGGCTCTTACAGAAGCCAGGCCAAGGGCAGATCTTGGGGCCCTCAGTGAGCTGATGTGGAAGGAGGACACCCTGGCCCACACCACCACCCTCCACCTGCCGCCCTTCCCTCCTGCCCCACCTCACAACACTCCATGGCGCTGCCCAGGTGGCCCAGCAGGCGATATGCCACGGCCATGTGGTACTGGCTCATGGCCCGGTACTTGAGGCTCCAGCCTTTGCCGTAGTCGTTAACGAGCTCTGCGGCCTTGCAGGGGAAGAACAGGGCTTTCTCGTAGTCCTGCGGGGGACACAGAGAGGAGGTGGGACAAGATGGGACACACTGAATGGCAGGAGCTGCCTCTAAGTCAAGGGCTCCAGGGTCGGGCTTCTCCAGGAACCAGGGGTACCCACAGGCCCCACCGGCGTTCAGTCATTCCTTTGAGAATCCAGGGATAGAGTGATCCCGGCAGGGGGAACAGCCGGTGCAAATGTGTGGGCTCCGTGAACTTTCATCTGGTTTGCTGATGGATCCCAAGAGCCTAGCACAGTTCTTGGCACTTAGTAGACACATCATGACTATTGTTGAGTGAAGGAATGAATCAGAAGGTATTCATTCTCCTCACTGGGTCCCAGTGGGGCCCCTTAGCTTCAGAGACACGTGGCAGGGAGAGTACCAGACACCCCACCCCTAGCATCTGCCCCCTGGTACCCAGAGCGGGTGCTCACTGAAGGCTCAGTGACCGATTGCCAGCGCAGTCTGCTCCAAAGAACAGACCACTGAGGCAAAGAAATCACTCCCTTGTCCTTTCTTGCTCCTCCAACCTCCAAATCAGGAGGTGATGCCAATGTCCTCAGGGAAAACAGAAGAAAGTCAAAAAGGACTCTCCCCTCTCCACCTTCTCCACCTAATCCGCGAGATCTACCACTCTCTGCCTCCCTCCTGCCACCGTGGAGGAGGGTTCCCGGCTCCCACAGATGTCAGTCCCTCCATGGAGCTCTGGAACAAATCCCCCGTCTCTTTCAACCCGATCATGCCCATCGGTGTACAAACACATTCTGGTGTTTCTTACCTCATTAGAGAAAATAAATCAAAATCAAACAACCTTCTTTTGACCTCATGTCCCCCTTCAGCTACAGCCCCATTGCTCTGTTCTTTCTCATAGAAAATCTGTGTGATCTCTCGCTCAATATCTAACAAGCATCTCCCAGTTAATATGACTGAAAGAGAATTCTCGATAACTCCAATAAAAACCAGTTCCTCACAAATTTTGTTACACACTTTTTAGTTTTATTTAGTTAAGTAATCTTTACGCAACATGGGTCTGGAACTCAGGACCCCAAGGTCAAGAGTCACATGCTCCACCAACTGAGCCAGCCAAGTGCCCCTTGTTAGATACTTTTTAATTTGAAGCCATGTAAATGCTTTATAGCTTCAATTTTTTTTTAATTTTTTTTTTAAATCCTAAATAAAAGGGGGCAACTGGGTGGTTCAGTCAGTTGGGCGTTGGACTCCTGATTTCGACTCAGGTCATGATCCTAGGATCGTGGGTTTGAGCCCCACATCGGGTTCTGTGCTTAACGTGGAGCCTGCTTAAGATTTCCTCTCTCTCTCCCTCTACCCCTCTCCCTCACTCACATTCTCTCTCTTAAAAAAAAAAAAAAGAAAGAAAAGGAAAAAGAAAATTTAAATAAATGACCCTAATTGCGTATCATCATACTAATATTCTAATTAATTATGTTTAATTATACTATTATTATAATGATACTGCAATATAATATTATACATAATTCTATAATATATTATTACATTATAATGTATTATATTAACATAACCACACAGAAAAAATTATTTCAGATGACCTTGGTATATATGTAGTTGGACAGTTCATCCGTAGTAGAATGTATGATAAAGACAAAAGAATAGCAAAGGAATCTTTTATTTATTTTTTAATTTTTTAAATGTTTTTATTTATTTTTGAGACAGAGAGAGACAGAGCATGAACGGGGGAGGGTCAGAGAGACAGAAGACACAGAATCTGAAACAGGCCTCAGGCTCCCAGCTGTCAGCAGAGCCCGACGCGGGGCTCAAACTCATGGACCGCGAGAACATGACCTGAACTGAAGTCGGACGCTTAACCGACTCAGCCACCCAGGTGCCCCAAACAGCAAAGAAATCTTAAACATCTTTCAGTTGTCTTTTTCTTTTAAGTAATATTGGTATTGTCTTTTGAAAGTACTTTGTGTATTTTGTGTGTTAAAATACGTAATTATGTTGCTACAAGTCAACACTTTCAGCCTAAGAGAAAAGAAAATCAAGATTAAAATAAATTACGGAAAATCCTGAAACATTAGATTTGAATTGCAAATATTAGCATAAACTTCAGTTGTCTTGGCAACTAAAAAGATTTAGAAGCCATGACAACCCAGTTGCAATGAGCACCTTGAGAACCCACGTTTGGTCTTTAATACAATTTCCCACTAAAAACAGCCCAGAGAAATGGCTAATTCCAGGTCTGGGGCAGCAAATATACAAAATGAACCTGAGACAGCTTATTCTTCCAGAAAACAAGAACACTTTCAGTGTTTAAATGAAGTCTTGCCAAAAGGACACAGGAGCCATAGTGAAGGAATTCTGGTAACTAAAGTTAAGATAATTTGACCCTTATAGGGGCGCCTGGGTGGCTCAGTCGGTTAAGCGTCCGACTTCAGCTCAGGTCATGATCTCACAGTCCGTGAGTTTGAGCCCCGCGTCGGGCTCTGTGCTGACAGCTCGGAGCCTGGAGCCTGCTTCGGATTCTGTGTCCCCCTCCCCTCAGCTCCTCCCCTGCTCACACTCTGTCTCTCTCTGTCTCAAAAAAATAAAATAAAATAAAAAAGATAATTTGACCATTGCAAAGAACAATATTGAAATTAACTGAAGACTATTGAATATTTTTTTAAAATCCAGGATTTTATAATGATACTCCAAAAGAAGAAAGCAAAACAAATAAGTGATCTGATCCTTGAAGGCAGCTATGACAACAATTCCTTATTACGAAAGTGGTAATGAAAGGAAAGAGGAAGGTACTTATTCCACCTTTCCTGTAGGAACTGCGTTTCGGAGGAGCCAATTAGCCCCACGTGAAGGGGGAGAGTTCGTCCTTCCCGAGAAATCCGGGCAGCAATTATAGAAGGAATGGTAAGAGCTTGGAAATCGCCATTTCACTACAGTTGAAATAAGAGAAGTGATTCAGGCAACAAACATCACTGGATGCTAAAACCGTTATGGAAAATGTTACTGCAGAACTGAATATCCACAGGGAGCCACAGTGTCAACACCCCAAGCTCACCTGCTGGTCACGAAAAGAGAATGCGACCCCTCAAACAGAGGGATCAGGCTGTCGCCCCCTCTATCGGATTTGATACAACACGAGGTGAGCAGCAGGGCTTACACAGTCTTCTTACCAAAAAGCTGTGACCTGACTCTTCCCAAGTCATTAAGTTCCAGTTCCCAGGGGGCAAAGGAGAGAAAAAAACCAAGTCAAAGGACTCCTTGCGGAAGCAATGGGACAGTGAGATGAAACGTGTTACAGGGCAATGAGTGCCTTCTTCGATAAAAATTATAAAGGGGCACCTGGGTGGCTCAGTCGGTTAAACATCTGACTTCAGCGCAGGTCATGATCTCCCGGATCGTGGGTTCGAGCCCTGCATCGGGCTCTGTGCTGACAGCTTGGAACCTGCTTCAGATTCTGTCTCTCTCTCTCTCTCTCTCTCTCTGCCCCTCCCCCCCGTCTCAAAAATAAATAAAACTTTGTTAAACATTTTAAATCATAGACAATAAAGGGGAGAAATTTTCTGTTGGAAAAGACTTAAGGGACGTAATTCCTGCTGCACATGTGCCTCTTACTTGTGTTCCAATTTATAGAAGCTGAGGGTAAAGGCGTGTTTTCAGCATAAGCAGAGAAATTTATAATTGTGATTATGTAAGAAAGTGTCCTTATATAAGAAGATGTCTTTTTTTTTTTCTTTCAGGGATACATACTGAACTACTTTGGGGTAAAATACCACGATATCTCTAATTTCATATCATAACACTTCAGTTAAAATATGTAAGTCAACTATGGCAAAATATTAATAATTGTTAAATCTAAGTGGGTATATGCAGATTCATTATAGTATTCTATTTTCCTATATGGTTAATTTTCTTTGTAATAAAAAAGGTTTTAAGACACCTCGTCCCTCTCCCATCCTATCAAATCTCACTGAATGGATTCTTCAAAAAAATGTTTTTAAGTTTATTTATTTTGAGAGAGAGAGAGCATGAGCACAAGCCAGGGAGGGGCAGAGAGAAGGAGAGACAGAATCCCAAGTAGGCCCCTGGACATCAGTGCAGAGCCCCATGTGGGGCTCTAACCACTAACCCACAAGATCATGACCTGATCTGAGATCAAGAGTCTGATGCTTAACCCACTGCGCCACCCAGGTGGCCCTGAATGGATTCTTCATACACCTAGTTGCTGAAAACAAAATCCTTGGTGTTGTCCTGGCTGACTCTCATCTCCTCACACCCCACCTCCAGTTCATCAGCATCTACACACCCAGTTACCTCCAGATTTATTAAGCATCTACTGTATGCCAGGCATCAACGCCCCCCTCCCCCCGCTCTCGTGGGCCAAGAGCAGCCTGGATGCCTTGGGGTCCCAGGAGAACCGACACTGGACCAGAAAGAAGCCTGTGGTCACTGCCCCCATCAGTTCATTCGCAATCTGCCTTCTCCCCTCCCCCCTCCTTACCTCTTGGACCTCACCACCTCCTACCTCCTTCTCACACACCTGCTGCCGTCATGCTGGCCTCCATCAGCCCTGGAACATGCCAGCTATTTCCCTTTCCTGCCCCGCCCAGAGCAGGGTTTTGCTTTAGCTGTTGTCTCCTTTTTCATGCTTTTGCCAGATTTCTGCATGGCTCACCCTCTCGTCTGCTTCCAATCACCAGGCTGACGCCACCTCTATGAAGCCTTCCAATCACCCTATTTGAAGCTGCAACACTCCATCCTTGGCGCTTCCCACCCCCTTTTCCTTCTTTCCTTTCTCCTGAGCACTTTCTCCTTCTTCCTCTTCTTCTTCTTCTTCTTCTTCTTCTTCTTCTTCTTCTTCTTCTTCTTCTTCTTCTTCTTAATGTTTACATATTCATTTTGAGAGAGAGAAACAGAGAGAGACAGAGAATCCCTAGCAGCCTCTGCACTGTCGGCACGGAGTCTACATGGGGCTCCAGCCCACAAACTGAGAGATCAAGACCTCAGCCGAAATCAAGATTCGGATGTTTAACTGACTGAGCCATCCAGGCGCCCCTCTCCTAAGCACTTTCTAGCATGCTGTATGATTGACTTACTGATGGTGTTTATTTGTCGTTTTCTAGAATGCAACCTTTACAAGGCCAGAGGCTTTGTTGTTGTTTTCCCTGCTTGCATCCCAAGCCAACAGAGCCCGGCAATACATATTTGATGAATGAATTCTTACAACCATGCTGGAGGGTGGGCCCTATTCTCCCTCATTTTATAGCTGCACCTACCAAGGTTCAGAGAGGAAAGGTGCTGTGTCCAAGATCACACAGCAAAACACACGGCAGTGCGGGTTCCTGGCCTGTCCTCACACAGGAGCCTCCCATTTCCCAGGAAGGCAGACAGACCAAGGTTTGAATTCTGTCTCTGCCCTTCCTGGTGAGTCTTTACCGTCCCTCTCAGACTTTCCTACGTGGGAGGACTCAGCGAGGTCCTGAATGGGGAGCAGGGCTTGTGCGAGGGTGTCAGGGGACCGGAGCCCTCCGCCGCCCTCCCTCCCCCTGGGCCCAGGCCCACCTTGACCTGGGCATAGAAGCTGCCCAGGCTGCAGCAGACACGGCACTCGAGCATGGCATCATCGTTGTTGTGGGCATAGCGCAGGGCCTTCTCGAAGCTCTCCAGGGCCTTCTGGAAGAGGCTGAGGCCCAGAAAGGCATTGCCCATGCTCAGGCTGACCTGGCCTCCGAGCTGGGCGCCTGCCCTGGTGCCAGGCAGGCCGAGGCAGGTCTTGCAGTAGGAGACGGTCTTGTGAAACTCACACAGCTTCTCGTTGCTGCGCGCCAGGTTCAGGTAGCTCTCCAGAAGGAAGTCAGCATCCTCCAGCTCCCGAGCGGTGTCGATCTGCACCACAGCGAACTGCCAGGAGGGTGGGGGCAGGTGTCTTCCACTTGGACTCTGAGCCTCCGACCCAAACCTCCTCCCTGCCTCACAACCGAGGCCTAGGACCCAGCCACCCGGCTCGGACCCAGCCCGGCCTCAGACGAGTTTTCTGCTCCCCAGCCATAGGAGAGAAGTGTCAGCCCTGAAGCCAAACTCAGATCCATAGCTTTCACCTTTCGGCCCGAGGCTACATGGGCCTCCCACCCCCGGCCCCAAACCTGGATCTCCATGTCCCCTGGGGTTCCGACTCGGAATCCCAAATGGGAAGTCTGGAGCCTTCTCAGACCTGGCCTGGAGATCCCCGAACTCTGAAGCTAAGAAGTTCGGTCTCCGTTTCAGACACCCAAATTCAAGGCCACAGGGCTCTAGATGGGACTCAGAGCCCCCCACGGGACCGTGCTGCTAGCCCACGGGACGCAGGGGAGTCTGAGGAGGCGGGAGGGTCGGGAGCTGGGGCGGGGGGGGGGGGGGAGGGGGGGGCGGGGAGCCAGCCAGGCCCACCTTCAGCATCTCTTTGTAGCGGCCCATCTCCGAGTGCGCTGTGACCAGGCAGCCCAGCACGCGGAAGCGCCCCACGAGGTCCGCGCTCTTCTCCAGCACCTTCATCCACACGTGCAGCGCCTTCTCTGTCTGGTTGGACTGGTACAACTGGAGCCCCTTCTCGATCTGCTGCTTCGTCTGATCCTGCCCCATCCTTCCAGAGCCCTGCCCAGCACACGGAGAGATCCTGGTGGCTGCGGGCTTCTAGGCACTCATGGCGGGGACCACGGTGCCGGCTGCCCACGGAGCCACGGGCAGGAAAGCAGCACCAGGCAGGAGGCGAGCAGGGCCTGGATGGAGAGCGGGCGCCACCCTGGGAACAAAGCTGGTGCGGCCCCTGATCGCAGCTGTCCCTGCCAGTTGGGGCCACGTGGCCGCTGAGGAATGTCAGCCACAATGTCACGCGGGCCTCTGCTGCACCCACCCCAAGCTGGGAGCTGGCTGCCCAGGGATGCAGGCACCCTGCTCCCTGGGCAGCCCCGTGGGTGTCTCTTCGGCACCTCTGAAACTGGCCCCAACTCCCCTGGCAGGACAGGCCCTCCCCGGAGCCTGGCCAAGGAGCGGCCTCCAGAGGTGGGCTGAGGAAGCAGGGATGAAGTGACGTGGGTGGCCAGCCCCGAGCCCTGCCCCTCCCCATCGCAACCTTCCCCCTAGACCCACCCTCCCCCAGGATTTGTTTCTGTGATTCTCCGGGCACTGCACCGAGGCCTCTTACACACGCACATGCCCACACCGTCCCCAACACCGAGTGCTTACTCACAGTATGACCCGAGCCTTGTGATTCACCCCTGCGCCTCAGCTTCCTTGTGTCAGATGAGGATAATAATAGGCTAATAAACCCTAACTCACAGGGTTGTTAGGAGGCAGCATAGGGTAGTAGGGAACAGCGTGGACTCTGGAGCCAGGCTGATTCTGCCATTTATTAGCTGTGTGGGCCGTGTGACTTCGGGCAAGAGTACCGTTACCTACCTCAGTGGATTGTTAGGACTCAGTGTTGAAGAAGATGTAGAAAAGCAAGAAGTCATCCCAAGCTGTGTCCACCTGCTCCATGGCGCACTACCCACCAGGGACAGGAGTTGACCCTTGAACATTTAAAAAGTGTCCCAATTCCAATCCCCTTCCCAGTTTGGAAAGGTTCCTAATAATGTGCTTTAGTGCCAGACACTGTGGAGAAGGGCAACATCTTTTCTAAAATTTATTTTATTTTTTATTTCGAGAGAAAGAGAGTATGCAAGGGGGGAGAGGGGCAGAGGGAGAAAGAGAGAGAGAGTGAGAGAGAGAGAGAGAGAGAGAGAGAGAATCTTAAGCAGACTCCATGCTCAGCACAGAGCCTGACGTGGGGTTCGATCCCACGACCCTGGGATCATGACCTGAGAGGAAACCAAGAGTCAGACACTCAACCAACTGAGCCACCCAAGCCACCTGCCCTTTTTTTTTTTTAGATTAAAAAATTTTTGAATATAAGTTTAATGTTTTTTCTTAATTTTTTTAAATTTATTTTTGAGAGACAGAGATAGAACGCGAGTTGGGGAGGGGCAGAGAGAGAGGGAGACACAGAATCCAAAACAGGCTCCAGGCTCTGAGCTGTCAGCACAGAGCCCGATGCGGGGCTCAAACCCATGAACCACGAGATCATGACCTGAGCTGAAGTTGGATGCTTAACCGACTGAGCCACCTAGGCGCCCCTAAAAAATTTTGAATATAAGTTTACTTAAAGCAGTAGGTTCTCAGAGAGAGAGAGAGAGAGAGAGAGAGAGAGAGAGAACAAGCAGTAGAGGGAGAGAGAGAATCCCAAGCAGGCTCTGTGCCCAGTGTGGGGCCTGACACAGGGCTTGACCTGAGGACCCTGAGATCACGACCCAAGCTGAAACCAAGAGTCAGACGCTCAACCAACTGAGCCACCCAGGCACCTTATGTAGAGCTGTCTTATATAGACATCTATTTGGAGAGCAGCATGTCTTAAATAGAGAGCAGACGCTTGAAATATTGGGGGTCCTAGTATTGAGACACTCTAGGTGACAGGGCCCTGCCAATCCCACCAGCTCGTCTCCCCTGATTTTTCTCATTCTTCTCTGCACACCAGGCTCTTTCTTGCCCCAGGGCAAAGATCCTTCTTTCAGGATGAACAGAGTTTTTAGTATATTCACAAATTTGTGCATTGATCACCATTAATTCCAGAATATTTTTACCACGTCAAAAAGAAGCCCCATACTGATGAGAAGTCACTCTATCCCCCCCATTATGGCTGAATTGGTGCCCTCCCTGATCCATATGTTGAAGACTTACCCCTAGATGGGATGCACTTAGAGACACCATCTTTTTTTTTCAAAAATTTTTTAATGTTTATTAAGTTTTGAGTGAGAGACAGAGTGTGAGTGGGGGAGGAGCAGAGAGAGAGGGAGACACAGAATCTGAAGCAGGCTACATGCTCTGAGCTGTCAGCACAGAGCTCAATGCGGGGCTCGAACTCACAAACCATGAGATCATGACCTGAGCTGAAGTCGGACGCTTACCAACTGAGCCACCCAGGCGCCCCATAGACACCATCTTTAAAGAGGTAAAATGAAGTCATTAGGGAGGGCCCTAACCTAATATGACTAGTGTCATAAGAGAGAGATCAGGACACAGACACACATTGTAAGACCAAGTGAGGACATAGAAAAAAGACAGCCATCTTACAAATCATGGAGAGAGGCCTCAGGAGGAACCCACCCTTTCAACACTTGATCTCTGACTTCTGGCTTCTAGAACTTTAGAAAATAAATTCCTACTGTTTAAGCCACTCAGTCTATGGTACTTTGTTATGGCAGCCCGAGCAAATTAATACACCCCACAACCACTATCTACTGTCTTTTTAAAAAATTATTTTTATTATTTTTTATTTTTAAAGTCTATTTAGTTTTGAGAGAGAGAGAGAGAGAGAGAGAGAGAGAGAGAGAGAGAGAGAGAACAAGCAGGGGAGGGGCAGGGAGAGGGAGAGAGAAAATCCCAAGCAGGATCCACACTGTCAGCACAGAGCCCAATGCAGGGCTCGAACTCATGAACCATGAGACCATGACCTGACCTGAAATCAAAAGTCAGACAGTTGGGCACCTGGGTGGCTCAGTCAGTGAAGTGTCTGACTTCAGCCTAGGTCGTGGTCTCACCGTTCCCGAGTTTGAGCCCCATGTCGGGCTCTGTGCTGACAGCTCAGAGCCTGTTTCGGATTCTGTGTCTCCCTCTCTCTGCCTCTCCCCAACTCGCTCTCTGTCTCTATCTCTCAAAAATAAATAAACATTAAAAAAAAAAAAAAAGGTTGGATGCTCAACTGCCTGAGCCACCAACATACTCCCATGTTTTCATTTTTTGTGGTGTTCAACTTCTGAGGAATTGCCAACCTGTTTGCCCCAGGGCCTTTGTACCTCTTGATTCCTTTCTTCCTCCTTACCCCAATATTCTGCCTAGTTACGTTCTAGTTAGGGTGAGTCAGCTTATTATGCTCTTGTGGAGAATCACATTCCATTCTGATACAAGACTTACCTCTATAATTTTATATTCATCAATAAGGTTATTTGCTTAACATCTGTTTCCCTACTCACATGTGTGGGCATGTCTCTGTCTCATCCACCACTGACTATCTCCAGGGCCAGGCCAGGCATGGCCACTCAATGAACATGCTGAATGAATGAATGGGAAAAGGGGGAGGAACAAAAGTCTAATTTTGAAATTCAAAGCAACCGCTAAAGGCTTCACAGCCAATCTGCCATGTCCTGCCTCATCCTGGGGAAACCGAGGTGTGGGCAGAGCTGGCTTCCTCTTTACTGTGAGGCACGTGGGTCCAGAGAGGGGCAATCTGGAGCAGGAGGGCTCACAGCCAGTTCAGGAGTCCATGCCCCAGGGTCACAGCGCAGCAGAGGGTGGAGAGGATGTAGGGAAAAGACCCATGGGGCCAGGCAAGGTCAGGGGCACTCCCCAGGGGGAAGTGCTCTTGAATCCCCACCACGGAACCTGGGAAAGGGGGAGAGAGGGAGTTTCGGTGGCCAGCCAAGGAGCCACTCGCACAGGAGTGTTGACTGGGATCTTCCTCCCATCTGGGAAGGTGGGTCCTTGGTGAAAGTTAACCTCCAGAGGGGAAGGAAACTGGGCCCACAGGGAAAGTGAAAGACCTAGCAGATTCACTCCCACTCAAAAGTCTAGACCTGAATTCATCTTGGTCTTTGGAAGGAAGGAAAGGACATGGGCAGCCTACATCTGCCCCAAAGGAGTCTGGGTACCTTTTGGGTCCCTGGGAACTCACATGATCTCAGAACTTGAAAACTGGGCAGGAGAAAGTTTCCCTCTGTCCCCCAGTCAGCCCTTTACGGACTACTGCACAGTTATGTCAAGGTCATGCTCCTTTAGGGCAAAGGCTGTGGTTTGTCTTTGTACCCCTAGCACCTGCACAGCCCCTGGCGAAGTGAGACCAATGGAAGAACGACAACTAAAATTTCCTGAGCTAAACATTTCCTTCAGTTTACAGATGAGGAAACTGAGGCACCGAGAGGTAATTTGACCTGCCCAAGACCACACGGCTAGAGACAGAGCAGGGACCGGATCTGAGCAGTGTGACCCCAGCGGTCCCTCTCTTAACCATGATACTGTCTCAGGAAGGAGGAGGGAGAGGGAGAAAAGTAAAGGGGAATTGGACACCCGTTTTCAGAAATCACAACAGAACCGAGGCTCTGGTCAGGGTGGCCAGAAGAAACGTATACAAAGGCGGCTCAGGAGAGGGTCAAGAGTCAAGCCTTGCTCACCAATGCATGGCAGTGAAGGCAGACAAATGGCCCCTGGAAGTCAAAAGGACAGATTGAAATGGTCCTTTCGGGGCCACTTAACCTCCCAGGGTGGTGTGGCACGGGGGCACGGACGTTTCTACCAAGTGCCTTCTGTGTCAGGTACAAGCTACGTGCCTCACATGCTAGACCCCTGCTTTATAATCAAAAGTAGAATCAGGGGTGCCTGGGTGGCTCAGTCAGTTAAGCTTCTGACTTCGGCTCAGGTCAGGATCTCACAGCTCTTGAGTTCAAGCCCCAGTCGGGCTCTGTACTGACAGCTCAGAGCCTGGAGACTGCTTCAGATTGTGTCTCCCTCTCTCTCTCTCTGTCCCTCCCACTCTCACACTCTCTCAAAAATAAATAAACATTAAAAAAAAAAGTAGAATATTAAGTTTGGGGCTGAAGCAGGGGTCTCAATGTGGCATGCAAAGGCTGGAGACCTCTGAGTTGGTTGGCTACATTTGTTACCTTGGAGATTTTATATAAAACTCAGCATTTTCTGCTTCTCCTGGAGACAGGAGCTCAAACACCCTCGGTCCTGGTATTCTGCAGGTCAATCAGTCAGGCAGGCAGACCAAGAATGTCTCTTTCACCCACAGCCCCCACCTCGCTCCCACTGTTTTTGCCTTGACACTGAGGCCGGGTGTCATCTGTCATCTTAGGTCGGCCTCCGTTCACTCACTTGCATTGCCTGCCTGGCCCCTGCTGCAGAAGCATGACAAATGTAACCAGAGGGGACAGTCTCAGGCCCCCTCTGCCGGGATTTGTGGGATCCTTGGGCAGTTTGTTCCTCTCGACACATTCATTTTCCTGGTTGTAAATTGGGGTATCATCTCTCTGGTAAAGTTTCTATGAAAACGAGTCATTGAACTAACACCCCTATCATGGGCCTACTGAACGTTCCTGGAATTGGCTTTTACTGTTTGTAATAGTGGAAAAACTAGAAATAATCTATGTCCAGTAGGAAAGTGGTGAAGAAACCATGAAATGCTCTGTAGCCTCTAAAACTGAAAGCTATAGATGGTGGAGTACATACTGAGATGGAAGGGTGCCTGTGACATAGTAAACGAAAAATGCACGCTGCAGAACATTCTGTACATTACGACACGATCTCATTTTTATTAACAAAAATTATATATGTACATATTTTTTGTATACAGAGAGAAAAATTCTGGAAGCACACTTACCCCATCTGTTTAACAGTTATCAATGGGCTGTGGGATGGGGAAACGCTCACTTCTAACTTTTATATACTTAGGGTTTTTAGCAAGTTGAACAAGTGTTTGCCAGGGGCGGCCCTGTGCCAATCTCTCATCTTCCCAGCTCTGCTGGGTGGGTGTCTTCACTTCCATTTGGCACATGAGGAATGTGAGGCTGAGAGAATCAAGTCACTTACTTGCCCAAGGTCCCAGGACTAGTGGTCCGACCAGATTAAGAGATTCCTGAACAAATCTTTTCCCACCATACTCTAAAGCTTCTTCTATATAACTATTTAATTTAAAAAAAAAAAAAAAAAAACTAGAACCCTAAAATGATTTAAAAAAAATTTTTAACATTTATTTCCGAGAGACAGAGAGAGACAAAGCATGAGGCGAGGAGGGGCAGAGCGAGAGGGAGACACAGAATCCAAAGCAGGCTCCAGGCTCCGAGCTGTCAGCACAGAGCCCGATGAGGGGCTCGAACTCAACCTTGAGATTTGACCTGAGCTGAAGTCGGTCATTTAACCGACTGAGCCACCCAGGCGCCCCTGAAATGATTTTTTAAAAAGGTCATTGTGGGGGCACCTGGGTGGCTCGGTCAGTTGAGTGTCCAACTTTGGCTCAAGTCATGATCTTGTGGTTTGTGAGTTGGAGCCCCCCAGTGGGCTCACTGCTGTCAACGCAGAGCCTGCTTTGGATCCTCTGTCACCTTTCTCTGCCCACCCCCGCTCGTGCTCTCCCCAAAATAAATAAACATTTTTTAAAAATTAAAAAAAAACTGAAAAGGTCATTGTGCCAGGCTCTGGGCACATTCAAGGATGACTGGGTCGGGGACAGTCTCAAGGCTGGAGGACCGCAGGTAGGTTCCCCTCTCTCGGAGTTCCCAGACTGCCACGGGGGCTCTCCAGCAGCACAGGGCCAAGCAGGTGCTGGCACCAACTTCCTTGTGGGACAGGGCCTCTGGGGGCTGCCTTGGGAGTTGTATTAGCAGGGTCCCTGTAAAATGGCTCTAAGGGACTTGGCTGTCATTTGTTTCAAGGCCACTGAGGCCCTACGTTGAACTCAGGTACTGGCTGGGAGCGATGTATAAACAAGGTATGAAAGGAAAGGATCCCTTCTTCTGGAGTGGGTGGAAATTTCGAAATCAAACTCTAATGTAATTGGGGGCAGGGGGAGCACATCAGGAAGCTCTTGACCAAAATCAACTATCATCTTTTGGTATCTGTTCATCTTTGGGGCTCCAAGGAGCCACTGAGCCACCCAGGTGCCCCTTGAGGTGGAATTTAAACGAGGGTCCACCATAGACCCTCCCAAAGGAATATGCTCTACAGGGAGTTCAAAGTCAGGTTGACCTGGGTTAAAAACCTAACTTTCCTACTTAGAGCTATGTGACAATTGTAGCTTCTCTGTGCCTCAGTCTCCACCTTCCTATGCTGCCAGGTGCTGGGTGGAGGAGAACAGATACAATCCATAAATGGGAGTTATTTTGTCATCTTTTTAAGATTTTTTTAAACGCTTATTTATTTTTGAAAGAGACAGAGAGAGTGTGTGTGCGTGGTGGAGGGGCAGAGAGAGAGGGAGACACAGACTCCGAAGCGGGCTCCAGGCTCTGAGCTGTCAGTGCAGAGCCTGACGCGGGGCTCGAACCTGTTAACCGTGAGATCACGACCTGAGCAAAAGTTGGATGCTTAACCGACTGAGCCACTCACGCACCTTGGGAGTTGTTTTGTCTTCTTAAAGGTAAAGTAATGCTGGGGCACCGGGTGGCTCAGTTGGTGAAGCGTCTGACTCCTGATTTCGACTCAGGTCACGATCTCAGTTTGTGAGTTTGAGCCCAGTGTGCTGATAATGCAGAGCCTGCTTGGCATTCTTCTCCCCTCCGTTCCCTACCCATTCCTGGCTCAAGCTCGCTCGCGCGCTCTCTCTCTCTCTCTCTCTCTCTCTCTCTATATATATATATATATATAAAGAAATGCAAAGTAACATCTAGAACAGTCCTGACCACTGTAACTAACTGCCGTGATGGAAATGTTCTAGGTCCCTCCACTGTCCAATGCAGGGGCCACTGGTCTCATGTAGCTTCAGGGTGAAAGTGAGGAATGAAATTTATTTTAAACAGCTACCGTGGCTAGTGAGTAATCGAACTGGACAGTGTAGACAGGCCCAGAAGACAGCCAGATTCAGGGGGAGGCAGATGGTATAGCAGGTAACAAGAGGAGCCAGGAGAGATGGAAGCGACAGGGGCTACAGACACGTGGCTGGACTGTGTGGAGAGCTCAGAAGGACCAGGAATGGCAGGAGCAGGTGGCTCCTAATGCTGAGTTGCTTTCAAGCAGGGGGAGGAAAGAACAGGCCTCGGGAGGTAGCCCAAGCGAAAGCCAGACACAAAAGGCACATATTCTATGACTGCGTTTATAGGACACATCTAGAATAGGCAAATCTATAGCGCAGAAAGATTAGTGGTTGTCAGGGACTGGGGACAAGGAGGAGGTGAGAAGGGGAGTGACTGCTAATGAGTATGGGGTTTCTTTTTGGGGTGGATGAACATGTTCTAAAATTAGGCTGTGGTGATGGCTGCACAACACTAAAATCGAAAGACCTGTCCGCTCTAAGTGGGTGGATTGTAGACTATGAGATTTCTATCTCCATCAAGCTGTTTAAAAATACCAAAACCTCAGGAGGCCTCAGGTCAGTGGGACCCCCCACCCCAACTTGGGGGTGGAAGGGGTGTTGGCACGGCTCAAGTCCTGGAGCCTCAACTGCAGGAGCATCAGGATGGCTCTTCTCAGTTGAACTGTGTTCCATTTCCCCTCCCAAGACTCTGACTTTGATTTAAAAAGCAAGAGCCATCCCTAGAGCTGAAGCCTTTACCGGGGAAGAGAAAGTCAATGTATGCAGAAGAAATTAAACACCAGATGGTGGGGGTTGGAAAGGACTCCTGAGAGAGAAGGAAAATGCCTGAGAGAGGCAGAAGGTGCAAGAAAAAACCCTCTCTGATCCCTCCTGGAAGGGCAATGCCATCAGACATTAGTATGACATTCCCAGAGGTAAAGTCACAAACCTGGTCTCATTTCCTTCCTAATGCCTTTCTTCATCAGGGACTGAAACGCTCAGGTGAGCACACTAGGTGAAGGACCTGGGAGCCTTAGGGCAGTGTGCTGGCTGAGAAAGCTGGTGCAGAGGCTGCCTCTGTGGGGAGCTGGGAACCAGGAGTGTGGCAACACCTAGGTCCGAGGATCCTATTAAAAAATAAAAGGCGTCTGCGTGTGGGTTTTAAAAAGGAATACAAACAGTTTTAATTAAGATACAGCTATATGATTATAGAGGTGCACAAGCCTCAATGTTATCTATTTATTTAAAGTTTATTGAGAAAGGGGAGGGGGGGGTGGAGGCGCAGAGAGAGAGGGACAGAGAATCTCAAGCAGGCTCTGTACTGTCAGCATGGAGCCCAACACAGAGTTCGATCCCATGACCCGCGCATCATGACCTGAGCTGTAACCAAGAATTGGACACTGAACTGACTGAGCCACCCAGGCATCTCAAGCCTGAATATTCTTTTAAAGGTTAAAAATAGTACTTTTGGAGGCACCTGGGTAGCTCAGTCGGTTAAGCGTCCAACTTCAGCTCAGATCGTGATCTCAGCGTTTGTGAGTTTGGGCCCCGCATCAAGCTCTCTGCTGTCAGGGCAGAGCTCACTTTGGATCCTCCGTCTCCCTCTCTCTGCCCCTCCCCCGCTCACACTCTCACTCTAAAATAAACATTAAAAAAAAGTTGAGGGGCACCTGGGTGGCTGTTATGCATCCAACTTGGGCTCAGGTCAGTGGGTTCCAGCCCCACGGTGGGCTTTCTGCCTTCAGCGCAGAGCCGGCTTCAGATCCTCTGTCCCGGTTTGTCTCCCTCTGCCCCTCCCCCACTCACGTGTGTGCTCACACGCACACTTTCAAAAAGGAATAAACATTTAAAAAAGGTAAAACTACCTTTGGCATATTCTGTTTTGTACATTTTCAAGAGAAACAATAGTCTAAGGACAATGTTAAATTGAAAGATGTTAAGTTGTACTTCACGTTCTATTTTTATATCAGGTTCTATCTCAGGAGAACAAGAGTCCTAAGGCAAAGATTTGAAAAGACAAGATCTGCCACCTTGATCTTGAGTGACAGAAAAATTTGAACTAGATGGGAGAGAACTTCAGGTTCAATCACCCTCTCATTACAGAGGAAACCAGTTGGGAAGGGAGTCCTCAAAGGAAGCCCCTCTCTATCTTGGCCCCATTTTCCAATGTGTGAAACGCACTCTGTGAGAAGACACCTTACGGGCATACTGGTTATGTAGTTTAATGTGCATTTAAACACATAATGTAGGGGGCGCCTGGGTGGCTCAGTCGGTTAAGCGGCCGACTTCGGCTCAGGTCGTGATCTCGCGGTCCGTGAGTTCGAGCCCCGCGTCGACTTCTGTGCTGACCGCTCAGAGCCTGGAGCCTGTTTCAGATTCTGTGTCCCCCTCTCTCTGACCCTCCCCCGTTCATGCTCTGTCTCAAAAATAAATAAACGTTAAAAAAAAAATTAAAAAAAAAAATAAACACATAATGTACATTAAAAACAGAATTAAAATATCAAACTTGTGATTTCATAAATACTAATGGTCAGAATGAGGTGCAGTTGAAAAAGGTGCATTTCAAATGGATTTAGAACACCAGGTGGTGACGGTTGTACAGGACTGTAAATGTACTGAATGTCACTGGATTATCTACTTATGAGTGGTTTAAGAACATCTGGTGTTATATATGTATATTTCATCACAATGAAACAAAACATTAGGTAGAGAACAGTTGTGGCAGGACTGGTGCAGAAAGTGCCCCAGTCCTCCAAGGAAGTGGTGCCTTGTCAAGCGTGCGGACCATCTATCTGGGAGCAGTGAGTTATCAGCAAATCCCTTCTACACCAAGATAGCTGCTCTAAGGGTGGGGGTGGGTGGGGGCCAGGTTGCAAAGGTTCACCACCTGAGGGAACCACAAGAGTTGTAGGCCCCCCAGGTGCCCTCCACTGGAGCCTAGGGGGCAGCGTGCAAGCATGTGTGAGGAGAAGGCACAGCTTAACTAAGGCACATTTATTTGCTCTTCTGGAGTTATTTCTCCTCAGCAGTGGTTAAGAGAAAGGGCTCGGGAGGTGGGCAGACCTGGCTTGATTCTCAGTGCACACCACCTTCTGGGAGACAACACAGTATCTTTTCACTGAAGCTTTTTTAATGTTTATTTTTGAGAGAAAGAGCAGACATGTGCACACAAGTGGGGAAGGGGCAGAGAGAGAGAGAGAGGGAGACAAAGGATCCTAAGCAGGCTCTACACTGACAGCAGAGAGCCTGATGTGGGGCTCGAACTCGCAAACTGTGAGATCGTGACCTGAGCTGAAGTCAAGACACTCAGGAGGCCAGAACCAATGTCTTTTAACCCCAGTTGACTCACCTACAAAACGAGAATGGGAACAGTAGCTCCCTCCCAGGGATGTTATAAAGATTGGAACATATAACATGTATCAAGAGTTTCCCATGGCACCTGGATTGTGGTAAACAGTCAATGAAGTTAGCTAGGATAATTACGGCAGAGTAATACAAAGTTTTCGCTTTTAAACTTATTTTTAATGAACACAAACGAGGAGAAAGCACTATTTCCAAATTTATTTGCATTCAGAACTCTTACTTCATCAAACATTTCATGGGCTAGTACTCAGTGTTAACTCCCAATGAGAAATGCTCCTCCAGATACACCTCACAAACAGAGACTCTGATGAGGTTGGGGCCTGGCCCACCCACAGCCCCTGTGCTGGCTGCAGGCCTCTAGCCTCCCAGTCCAATGCTGAGCCTGCAGCCCTTGGATGTCACAGGAGGCCCAGCTGTAGAGTCTCAGAGAGTGATCTAGAATTAGTAGTAAACTCAAGGAATCCTAGAGATGCCCTTCTGTGACCTTGTTCCGAGGTCAGAATGAAGGGGACAGGAGCTGAATCACTTTGTGGTGGAGCATTAAAGGACCAGACAGTACGGGTCTCCTGTTCTGGGACTCGGTGCTGGTTGGCTGCCTCCCTGGTGCGCAGGAAAACTCCACAGCCCAGAGAGGGGATCTGCACTCATTGGTCTAGCCAATTCTGCAGGGTTGCAGCCGCTACTAGAAATGGAAGCAGCACAAAAATTAACATTTACACAAAAGTTTGAAGATGTTCCTGAGAGCTTATTTGGAGGCTCTAGCAGGGGAGCACAGCTACCCGCATACCCTTGACGGAAGAACGGTCCTCCTCTATTGGGGAAGGCCGTCCTCTTCAATAGAGTGCGCAGCTTTGGGAGGGACGCACATGGAACGGTGAGGGAGGAAGGGGACACCCGCCTAGCCAGCCAGATCAGCCGCATCAACCCTGGCGATCAACGGGGTGACAGATGTCGCAGCCAGATCGCCCTCACATCCATGAAGATGCTCCCGTATCAGCAGGAATGTTGCGGAAGAATACGGAATAATGGAGAAGGTAGTTTTCTGGGGAGAAGTTATGTTCTTTCAGGAGCCTTTGGTGAGTTCAGTTCCATGAAACAGGCACATCAAAACAAAACCTTATCGGGGTACCCACCCATTCTTCAGGAACGTCACCATCCCCACCAACCCCAAGGACCCCACTGACCACCCCAACAATCAATAATAACTCTGAAGACAACGTCAATTCTTCTCAAACAGTTTAATAGCAAATAAACAAAGGAAGGTACCACACTTGGCAGATACAAAATGACTTTTTGTCCGTGTGTCTGTGCAATTAAAACAGATTTAGGTTCCCCGTTGGGACAAAAGGAAAAACACACAAAAAAAGGAAGGAGATTCCTTTTAAACACATACTCCCTTGCTCCAAACTTGTAACAATTTTTTTTTTCTTTTTAAATCCACTACACAAACTCTGTGACCAGGTCAGAAAAGCGACAAAGGCTCTTCTTGCCCCTTTTTTTTTTTTTTAAACCATTAAAGTAAAATCCATAATTTTCTACATAGTACAACACAAGTTCACACAGAAAAGACATTTTCTTTTGCAAATCAAAACAGGAAAGAAAGGAAAGCTCAAACAAGGTAAAGGAAAAGCATTTCTACGGCTGAATCACGACTTTGAGTTGATTGAATCCCGTTGTTGCTGCAGAACAGACTGTGCGTTTGGTCATAGTGGCAATTTTTTTTCTCTTCACATTGTGAAATCACTTTACATTGTTTTCTAGTAGAAAAGGCAAAAAACTGTACAAAACCCCTAGTGTTAAATACAACGTTTGTACCAATAAAAAACTCACACAGGTTTGTCTCCAAAATGTAAAGTTTCTTTTTTTTTTTTCTTTTTAAATTATTCACAAAAAGCAGCTGGAAATCAGAAAGGCAGCTGCCGCTCCAGGGTCTCAAATCCATTAAAACCACCACAGAACAATTAAAACAATCAGAGAGAGAAAAGGAAAAGGAAACAACGTCCAACGTTTGGCATTTGGTTTTATCCACAGGTTTTCCCAGAGCTCCTCTTGGAATTGAAAGCAAAATGTATTGGCAAACACGGATTCTGAATACACAGGAAGGGGAGCCTCGGCGCCTTCTGCCAACAGAGGCGGCTCTGTGCAGTCAGACTGTGGGGTGCACGGCAGTCTCGCTCAGGCTGGGGTTCCTGGCCTCTTTCCATCCAATCACCCCTTCCAGGAAATTAAGCAGCCCACCATACACTGGGCCTCCATTTGGCCGCCCTTTCCTCCTAGCAAGAGTGGCCTCAAGCATAATACTAGGCAACCCGCCGGGTCCCACAGAAGAAACTCTGCCAGGACCCCTTCCTTCATCAACCCCTGCATGGATGACGCTAACAGTGCTTCTACCTTCCCCACCCCCCTCCCCCCCGTCCCTCGGCTACCCCTCTTCACCATTCCCTGGACAATCCTACTTCCCAGCTCTCCCACCCGCCAGCAGCTTAGGTCTGGGTGGAATCTATCACAAACTCCTCCCTCTGCAACCTCTTACCTCCACAGATCCATCCCGTGACCTCTAGTCTCCTCTGGCCTCTCCCTCCGCCATTCACATTCTTACTCAAGTCCCTAAGACCCTGAGGCTGGATGGTGCCACAAGAGAGGAGAGCAAGTTCCCCTCAGGGAACCAAGGAACTGGCTTGCCTGGCACCCAGGGACAGTAGCTATTTGGCTCTTCACCCAATTAAAACAAAAACAAAAACAAAAACAAAAACAACAAATCCCTGCCCTCACCCCCACCCCACTAAGCTAAGCAAGAGCAGAGCTGTGGTGAAGAGCCAGTGTGGGGTAGTTGGTGCCCAGGGCTGTAAACAGTGTGAAGACTGTAGTATTGTGCTTGTCACCTAGGAAAAGCGCTGGCAGGTATATTGCCGCTTAGTGCATGGATGGCCTCCTCCGAGTGGTTAAGAGCACCCTCCTTCTTCGGGGCTGAGGGACACTCACTACCCCTAATGCGCTGAACCTCTTGCCCACCCGCGGCCACCTTCTGGGTTCTATCTCTGCTCCTCGTGCCTGTCCAGGCCCCCTTCCCACCCATCTCTGAGCAGAGCAGCCAGCTTCCCCCCTCCCCCCCCCCCAATGCTGAGGCCTGGAGGCCACATGAGGTGACAGTCTAAGTGCACAGGCAAACGCTCTAAGGGCAATAGAGGAGAAAGTTGCCACTTCAAAATAAAACAATACAATCTTGAAAAAAATAATCAACCCCACAACAATTTAAAACAGCTTCTTTGAAACCCTTTTAAATCGGTCAGTTTTTGCACAAACTATAGAAAACAGAGAGGTGAAGGTGATATATACGAAGGTGTGAAGAAACAGCAGGAAACATGCAAAACTTGTTTTTTCTGGGCATAATCTTAGTAGGAAAGGAAAAAATTCAAAACAAAAAAACACAAAAACAATACAAAAACAAAAAAAAATCAAAGCATCACATTTTGCTGTGGAGACTGTAGGAACAAGCATGGAGGCGGGCACAGCGGGGCTGAGGGGAAGGGGCCAGAGGGATTTGAAGGCTCCCTGCAGGGTCACTACAGGGAAGAACCACAAAAGAAAAAGAAAAAGGGCTGGCTGGGGCCCAAATTGCAGCCTGGGGTCAAAAAGGAAAGGGGTTCAGGTGTTTTCTGCAGTTGAGAACTCAGAAAAACAAAAAGAACACATGCGGTCTCCTCAAGCCCCACAAACTATATCAGCAAAATGTGCTCAGGAGCCTCAAAGGTTTTAGTGACATCTTTTATTTCATTGTTTACTTCAAAGTTGTCTTTAAAACTAAGCACACAGAGAAACAAAGCCTAGAAACGGACTGGCTGTGTGTTCACAGAAATACAAACACCACGCGGTATGTGCTAGTAGGGCTGCTCTGAAGACAGTTACAAAGAATTGGAATCACAAAATCAAGTGGTTATCTTATGAAGTTCTAGAAAAATAGATTTTTTTATATTCAAATGCAAGTTTAAATATTTCCCCTTCAGCAGTCGTTCTAGCAAAACCAATTTGGCAGCACAAAAGAAAAAAAAAGGAAAAGAAAAAAAGAAATAACAAAGAAAGAAACAAACATAATAAAAATACACGTCAGCATCAAAGGTCAACACAAGGTCAAAGGTGAGAGTTCAAGCATCAGAGAAGCTGAAGAGACAGGGATTTGGACGATGTACTTGACGCCACATCGACATGCTTTAGGCACAACGATGAACAAACGGCAGGAATCTAGAAAAAAAAACAAACCAGAAAGAGGGAGACCCACTGAGTTACACAGAGCAATACATCCAAACAGAGAGAGAGAGAAAAGGAACACTCACTGTGTACAGCCCTGAAATGAGGAGGCGGGCGGGGCGGGGGCTGGGTAATGACAGGGAACTTTTGCACATGCTAACAATGGACACAGGGAAAAGTCAAAAAGGACATGGAGGACACCAAGAAAACATCCAACTGCCAGAGACAGAAGGGAACCTAAGGCTTGGATTTCCCGAGGCGCCCCAACTCGTCCCAGGAAGAAGGTAAGGTCTCTCTGGTGGAGCAGAGGTGCAGCCTCCCCACTCCTCAAACCCAGGAGAAAATAGAAGACCATGGCTGGGGTGGGGGAACTCTCTAGGGGAGAGGGCCAGGATTTCTCCTCAATTCTACAGGGATGGCCTTTTGTTTCCAGAAATCCAAGCTTTTAGTTTCCACACAGGCCCTGGCCACTCATGTGGGACCCAGGAGACAGTGTCTGGCTGCATTCAAGGCAAATCAATTTCATGATAAAACCCAAGTAAGAAACAAAACTATAGCAGAAAACACATTTATGTAAGTGAAACCCCCACACAACAGAAAAGGATTGCTTAAGACTCGACTGCTAGTCTCCACTCTCCGAGCTGAACCCTTCCACACCGTGAGACTTATAGGGGAGCAGCTTCTTCACAAACCATCTTTGGCCTGGGGAGAGAACTGTGCTCAAGGGCAGTGCTACTGTGCTCACTCGCTGGGCAGGAGAGAGGAGAACAGAGAGAAGTGCCTGGTCTCACCAGCTGGCCGCTGTGGCAGCCCAGGGCCCTGCTGTGGCACATGCTCCTTTTAGAAAAGAGAACTCACAAGCAGGTATGAAACCTCTGGGTCTGCTATCAAAGGTGGGCTGACTGCACCTTTGCCTTTCATATTATTCAAAAAGGCATTTCAGAAGGTCCCGGAGCCCAGGACAAATCCATGGACAAATAATTGTGAAATGGGGGAGGAGGGGGATGGGAGAGAAAGTAGGGAGGGAGTGGAGTTCTGGGCTTTGGAAAACCCCATAATGGCCAAGGAGGAAGACAGAACAGAAGGTCAGCTATCACAGCACCGGCAGCACCCTGGGGAGCACAGCTCTCTCCTCCGCCAATTCACAGCATTAACTCCTTCCCCTCTGGCAGATTATTAGCTGGGCTGCAAACGGGCCACAGAGAGTCAGTAGTTTCAATCATACACAGCACCCTGTGTGTACAACAATCACATTCTGGATTCTACAAAATCCTGGCCTTTTCCAGAGATATAATTTAGGTAATAAATATTCTCCACCCCGGAGCTGTATAAAACTTCTATAAAAATAGAAACGACATTCTTGGTTCCAGCCGGTTGGGATTCAGAACAGCGCCTCCCCAACCTAGCATTTTTTTCTTTTTTTCTTTTTTCTTTTTTATTTTTATTTTTTGCATTTATTTAAAAAATCCCATCATGACCCTGGAAGCCTTTGGAACAGTTTTATCCTTGAAACACAGGACACATTTCTCCCAGTGCACGGAATTCAAGTTTACGTGGTTCAGCTTAAGAAGTATGTTTCACGTTTCTTAGAGGACAACAGACCCAAGTTATCACTATGAGAAGGGAACAGCTGTCCCTGCTTCAATGGGATAATCCAACACCACCAAACTATCTGTACAACAGCAAGACGGTCAATCCCTGTCTGTGACCCAAAGGGACAGCATGACAAGGAGAGAGTCCCCATCTGACTTAATACCAAGGCAACCCCTTTAATCTCATCTCTGCTGTTAGGGGTCAGGACCGATGTTTGTGAGGCTTAAGATCCCAGGGACCCTGTCCCTGGCCTTGGCTAAGAGTCATATCCCAACAGGGCTACCTCTGCCCAGGTGCACATTCCCAACAGCGCGTCCTTTCTGGCTCTCCAGCCCCACAGCATTTCTTGGAGCAGAGGAAGGGCCCAAAGGCTGTGTGGGTCACAGGCAAGAGCCGCAGTGATGCCTGTGGGAGGCAGCAGGGAGCTAACTGTAAGCATGAGGACAAAAATGAACATGGTAATACTGAGGTAAATGAACACTAAATCCATATGGAGGCTGTAAACGTCCTGTTGTCTCCTCTGTCCCCAAGAGCAGAAGGGGCTGGAGTGGTTAGAAGAGGGGCCTGTCTTGGGGGGGCGGCGGAGGGAGGGCAGGAATACCACATCTGGGATCCCTCAACCACAGAGGCAAGCAAAGATTTCTCATCCTTTTACGGATAAGTGCTGGCCGCTGACAAATGCAGCACTCTGGCTTAAAGGCCTTCTGATTCAGGTACACCAAGAAGAAGGCTCCCCCTCCCCCCACCCCAATTCAATGGCTTTTGATCACTCTGCTCAGGAGAGGTGCCCCCTTCAAGCTAGATACTGTAAGCTCTTCTTAGATCTACCCTCATGAGAAAACTGTGGCTTGGGATGGAAGTGACATTCTGCTGTGGTCAACTACAAGGAAGGAAACCAGACAGTGTCTTGCCTAGAGACCTTGTTTAAAGGGACCTATTAGAAATGGGCCGTGGTCTAACAATGTGGTGTTGAAATAAACTAAAAAACGATCTTTTTGACTGGCTGCTTCTCCTTAACAGCCATCAGCCAGCCGGAGCCAATCCAACACCAATGGGTGGCTGGAAAAGCCGGTAATGGGTGATGTCTCCCTGCATGTTGCCTATGTCAAGCTAATTTAACAAATGCTTTATTTCCACAGAACTGTCTTCCCCTTCTTGGGAAAGAGCAGCAGAAATTCTGCACAAGAATCTGAAAAACAGGTGGCAAGAACTCAGTAACTCCCCAGAAGATAGCTATGGAGGCACTTCAGCCTCTGGCTCCTGGGGCCATTGGGTGTGGGTCACTGTCCTCACCTCCAAAGCCAGCCTCGCCTCTGCCCTCCCCCTCCCCGCCCCCAAGGCTCTTGGGCACCAGTTCTCATTTCACCCACTCTCGCACTCAGGGAGATTCTGGGGTCAATTTTTGGTTTCACTCAGTCCTCTCTCGGGGTAGTGTGGGGAAAGGTCTGATCTTTTTTAATGCTTCTCCATTCCCCCTCCTCCCCCCAGGGCGGTTTGATGTTGGTCCTTCTCAACACACACTGGTTACAAACACAGCAAACTTTAAATAAAGAAAAAAACTCAGGATATGGCACCTAAACTCCAAAGTAAAACACTGGAAACCAAAGCACAAACTCGTCCTCTGTACGAAGCGAAACTCCCACAGAAGGCAGTAGCCGAGTCTTCGGGGCAAGCTGTGCCTGCGAGAGTGGCAGGGATCAGGGTCCAGGGCTGTCAACACACAGCCTTAGGGCTTCGAATCATTAAGGGTGCTCCTCCCCCACTTACCAGAAGACCCTCTCACTCCAGTCTCAGAGGGGAGCACGCTCAGTAGGGCTTGCTGTCATTCTTCGAACGTTTGAGCTGCACTTTAAGCCGCTTCATTCCAATCTGAAAGCCGTTCATGGACTGGATGGCAGCTTGAGCCGAAACAGGATTGTCGTAACTTACAAAACCTGTGTATCCAAGCAGAAACCTGGGTGAGGGACATGATGAGCCAAGAGATATCTTATGAGCATAGTCTCAAATCCCAAACTTCTCAGCAGGGACAAGAATTCTGGAAACTGTATCACATGAAACAAATTAGATTCCCGACAGTACCACTTGACTTCTACATGGCACTTTTAAGTTTTCTGACCAACTATTTCCATACATTATTTTTACTTCCGGAGCAACAGTATGGGTAGAAATCCATCATCCATAAACAGCAATAAAAAAATTGATCTGCCCAAGGTTGAGTTAAATGGTAACCCAATTCAAACCCTGCTCTTCCTGCTTTCAGACCCTTTTTGTTCTCAGTGGTAAAGGCACTTAACCCTCCCGACACCAAAAGAGAAGCCAACATACCAAAACACTTGCTCAGGTTTGTCTGCTTGTCTATGAAAACCTTGGCAGACACGACATTCCCAAAGGGCATAAACATCTGCAGCAGGTCCTGATCTCCAAACTCCTGGGGCAGGTGGTAGATGAACAGGTTGGCTCCCTCTGGACCTTCAAAATACCCAGTGATCGAAAAGGCATCAGTGTTGGGGCCCCTGGGTGGCTCACTTGGCTGAGGGTCCGACTCTTGGTTTTTGCTCAGGTCATAATCCCAGGGTCATGGGATCCGCTATCAGCACAGAGCCTGCCTGGGAATCTCTCTCTCCCTTTCTCTGCCCCTCTCCCACTCTTACTCGCATTCCCTCTTTCTCAAAAATACACATTTAGAAGAAAAAAAAAAAAGGCCTTCAGTATCAGTGTCAAACTTACCCCCCACTGCTTCTCACTTCTACCTGCATTAAAACAGTCTGTGTCCCAACACACAAATTCATTTGGAGAACTACAGATTCTCCAAATACGAAACAGGAACTAAAGGGCAATCACTGAAACAGACTCCTTCCCACTAAGGCGTGTCAGGATTTGACCTTGTGAGAGGAGCAAGTGCTGAGACAATAAACTAGGCAGACTTGCGTGTGGTGCAATAAAACTGGAGACTAAAGGCTTGTACAGAAACACAGAAAAAGAAGTAGAGAGAGATTATAAACATAACAGGTTTCCAAACTGTGCTAGAAAGTATCGGGACAGCAAAGAGAGATTGGCAGTTGTGAGGCAGGAGGTGGGGGCCGGGAATGACTAAGGGACATGAGGGAATTGCGGGGGTGGAGGGAGCAATGGAAACATTCTCCATCTGTAAAGGTGGTTACATGACTGTATGCATTCATCAAAGCTCACAGAGCTGTATGCTCCCCAAAGGGTGAATTTTACCACATGTATAGTATACCTCAATAAAAAGAAATTACATTTTAAAAAGGGCCTATGATTGGAGCACCTGGGTAGCTCAGTCAGTTAGGCATCTGACTTCCATTCCGGTCACGATCTCACGGTTCATGAGTTGGAGCGCCGCATCAGGCTCTCAGCTGTCAGCACAGAGCCCACTTCGGATTCTCTGTCCCCCTCTTTGTCCGCCCTTTTCCCACGTGTGCACACTCTCTCTCCCTCTTACGTGTCCAACTTCGGCTCAGGTCATGATCTCACAGCTTGTGGGTTTGAGCCTGCGTCGGGCTCTGTGCTGACAGCTCAGAGTCTGAAGCCTGCTTCAGATTCTGTATTTCTAATTTCTCTCTCTGTGCCACCCCTCTGCTCATGTTTTGTCTCTTTCTCTCTCAAAAACATAAAAAATAATTTAAAAAAAATTAACATTTAAAAAGAAAAAAGAAAAAGGTATCTATGATTAACTCTGAGCTCAAAACCAGAATGTGCTTTCTTCTTCCAACCATTTACACTCAATGACTTTCTAACCAAAGGCAACTTATTATAACTGCAGTCCAGCCATTCTCCAGCCACCCAGCCTCCCTGCTGTCACCAAACACATTACAGAACACTACTGCATCAGGGCCTTTGCACTGATGAAACAGAGGTGTTCCTCTGCCCGCATTACCCTTCCTCCTCTAGATGTACGCATTGCTAGCTTACTTCCTCAGGTCTCTGATTAAACAGCAAGTGAGAGACCTTCTCTGACCATTCTACACAAAATGCTGTGCCTCTGGTGCTCCCCATCCCTCTTTCCCATTCATCAGTCTTCAGAGCACCATATGGAACACCTCATGCCTATCCTGCTTTATACTGTCCATCTCCACAGTTCTTCCAGTTCCTCCACTACCATATCCTAGGTACAGAAGCATCTTGATTCAGAGCAGGTGAGGATGCACCGTACCAGGAGTCCTTGCTGCCATGGCGAGAGAGGCTATGTGTCTTTTCCCCACATCAGTGCTTAAACCTTGCCAGCTTTGGGCTGCAGAAATCCAGTCAAGTATGAGCACAGAGGTGTCAGCAGGACTTTCTATTGATACAAACCACCTTCACGCCTCTTTCTGCCTAGAAAAGTCTCTCCTGAATTTAATCCCATTTATGCCACAATACACACTTCCCAATCCATCAACCCACGGGCCATAATTTTCTGTCCCGTCACCTTCAGTGCCTCGTTAATTAGGAAAAGCACAGATCAGAAAATGAGGAAAATGCCAAGTAAGAGAGCTTAAAAGGGACACCTTGACAGAAGATATCCTCTGAGAAATTTATAATCCACAAAGATGACTTCCTAACAAAGACAGATTGTCAAAATACTGTCACACGGTAAGGTCAGTATGCTTCTTCATCTAAAACCTGCAGCCATGGGGCGCCTGGGTGGCGCAGTCGGTTAAGCGTCCGACTTCAGCCAGGTCACGATCTCGCGGTCCGGGAGTTCGAGCCCCGCGTCAGGCTCTGGGCTGATGGCTCAGAGCCTGGAGCCTGTTTCCGGTTCTGTGTCTCCCTCTCTCTCTGCCCCTCCCCCGTTCATGCTCTGTCTCTCTCTGTCCCAAAAATAAATAAACATTGAAAAAAAAAAAAATTAAAAAAAAAATAAAATAAAACCTGCAGCCAGATTACAGGAGGGCAAACACAGGTTCTCATGTGAGCCACATCCAGAGAACAGTCCCAAAGCAGAGCACACTTCTCAGCACAGAACTTCTCAGTCTACCCTTGACACTGCCAAAGAAAAGCACTGATCTGACCACCTCAACGATCCTCCTGGCCTCTGCCCTGCCTTCAGCTCCGCCTGCGGGGAGAGCGACCCCCTCGTCGTCCTTCCACACTCACCTTCCTTCTGGCTTCCAGCAGCACCGATACTCTGCTGTGTCAACAGGTTCTGGTTGTACAGAGTAGGGAGTGCCGCGGCAGCATATTGCTGGATTCCCGAGTAGGCCTGCGTCAGGGCCTCCATGGTGCTCCCGGTGCCGTTGGAAAGGCCACTGCTGCCCAGGCCACCATTTAAAGCAGCCATCCCTTGGTTGTGGGGAAGAGCAGGATTAACATATTGGGAAGACTTGACTGACGCCAAACCCAACTCCAAGGTTTTCCCTTTTATCTCTCTCTCAGCTTCTCCCTGACTGGTCAGGTCTCAGGACACTCACCAGGCCTTACTGCCAATGGGAACATTAAAAAATGCCACACGCAGGTGTGGCTCTCCCCATTACATTCTTCCTACCTGTGTGAGGCATGACAACACTTACACATGACCTGCTCCATTTTCTCTCTGGCTTTCTGCTACTTTTTCACAAAGCTGGAATGTGGCAAAATAAGCATCCCATATTTGGAGACTAAAAGGGGTGTCTGTGGTTTACGACAAGATGTGGGTAAACCCTATCATCAAAATAGCAGCAAATTCTATGTGCCTGACACTGTACTAAGCCATGAGCTCAGCACTTTACCTATGTTTTCATTTACTTCACAGCCCTCAAAGTATTCTATTCCCACTTCACAGATGAGAAAATGACCTTAGAAAGGGGGTATAAGGTTATAGCTAGTTAAGGAGCAGAGGTGGGATTTAACTCAGGTCTGACTTGAAATCCCACCATTATTCCTAACTTCACCAGGCCACCTTGTTCATTCCACTGGGGACCCTAAAATGTGCTACCTGAACAAAGAATGGCCTGATGGCATCCAGGGGCTGTCTCTCACCTGCCAAAGAGCTGACGTTGAGGCCTGCCGTTGCTCCAGCTAATGTCTGCAGGGCTCCAAGGGAGGCGATGGGGTTGACAGAACTGCTGCTGCTGGAGCTCGGTGAGGACCCTGTGACCAGAAACCCAAGTGTTAAACTTGAGCCAACACGTGCTCCTCATGTCAACAGGAACCAAAGCACAAGAGTAATACTACTCAAGTATTCTCTTCATAAAGAGGTTTTCAGTTACTGATTCTGGTAACTGTCACTGCGGGACACAGAGTCAAATGACAGTTACAACAAACTCAAAACTGTGAGATTTCTCTTAAGTCACAAGATGACATTTGAAAATTAACTATTCATAATCTTGACCCCTTTGGAAAGGGATGTTAACCACTCTCCAGAATGACAGACCCCTCTCTTGGGATTCTGCACAAGGCACACTGGGTTCCAGTGACATGCTTACCTGAACTGGTGAGTACGCTGAGGGGGCTGCTGGATGTAGTGAGAGCATTGGTACCACTTGGTGTGTTCTGAGCTGCACTAGCTGCAGCAGCTAGGGCAGCCAAATTCTGTAACTGCATTGCATTTAACCCTGCAACATCCAAAGCAAGAGATCAGCCAGCAGATAAAGGTTCCTCGTAACCACTCCAGCAATGACCGCACACACTGGCGAAGGCTGGTCCCAAAAGGACCTCTTCTAGATAAACCTTACAAGTAATACTACAAGGCTCCAAAAAAGATTCAGATATCACTCAATTCATTAAGAAACTTGACATCATTTCCTCAGAGAAGAGATATCTAATCCAACAGCATGACACCCCAAGTGAACATTCACAACAGGGACTGGCAATTAGGAAACCAGGAGAGGGTTAGGTCTGTGGTCTACCATCACAACAGGTGTCCAAGAGAACAACAAATGACAAAACCTATGGCACAGAGCAGGACTGCGTCTGAGCCCCTCGCTCCCACTTTATGGGGGATTTGCTCTCTGCAGCGGAGGTGGACAGGCAGAAAATGCAGCAGGATTCAGGTGGCCAAAGGAGGAATGACAGGAGGGGAATACATGTGAGAACAGCAATAGGAGAAAGACTAAGGAAAAACCACCACTTTAATAGCAGATTACTCATCAGAAAGAAGAGAGAGAAAAACAATGCGGGGGGGGGGGGGGGGGACCTCCAAGTAGAATCCAAGCAACAGTTAAAAGGAACAAGAAATCTGAACTGCACCGACAGTGTGTTGCAAACCATTTATTGGACCATGGAAAAGCAGATGGGAAGTGGTTTGCGGGGAGAGTTAGGAAGAATAAAAAACGAAACTACAACAGAGATTTCCAAAAACTTAGCAACTTTCGAAAAACATACCAAACTCCAGGTCCCTAAGACAAAGTGAACCACTATCAAAATTTCTCACACACTAAAATGCAGTTCACCTAAGACTACCCCTTTCTCAAATACACTTGCTGGGCCTTCACCCACTGCAGAAGGGTTAGGGGCAGAGGCCCTGGGACTGCTCCACTCCCTACCTCCACTAACTTGTCTGATGGCCCTACTTTTGTCTGTGGAGCCCCATTTTGTCATCAACTCAGATATTTGTCAATTAAGTTTTCTATGCATGTTAACAGCAACAAAAGGTAATTCACCTAAGAAATTAACACGTATAAGACACAGAGGTAAATTAACTGCCTAGATTTCAGCAGTTTCTGGGTAAGTCATTTGCATGGATTTCTTCTTAGACTTTACAGATTCACTGGAAAAGTCACGTTATTGTGGAAATAAAGAGTTCCTGCAATCTTCTCCTTATCAAAACGGCCTCAGATAGCCCACACATGCTAACACCTCTTTTTCCATCTTCCTCCTCAATAGAGACTTAAAGGGGTGGGAGTATCAGACAACCCCAAAGCAATCTTGCATCAGCAACTAACAGAGCCACCTTCTAGAGACAAGGCGGTTGAGTTCTGGGATGTGCATCTTGCGTTGGGTTTATGTAATGAGTGGGAAAACATCTGTTTTCTGTACAAACGGTGCAAAACTCTCAGACTGTTGTTAGCTGGGTCTGGTGGCCTGGTGGCTGCTGCTCCTCCACAGCAGCATAACACTTACCTCCCATTGGGTGGAGGCTGCTCAGGGTGTTGAGGTTCCCAGAGGAGGCAGTCTGCTGAAGGAGCTGCAAATAAAGCTAGACATTACACCAAAAAACAGAACAAGAGTGAGAGTGAGGGCTGGTTCTGCATCTGGGATAACTCTACAGCACAGCAAAGCGAGAGTGCAGAGGCCCCCAGAGAGAAGAGAGTTGAAGACAAGAACCCAAGCCAACACAACAGAAACATGAGGCTTATGACAGCACAGGACAATACGACACAGCTAAAGCCCTGGCCCAGAAGACATTTACAGTCACTGAGTACTGACCAAGCTCAAGTCCCTGGGCAACAGAAAGGCAGCACAGCAGAGGACAGAAGTCGAGCAGAGAACCAAGCTCAGCTATGCAATCCACTGCAATGAGAGTCTGCAGATGGAGGACTGCCACGTCTAGTTCCTCGCTCCCAAGTTCTTAGTTCACTCCGCACACATCTTATTTTGCAGATTGTTCCCACCTAGGCACTCAATTTCTACTTCACACTACTATTATTTTAAATATCAAATCTAAACCATTTCAGGGTATTTCTTGGAGTCATTCTTTAGTGGCGACAACGGAACACGAAAAGACCAATCTTTTGATGCTATATATCCATACAGCCCCGTTTATCTCCTCCCCCACAAAACTGGTCTTCACTGTTACGGATGACCAAATGACTGACGAACGGACTGATCATGATCAGTTCAGCATATATTCTTTCAATTGCTGCCCCCTAACAAATACAACAAGAGGTTGTCCATGAGCTTATGGATCTCCATGATCTTACTATCTTTGCAAACAGCAACCTTTGACTAACAAACCGGCTGAAAACCTTTGCTCCATTCAAAGCCGATCACTTTTCCTCATGTAAACTGGTATCCTCGTTTCTGAATCCTTTATTCAACCTGTTGCCCATTTCCATGAACACCCGATCTGGTTCCTCAGTCATCATGAATCCCTTTAGTCCATACAGGTTTTAGGTTCTCAAACCTCCAGATATAGAATGAGAAAATGTATATACACACAATTTTTATCAGCTTCTCAATGGGGTCCACACCCCACAAAGATTAAGAACCACTGCTCTAGTCTAAACAGACTAGAGGTTCAAGTCCACCTATTCCAGAAAGAACCTCATAATTAATATTAATGTACTATCATTTATATACCACATGTCCTCATTTTTGTCTTCTTAAATACCCTGGCAATGTGCTCAACCCCAACTGGTGGGCGGTGCATTCTATACTTGGCACCTTCATTTCCTCCCTAAATGAGAACAGTTCTGAGGGCAGGGATCATGTCTAACTGAAACAAAAAGACCGCAGCTCTCAACAAATACCATCATGTGCTGCTGGATGTGGTGATGGCAATAAAAAGGAGACTCTACCCTAAAAAAGAGCTCCAAAACTCTCTAAGAAAGGCGAATGCATATAACGGAGATCCTTTTAAACGCATTATCATTTTGGCAGAAGACTAAAATAAAATCTCTCTGAATTTCCTGAACTTACACAAGCAATGTTGTAGCACTAAGAAACAACTTAATCTGATGAGATATACCAACCATCTATACTTTTTGACTTCAGAGAAATATTAGCTGCAAAACTGGGATTTCTTCTAACATTTTAGAAATATGAAGACCAGGAGGCAGCAAATTAGCCAAAACTCAATACTGGGAGACAGAAATCATTGCCTTTCTTGTTTCTGTATAGGACAATGTTTTAAAGGATGTTTTAAAATTTAAATGTTTAAATTACATACTTTTAGAGTAAAAGTATGTAATTATTCTTATGTGTATATTTTTGGGACTATCCACACGAATCTATTGGTTTCACCACTGATTTTCCTTCATTGACAGCTTCACAGATGAGATAGTTTTAAGTATTTCGTACTGCTATTCTTTTAAGATTTTAAAGCAGTGATAATCCCCTGTAACATATTTGTAGATCTAGTAAATCTAAACACCAAATTAGAGCCTTTGGACTATGTAAGTCAAACTCAAGAACAAGATGGAAAGAGTTAAAGGCTATCCATCTATAATGTAGGGAACTCAAATATACACCTGTAATACTCATTTAATAATGTCTGTGCCAGTATCTTGCTCTCTCAGTGGAAAGAAACATTTACCATACTCTTCAGGAAAGACTCAGTAAGCATTTAATTATGTTCTCTACATCTGGGAGAAAGAAATATGGAGATATTTGGTAGTTAAGATTCTCTTAGGATTTTCTTTTTACAAAAATGAAGTGACAGGGACACTGGAGATATTTCTAAATCTTTGTATCAGGAAATCAGGATTTCACTTTAATAGTAATGGAAGTCTCAAATTATAACCAAAGTTGTGTTTATAAGACAGAGAGAGAGACAGAGAGAGAGACAGAGAGATACACTAACATAACTTAAAACAATATTGCATTGCCTAAAGTTTTACGTAAAATTTTGATATGTTAAAGTCGTAAATGCCATTGTGTCTATTAGCTAGGGATGGCACAAGAAGAAAACAGCTGGGAGCTTGCACAGTCTGCAGAAAGCAAACCACAAAGACTCACTGCTAAATACTGGGGTCCAAGAGTATTTAGACCAGCAAGGTTTCCCCACACAGATGCTGCGCTGATTTGCTGCATCTGCTGCTGGAGCTGCTGGGCCATTCTCTTCTGTTCTTTGTCCTTCTGCGTATCAGCAAATTTTACCACCATGGGAGATGAGCAGCCCTATGAAAACACCAAAGCCAAAGGGTGAAAGTCCTCCTGCTACACGAAGGAAAAATCCTCCTTTGTAGTGACACACAAGATGCATTCTAATTTCATTCGCTGCCACATGACTCTCTTCCTGACAGACACAAATGGCAAAAAGACAAATTTAAAAGGGCAACTTCTAATATGTTAATTTTTTAAAAAGCAATCATTTTTTTCACTTTAAGATGCTTAGCCTGCTTAACCTTTAGGGCAGTCAGATGCTGCAGAACTTTAATGGCCAACTGTCCTAGCACTCTCAGGCTAAGGAACTTTTCCCTTTCATTCATCTGCTCCCTACCTCCATGGTCTGTGCTTGGTGCATTGCCTTGATAGCCGTCTGTGCCATGGCTCTTGTTGTAAAAGTCACAAATGCACAACCTGGTAAGAGAAGTGTCAATAACTCATTCATTCATTTGCTTATTAAATATCCGACTGACATTTACTGAGCACCTGCTATGTGCCAAGTACTATGCTAGCAATAACAGTCATGGTTCCTGCCTTCAGGGGTTAGAGATCTAGTAAAGGAGACAGATACATTGTAACAGTGACTAGTGCTTCAGTGAAAAAGCAGGGAAGCACAACAAGAAAGAAAGTGCTTGATAAAGGGATAAAGGGATAAAGGAGAGAAATCCTAATCCTCTAGTTCCTCTGGATAAGAAAGTGTTTCCATTAAGGACCTGTCCAAGCACAAAAAGAGAAAATTTTAATACATGACATTGAAGTGCAGAATGCAGACTCCTTAGGGGGATGGGACAATTCTAAAGGAATCAGCTGGTAGACGGAACCTACATTTACAATATCAAGCCCAGCCACTCCATCATCACAGGGTCATGTTAGCTAGTGATCCCTGGTTTCCACTGGTCTAACTAAAAGAGACTCTAAATTTAAGACCAGTATCTTTAAAGGCTAAAAATGTACCCACCTCGGCTCAGGCCATCAGGTCCCCGTAATATCCGGCATTCTTCAATCTGTCCAAATGAAGAGAACATGACTCGGATGTCATTTTCAGTGCACTTCTTGGAAATCATACCAATAAACAGCTTCCTGTCTTCCACTGCTAAGAGAGTAAAACACAAAAGGCTTGAACATCATTACTACAAGAGGTAGTATGGCATAGACCCTGGAGTCAGACCATCTATGTTTGGATCCTGGCTCTATGCCTTTATACCATATTACTTGGATTCTAAGATACACATTTTTTCATCATTTAGCAACTCATCTTATAATCAACTGAACCTTTAAATTGGAAACATTTAGATAAAATATAGTAATTTGCGATCCTGTGAAAGTTACTTAACTATTCTGTGCCTGTCACTTCTGATTAATAGGGATAACCGTGTTTCTCTTAAAGGTAGCTGTAGGTATTAAATGCAAAGCACTCAGCATCTTGCCTAGCACTTAGTGATGTTTGCTCTTACTAGCAGTTCTACTACACCAAAGAAGGACAAGTTTTTCACATTTAATTGATATGACAAGAGAAACAGAACACACCTTTTGGTGAGTGTAAATGTCCACTTTCCTTTTCTGATTATTCTCTTGAGGACTAAGTTCTCCTTCCTACTTGTCCATCTCCCCTTCCCCCACTCTTGTCATAAGAAATTATATTCATCAAAGACATTCCAGTTTACTCTAAAATGTTCTTGTACTATTTACGTATCAACTCTCTCCATCTCATTTATTTACCATATTTATTTTAAAGAAAAAAAAACCCAGACAATTTAGATGACAGATTACTTAGTGCAATGGACTACAATCTTACACCATACACAAAAATTAACTCAAAATGGATTAGACTTAAACGTATGACCTGAAACCATAAAACTCCGAGAAGAAAACATAGGCAGTAAGCTCCATAAAACCAATCTTAAAGATGATTTTTTGGATCTGACTCCCAAAACAAAGGCAACAAAAACAGAAATAAACAAGTGGGACTACATCAAACTAAAAAGCTTCTACAGAGCAAAGAAAATCATCAACAAAATGCAAAGGCAACCTACTGAATGGGAAAAATATTTGCAAATCATGTATCTGATAAAGGGTTAATATCCAATATATAAATAACACCTACAACTCAGGAACAACAAAACACAGCACCCAGTTAAAAAAAATGGGCAGAGGATCTGAACAGGTATTTTTCCAAAGACATGCAGCAGATGGCCATCAGGTACATGAAAAGATGCTCAACATCACCAATCATCAAGAAAATGCCAATCAAAGCAACAATGAAGTATCCCCTCCCACTTGTTAGAATGGCTATAATCAAAAAGACAAGAAATAACGAGTTGGTGAGGATGTGAAAAAGAGAGCCCTTGGTGCATTGCTGGTGGGAATGTAAACTGACTGCAGCCAATGTAAAAATCAACATGGTTCCTCAAAAATTTAAAAACAGAGCTACCATATAAGCCAGTAATTCCACTTCTGGGTATTTATCTGAAGAAAACAAAAACACAAACTCAGAAAGCTGCATACTCCGAGCACCTGGCTGGCTAAGTCGGTGGAGCATGCGACTCTTGATCTTGGCATTGTGAGTTTGAGCCCTACAATGGGTGTAGAGATTATTTAAAAATAAAGCCTAATGGGCCGCCTGGGTGACTTGGTTAAGCGTCCGACTTCAGCTCAGGTCATGATCTCGCGGTTCATGAGTTCAAGCCCCGCGTCGAGCTCTGTGCTGACAGCTCAGAGCCTGGAACCTGCTTCAGAATCTGACTCCCTCCTCTCTGCCCCTCCCCACTCATGCTCTGAAAATACACGTTAAAAAAAAATTAAAAAAAAAATAATAAAGCCTAAAAAGAAAATAGCTGCACACCTATGTTCACTGCAGCATTATTTACAATAGTCAAGACATGGAAACAACCTAAGTGTCTATCAACAGATGAGCAGATAAAGAAAATGTGGGATACACACACACACACACACACACACACACACACACACACACACACCCTGGATATTATTCAGCCATAAAAAAGAATGGAATCTTGCCATTTGTGGCGGCATGGATGGACCTTGAAGACTTTATGTTAAGTGAAATAAGTCAAACAGAGAAAGATACTGTATGATCTCACTTACATAAAATCTTAAAAACAAACAAAAAACTCCCTAAGTTCATAGATACAGAAACCAAATTGGTGGTTGGAGGTTGGGCGTAAGGGAGTGGGCAAAAAAGGTAAAAAGGATCCACAGGTGGGGCACCTGGGTGGCTCAGTCAGTCAAGGGTCCAACTTCGGCTCGGGTCACAATCTCCTGGTTCATGGGTTCAAGCCCAGTGTTGGGATCTGTGCTGACAGCAGGCAGCCTGGAGCCTGCTTCAGATTCTGTGTCTCCTTCTCTCTCTCTGACCCTCCCCCTCACGCTCAGTTTCTCTCTCTCTCTCAAAAATAAATAACAAGACTTGAAAAAATTTTTTAAAGGATCAAAAGGTACAAACTTCCCATTATAAAATAATTTAGCCTGGTGACTACAGTTAATAGTAATGTAACGCACATTTGAAAGCTGCTTAGAAAGCAGACCTTAAAAATTCTCATCAAAACTTTTTTAATTATCTTTTTTTTAATTTACATCCAAATTAGTTAGCATATAGTGCAACAATGATTTCAGTAGATTCCTTAGTGCCCCTTACCCATTTAGCCCATCCCCCCTCCCACAACCCCTCCAGCAACCCTCTGTTTGTTCTCCATATTTAAGAGTATCTTATGTTTTGTCCCCCTCCCCGTTTTTATATTATTTTTGCTTCCCTTCCCTTATGTTCATCTGTCTTGTCTCTTAAAGTCCTCATGACTGAAGTCATATATTTGTCTTTCTCTGACTAATTTCACTTAGCATAATACCCTCCAGTTCCATCCACGTAGTTGCAAATGGCCAATATTTCATTCTTTTTGATTGCCAAGGAATACTCCACTGTATGTTTGTATGTGTGTGTGTGTGTGTGTGTTTGTGTGTGTGTGTATATATATATGTACAACAAGCACATGACAGAAATTAGATACAAAACCCCAAGTCCTGGGGTGCCTCGGTTATATATATATATATATACACACACATATATATATATACACACACATACATATATATATACACCGCATCCATTGATGGACATTTGGGCTCTTTCCATACTTTGACTATTATTGATAATGCTGCTATAAACGTGGGGGTGCATGTGCCCCTTTGAAACAGCATACCTGTATCCCTTGGATAAATACCTAGTAGTGCAATTGCTGGGTCGTAGGGTAGTTCTAGTTTTAGTTTTTTGAGGAACCTCCATACTGTTTTCCAGAGTGGCTGCACCAGCTTGTATTCCCACATCAAAACTTTTTTTGTTACTATGTATGGTGACAGATACTAACTAGACTTACTATGGGTGATCATTTTAATATATACAAATACTGAATCATTATGTTGCACACCTGAAACGAATGTTTTATGTCACTTAGACTTCAATAATAATAATAATAATAAAAAGATTACTTAAAGCAAACACAACCAGATACCACCAGAATGAACACTAAACTGGCAGAAACCTTCTAAGAAGGCTTTTACACACTTGCTTACCATTGTTCTTCTCACTGTCGGCAGGTTTCATCTGTATAGGATGATGCATCTAAAAAGGAAAACACACAGATACTATCACCGTACACACTGAAGGCATTCAGAAAGGTAAGTGAGGACTCTAAAGGAAATACCAAAACCAGAGCCTTAAGAGTTCTCTCTATACTCACGTCTGCCTCAAGATAATTTTTTCCCAAAGTATCAAAATAGAGTATGAATCAAGAGGTTAAAATTCTTTTGGTTAAGAGAGAACTACATGACCTTCAGCCTATGTTCTTTGAAATATTCCCTTCATGTCCTCCTTTACATCAATTTCTGTGGCAGTTACTTTTTCCCCAAGATGGTTTTCAGTGTGGGCCTGACACCTATAAGTATGTTCCATGTGTTAAAACCACCACAGTTCCACTTCCTAGTAGGAGCTTTCTTACCCCTGGTAGGACCTTCATGTTGTGAAGAGCATTCTGCGCCTCTAATGCAGCTTTACGGGTGTAAAATGTAACAAAACAGCACCCTGCAATAAACAAGATTTCACAAAATCAAACCAGTCCTTTGAAAGCAGGTAATTCCTAGAGTACTCCCTCCTCCAAAGACATACTGGAACTTCAAAGAGAAGACTGGGTATATTAAAATTAGCAACCCTCCCCCCAAAGAAAGAAAGGGGGGGGAGGGAAAGAAGCAGAAAAACACCCTACACTACTTTCTATTCATTTTCTATATTGTTATAGTCTTCTAGTTCTACTAAAATTCTTTAGCTGCTCCTATAAACTTCTCTGGGAAAGATAACTTCCCTTGCAAAGGTCACAGTACCATGCCATTCGACGTACCCTACCTGAAGCACCGGGGAGTGTGCTGGGCAAGACACTCAGAACAAATAAAAAAGGGGCCTTGCACTCACAGCTTGTAGTCTACCAGGAACTCATTCTTTCTCAGAATAAATCAATCCTTATAGTCAATTTCTACCATACGCATCAAACATAATAACCATTTATTAAATTATAAAATGACTAAAGAGCAAGAAACTCTTAATACCTTTTTTGGACCCTTGGTCCTCATCAAATATAATTAAGATTCCAACAGCACATGGCACTAAGGAGATTTGTAGATTTTGTGATTTGTATCTTTATTAGGGATAGGAGGGGAGAGGTGTGTCTCATAAATATGGGCTCATCGTCCCATGAGGTACCATATAGATTTCTTTCAAAATCACCCTGCAATTAAGATTTTAAAGTACTGCATGTTCTACTGCCAGTCGTTAATATAAAGGAACTATAATACTTTATATTTTTGGTTAACTATACACATAGAGAAAATAATTTATCTGCTTCTTGATCCTCTGCTCTTAAGCTGGCTTCAAACCTAACAATCCTGCTTGCTCACATCTGCACTGTAGAACAGCTTCCACAGAAAATTATTCTAACATCGGTCATTTGGAAAAGAATATTGTATGTGCATGTATAGGGCAAAGCTAGTGCCTCTTCTACCATTGCTCCCATAAAGCTTCTACTCTGCTAGGTATTTCTGGAAGCAACGTAGTCTTTCTTCCATTCATTTGTAGGCTACAACAAACGGGTTACCTAAAAACAGGTCCTTCCTGGTTGCTAAGCCTTCCTATGAAGACTCTGCAAACACTAACAGAAATTCATAGGTACAGTGTAGATAGTGCCTTCCTTTCAGCTTATTCTAGCCAAAACACCAAAGAAAACCTTATGTAGTTAGTTTACTTCAACTTTATTTTTCCCATTGCATCCCTAAGATCAAGAGACATTCACATTTAAAAAAAGAGAGGGGCGCCTAGGTGGCTCAGTTGGCTAAGCACCTGACTTCGGCTCAGGTCACGATCTAGCAGTTCATTGAATTCGAACCCCACATTGGGCTCTGCACTGACAATGCAAAGCCTGCTTCAGGTCCTGTCTCCCTCTCTGTCCCTCCCCTGCTCTCTCTCTCTCAAAAATAAACATTAAAAGAGAGAGAGTGAGACAGAGATAGACTCTCACATGAGTTTGTCTCTTAAATTTAGAGCTCTCACAAAGGACCATCTACGATCCAATTTACAAGTTATCCTCATGATATCAACTTAACTTTTTATTTTGAAGCCATTAAATGTGTTTGGGCTGGAAGATGTAACTATTCTAAAAGGAAAGCCCCTTTGGATGTGACCACAGGAACATTCTGGCAATGAGAGACAGCAAGCACAGGACAGAAATTAGACATAAAATCCCAAGTCCTGGGGTGCCTGGGTGGCTCGGTCAGTTAAGCATCTGACTCTTGATTTCGGCTCAGGTCATGATCTCACAGTTTGTGGGATCAAGCCCTGCGTCAGACTCTGAACCGACAGCATGGAGCCTGCTTGGGATTCTCTCTCTCTGCCCTTCCCCTGCACATGCTCTCTCTCTCTCAAAATAAATAAAATTAAATAAACAACAACAACAAACAAAACACCAACCCAAAGCCCTTACCTTTGCTCTGAGGAGGGTTTTGGCTCCTATCCCTTAGGACATTGATTTCATAGACAGCACCATACTGTTCAAAGAGTTCCCTCAAGTCCTTCTCAGACCAGGTTCTGGGAACCTGGCCCACAAACATCTTGATAGCATCAAGATCCGGTTGGTCTGGGTGGTCCAGGGTGCCGTTCATTTTCTTTGAGCTGCATAAAACAAAATATAGCTTCTATTATGCATTCATGGTGCTTTCCAGGGAGATGTTTCTTTTCTTTAAAGATCTCAACTACTTCCTAAAAAAGTCGGGAGAAAGAATTCTACTTCTTTTCACTACAGTCATTCAATTTACCAGAGTTCTCTGGTCTTCCCCTTAGCCATGGCCATGCTTTCCATTAGATCCCAAACTGAAGTCACCATTCTGATTAGGGCATTCTGGGTTTTAACTAAGTAATCAAATGTCACTCAATCCTTGTCTAGCCTGAGAATTCTTGTAAGAACCTAAGAGGCAAACTTCCTAAAGCAAGTTTTAGTGGTTTTGAAACACAGTTAACAAAACTCTTAAAAATGTGCATAAAAATCACAATGGACTGCTGATTAGTGGGTAAGATGCAGGACTCCCCACGTATACAATGACAGGTGACAAGTCTTTTTTCAGCAGAGGTTAGAACAAAGCACTTGATTTCCAAGGCCTAAGCTAAGAACAGAACAGAAAGAATGTCAGCCTTTGAATGTTGCTGTCTCAGTCCTCGACCCAGTGCTCCTAAGTCATGCTTCCAAGACCAAAACAAAGCTTCGCCTTTTAAACTTTCACAAATGATTGTTATATAGACAATGACAACACCATCCTAGGGTTTTTTGTTTCTGAGTTATCCAACTTACTACTAGTTCTCTAAGACTGTACCAGTTAATTCCCTTACCAAGTAAACCATTACAACACCCACAAACTCTCGCAATCCTATCACATCAAACTTGTAACACTCCTGCTTTAATACCTTCATTTTAACCCTCCCACTGCCAAGAACCTAGAGGGGTCCTGGACTACAAATGTTTCCACTCAGAATGAATCAAAGTCCTTCTCTTACCACTGTAGCTCAAGATTGTATCTTAGCATTTATCACAACCATTAACACCTTAAGTTCCAAACAGCCAGCATGGCTAACTTTTCTGTTAGTGCATACTTAATCCAGAAATCACTTCATCATATTCAAATCTGCCACGTCCTCGGGGCGCCTGGGTGGTTCCATCGGTTAAGTGTTCGACTTCAGCTCAGGTCATGATCTCTCAGTTTGTGAGTTCGAGCCCCGCGACTGGCTCTGTGCTGACAGCTCAGAGCCTGAAGCCTGCTTCCGATTCTGTGTCCCCCTGTCTCTTGGCCCCTCCCTTACTCATGCTCTGTCTCTGTCTCTCAATAATAAATAAATGTTTAAAAAAAAACAACAAATTTGCCACGTCCTAATATCAACCCTAAATAAAACGCTAGTTTCCTTTAAAGGAAAAACAACAGTTTTTCTACCAGTGCTATCTTCTGAACAATATTTGAAGATACTTGAGAATGCTGGATCTATGAAGGTGGTTTAACCTCTGTATTTTAATTCCTACTTTTCTTATAACTGAACACCCACAGGAACTATTTACATATTGCCTTGGCTGAATCTAGTACTAAATATCAAAAGCTGTAAGGCAAATGGCATATAGACCAACTCTTGTTACTATGTCTGGAAAGGTTTCCCCATGTTCTTTCAGGTAAATTTAGTCTGTTTCGTCAGGACTCAAACAGTACTAAATTTCCCCCCTTCATTATAGTATTTACCACCTTTTAGCATAATCTGTCTATATCTAGCTCTCCCAATTAGACTGAGAGTTCCTTGAAGGCAGAAACTGTTTTGTTTGCTATTCATTCTTACAGTCACACCTGGTATAGCACCTGGTTCAAAGTAAGTCCTCAGATGTGTGGGATGGGAGGAATTTCTTGTTCTCAACAATTCCCCCTTTAATTTAAGCAACTAATCCTGATAAAAATGAACACTGTGCACAAAGAGGGCTCACAAAGAGCAGCTGTTATCTCCTGTGATTATTTGTCACCAGATCAATCTACCCCAAGTGTTTTGAAATGCATTATTTTATTGGTTTTCCTTTAGTTTTGAATTACTAAATTCAGGTTGTTGTAAAAATATAATGGGGCTCAGTCGGTTAAGCGTCTGACTTTGGCTCAGGTCATGATCTTGCAGTTCATGGGTTCGAGCCCCATGTCTGGCTCTGTGCCGACAGCTCAGAGCCTGGAGCCTGCTTTAGATTCTGTATCTTCCTCTCCCCCTAGCTCACACTCTGTCTCTCTCAAAAATAAACATTTATATATATATTTATATAGATGAAACGTAGTTGCTTTTAGAAGGTAATCCCAGGGGCGCCTGGGTGGCGCAGTCGGTTAAGCGTCCGACTTCAGCCAGGTCACGATCTCGCCGTCCGTGAGTTCGAGCCCCGCGTCGGGCTCTGGGCTGATGGCTCAGAGCCTGGAGCCTGTTTCCGATTCTGTGTCTCCCTCTCTCTCTGCCCCTCCCCCGTTCATGCTCTGTCTCTCTCTGTTCCAAAAATAAATAAACGTTGAAAAAAAAAAAATTAAAAAAAAAAAAAAAAAGGTAATCCCAATGTTCTAACAAACCACGCTATGATTAAAAACAAAACAAAACAAAACAAAACCCAAAACTATGACTAACGCAACAATGGCTGTCGCTCCCAACAACCTGCCTCTAACAAGTTTAATTACCAGTTTTAATATCATTTTATTAAAATGTTGCTGGTCTTTAATATTTCCATCCTAGGGAGGGTTAAAGGGTTAACACAGAACCCCCAAATGGTGCTCAGAATATGTTTTGATAAGAATGTTGACACTACTTTTGAAAAGAGGCAGGGGTTTACTGATTTGTAATTATATTGGAGGCAAACACTCTGTCCGTTCCTTCTGTATTTGTGTGCCATTTCTAAATTTTCTACATCACTGTTTAGTGCAAAAGAATCATCAATAATCAACATATATGAATTACGGTTTATTTAAAAGTTCAGTGGAGACTCAGCATTCTAGATGAATACCCTCCCTTTCTCTCTTTACTCTCCAAATCCTTCTCCATTTCTTCACATCCACCTACTCCATGAACCACCCTTTCCCTCTGTATATACCAATTCATTAGCCAGAAGAATCTTCTGGACCAGTGCTATTCAAAGTGCCAAGGACCAGGGGAAATCTTCAAATTTAACCCTTTAGAAACTCCCTCCCCCAGGCCCCCATTTGGAGAGAGACAGCAAGCAGGGAAGGGGCAGCGAGGAAAGAAAGAATCCCAAGCAGGTCCCTCACTGTCAGTGCAGAGCCCGATGCAGGGCGTGAACTCATGGACTGTGAGATCATGACCTGAGCTGAAGAGTCGGTCACTTAACCCACTGAGCCACCCAGGTGCCCCACCCTTCAGAAACTTATAGAAACTGAACTAGGTAACTTTATATATATTCAATCTAATAATAATTAAAAGATACAAAATGCAAGCTTATACCTTATTATCTTGTCTTCCTACTTGACTGTTTTTATTGTATTTTAGAAGTCAGGTCGTGACAGGCTTAGGACATGGTTCTTCACCAGTCTGAGAAGCACTTCTAGAGCACAGCAAATTACCAGGCCATGTTGAAGATGCTGTGGACATCATGTAACCGGAATGTTGCACTGACTTATTCTTTCCTCTAATAAATCCTGGGCACTTATACAGTTATACAGGCCAGACACTATGTGAAATGTGGTATATATTGGTGAATAAGGAAAACATCATTATAAACTTTTATTGTGTCAGAGGAAATGAACAACAATGTTCTTCCATCCTCAACTTCCTCACATATTTCCAGCATGCATGTTGTCCTTAGAAGTAACACCACTGCACAAAAAAGTCACCTGGGAACAAGACTCTCAGTGTGATATGCCAAGGACCCCACGTCATCAAGGTGTGGCATTTACTCTACATATCACTAAAAACACTCTCAAATGTGTGCCTTACCTCCCCATTGATGGAGAGCTCCTCAGAGTCAGCGATCATGAATTACTGATATTTATTATGCCTACTCAAGAACCAATGAATTCAGCAGCCCCCTGGAGAAGTACCTATACTATCCCTGTCATTCTTAAGAAGCAAGTCTATGGATATTCTTATCCTCTGTGAAATTACTGACCTGGGAGCAGGGTGGGAGAGAGGAAAAGCAGGGAATGAGGGAAGCAAGGAAGGAAGAAGAGAGGTAAGGAGGCAGCAAGTGTTTTAGGGGAGAGGCATGGCACCAACCACCTTTTTTTACATTTCTGCTTCTAGCAGCAACTAGCAAATCATTAAAAATGAGAAAATGTGAAAAATCAGGACCAGAGGCTGCCTTGTCTACCTGGATTCTTGATGGAACATGCTATAGGAAAGTAAAAAAGAGAACCATTTTGGAAGAGAAACAGGAGAGACAAAACTAAGAGCTTCATTTTCAAAGCACACATTTGTTCAGAATTCTTAAACCCTCTCTTCTTTCTCTTATCTCCCTCTCAAAACTTCCTGGCCCCAGGCCCAGCTCAGGGGGGCAGAGTTAATGTCTTGTCCCACTTTTTCCCCATCCCCTGGCTCCACCTAACTATACCAGTGGGGTGAACCTTAACCCAACAAACTGATCTACTGGGTAGCCAGAAATCTAAGACCTATGCTTAAAACAGAAAGGCCTGGCCAATCAAGCTCCTTACAGCTTGGCTTTACCGAGCAAGACAATAGCCACTGGCCACATGTGGTTACTGCATAGGATAAGGAGAGGCAGAGAACATTTTTATCATCACAGAAAGCTCTATGGCACAGAACACTGCTCTACAGAACCTGGAACTGGTTAACAGAAACAGGCAGTGATGAAGTCAGAATTCGGGAAGCTGCAAGCAGAGACAGCCTAAGGTGACAAGGTAAAAGGGCAGTGGCAAGAGATAAGAGAGGTCATGCTACAACATCGACATCGATGAAGCCTGAAAACATGATGCCAAGTGAAAGAAGCCAATCACAAAAGGCTACACATTGTGTGATTCCATTTATATGAAATTTCCAGGATAGACCAATCTATAAAGATAGAAAGCAGGTTAGCAGTTGCCTAGGAATGGGAACTGGGGGTGCAGGAGGATGACTGCTAATGGGTACCAGATTTCTTCTTGGGGTGATCAAAGTGTTCTGGAATTAGACAGCGGAGGTAGTTGTGCAACTTTGTGGACACAGTAAAAATCACTGAATTATTCATTTAAAAGGATAAATTTTATGTTATGTGAATTATATCTTAATCTGAGAGACAAAGAGAGACGGAGCAAGAAAACGGGATGGAAGGGAGAATGGCAAGGCAAAGCCATGCTGCAATCAAGCAGCAGCACGTGCAGTGAGGACAAGAGAACGTGTGTCCTGGGTCAGAAAGAAAGGATTTTCTAAGTCTTCCAGAAAGTTCCTAATTACATTACAGTCCAGCCCATGTGTGCCCTTACAAAAAAACCCTTTCACATATGCTAGCTCCAGTGGGTATCTGTTCTTTGCAGCCAAACAGGCTGGCAAATACTACCTTTACATCTGCTCAAAAATCAATTCCTTGGGTGGGAACAAAATGAGTAAAGGAGATTAATAAATACAAATCTCCAGTTAATTAAGTCATGGGGATGTAATGTACAGCATGGGAATATAATAAATAAAACTATTAACTTTGCAGGTGACAACAGACTTACTGTCATGACCATTTCACAACGTACACAAATGTCAAATCACTGTGCTGCATACCTGAAACTAATATAATACTGTATGTCAACTATACCTCAATAAATTAAAAAATAATTTCCAAAACCTTTCATTACTCATTTTTTTCCACTCAACCCTTCTCATTACCTGTTGACCTCCATTTGTTCATTATACAAACAGAAAAATTTTGGATACTTACCAATCCCCAAGAGGCATAAATATTTGTTGCTTCCCAATCTTCAGCCACCACCCACCCATACCAGGTCCCTCTGGCTCAGATACTGTGCTGTGGAAAACCAGCACAGAAGAACATCAGAATAAAAAGGACCCAGAAACACTGGCCTGAGTTACTTACCAACTGTTCTCTAGTGAGACAAAATTGTACGTATTCTGGAAGGAAGGAATTTCCTTTTGGATAAAGGGAGATCTTCCTGTTAGTTGGGATGCCAGGTATTAGAAAAAGCTCTTAATAAAGGTTAAGTCACCTTTCAACAACTAAACAGGCTAACAATGCTTGTGAAGGTTTTCAGCCTTCTTCCCTGAGAAATGGAGATAACACCTAGAGACCTTATTTCAGTAATTATCTTTAATTATTAAAAACAAACAAACCTCACAGGGCTTATCATTCATTCAACTGTATTTCCTAACCTCCTACTATGTGCCAGATACTACACACTCGAGGGGCTATAGAAGGGGACTGAGCAGTACCTGTCCTGAAGGTGATGGCACCAAACAAGTGGAAGAACACAACTATAAGGACCTACAAATATTTTCATGGATGCTTGAAAGTTCTGTGGGGAAAAAAAATGGGTATGATGGTTTTATTGTATTTGGAGGAGGAGGGCAGGGACTTAAGCTGAATGGACAAAGGGGCTGGAAACAAGTGCTGTATAGAATGGAGTGATGTGAAAATGGTAAGAACTCAGAAAAAAGAGAAGAAGGTAAGATAACATTAGGTAAAAAAAGGACTTGAGAAACTTAGGGGAGAGTACACATTTTAAAAGATTAGAAAAAAAGAGAAAACATTAGAAAATCACTGAGAATAAACAGATACATTGGAAAGATGCCCTGAAGGGCTTTTCTTGTGATACTAACAGGCTTGGACTTTATTCCAAGATTCTTTTTTTAAGGTTTATTTATTTTTGAAGGAGAGAGACAGAGTGAGAGCAGGGGAGGGGCAGAGAGAGAGGGAGACACAGAATCTGAAGCAGGCTCCAGGCTCTGAGCTGTCAGCACGGAGCACAATGTGGAGCCCGAACTCACAAACTGTAAGATCATGACCCGAGCTGAAGTAGGATGCTTAATCAACTGAGCCACCCAGGTCCCGCTATTACAAGATTTTTAAACAAGGAAGTGATCGGACTGGTCTTTTAAAGACAACTGACAATACAGGGGATGAAATAAAAGTGGGGAAATAAAGAGATTTTTGCACAAACTAGCTCCTAAGATTAGGGCCCAGTCTCAGGCAATGCTGAAAAATTTGAGGGCAGAACCCACTAGAAATTGGAGATAACCCAATGAAAAAGATGAGGAAAAGAAGTTACTGATCCCTCTTAGGTTCTAGTACAGTCATTTTGGGAAAGTGTTTTTGCACGGGGAAGTTCAGGGGACATTTGGGGGAAAAATACAGAGATGTGAGAATCAGAAAAGCAATCGGTACCCCCTTAAGCCAAGGGAAAGCTAAAAGGGACTGAGCTACAACTCCTAGAGAACACCCATTTCCTAGGGTACAAGCAAAGTAAGAGAAACCAGGGAAGCTGAAGAGTAGTCACAGCAGAATCAAGGACACTGTTAAAAGTAAGAATAGGAACTACAGTTCAGGTCCCCAGCCCTTCCACAGCTCCTCCAGCCATTCTTCTCTTTTGCAGGAAATTTTGAAATAGATACATTGCTAGATCACATTACTGGGCAAAATCACTTGAGAGAGAAAACTACTGATGTCAAGTCTCCTGCTAAAGAGTACGAATTAAAAGAAGGGCTGAGAACCCAACAAAAATGTGGCACAAACACACCATTCTCACGAACTTTCTTCTTCCCAAATCTGTGTTTTGGTATATGGTGCCCATGAGAATGGGCCCAAACACTTGCAATAATGAAAGAAGTCGATGGGTACCTGCTCAATGACACATGAGGCAGCCTGGTCTAGGGGGCAAAAATAAAAAGATTATCGTTAAACTTGATTTGAGGTCCAAAGCCGACACCAATTGTCCTCAGGCAAGTCAGTTACAGCCTCTCAACTGTTTCTCATCTGTAAACAGAGGCAACAGCCTGTGCCCAATTAACCTCCCAAAGCTTTTGAGAAGATGGAAGACTAAAACAAAGGCAAACATACTTGGGAAAACATGCTCCAACCGCGTGCTCCCTGATCACCTCTGACAGAATGACCTGTATTCAGTCCATTAGCTCTCAAACTTCAGTGTGCATGAAAACCACATGGGGCATTGCTAAAATACAGATTCTGGGGCCTTTTTCTAACATCAGAATATCTGGGCATGGGTCCAGGAATCAGCATTTTCATGTTCCAGGTGACTTTCATGCAGTGTTCCGTGATCCAGACTTCATGGGATACTGAATTAGTTTAACCTCTTGAAATATGAGACAGCAGGCTGAGGAAAAATACTGTATCTAAGCACTGAACAAAGGCGGTGGCAAAACAGAGAGAAACTGTTACAATGAAAGATAATTTGAGCCACAAAGTCCTAGTTCTAGGGACATATATCTGGTATGTGGGAGTATTTTGATAATATATATTAAGCCTTTATGATGGCATTGATTTCACCTGTTATCTACAGCTATAACAAAATTTTAGCAGTAAAGAGCTTGCATAAAAAGACAAACCTAAATTACCATTATTTTGGACACTACAGAGAAGGCATAACATCCGTATCAAATGAGTGAGCCAGCTAACTTTGAGGTCCCCCAAACTATTCCACAGAGAACTGTTCAAAATCTGCTATCATCCACACCTGCTACAGATAATCCGAAGGTAGATGGATTTCCAACAGAGGGCTATACTGAAGGACTTAGACTACTGCCTGTTATCTAGGGAATATTCTACCATTTAATATTCTTGGCTTTGAATAACCTAAGGCTCATCTGCTTGAGGTTTCAAGATACTTTGAAACCTAGTTTAATTAACTGAAAACAAGAGTTAGAAATGTGTTCTTCACAAAGTTCAGAATTCAGGTTCCCTGAAGCTACAACTCAGGACCAGGTTAGCATTTTAGCTGTGTACAATGATAATGTCACTTACTAAACAGTATTTTAAACTGATTAGATTTCTTGTTCCCATGTTAAAAATTTGGGCAAATTGCCAATCAAAATTGATACAGTTTTGCTGAGGAGGGGAGGGGAAGAGCACACATCTGACATCCCTGAAATCATGTGTTGTGTTGCATTTTCAGTCTGACTAGGAAAAAATCAGGGCCCAGGGATACAGTTTAGATGCCAATACAGCAGTCTGCATACATTACTAAATATACTCTAGTAACCTGTCTCCACTGTGACATGAGTCTAAGAATTTGATGTAAATAAATAACATCCCAAAAGATTGTTTGAAATTGCATACCCAACACAAAGCAGTAAAGCTAAGTTTAAAAAAAAAAAAAAATGCATTGGAATCTATCACATGGGGAAACACTACAGCTTGCTTGAAGGGACTGGAGCCAGCACACTTGAGTTGATGTTGCTGCTCATATATCAAATGTACCCTTTTGTACAGAACTTAGCTACAGCCCCAAGGAAATCAGTAGTAAGAAGACAGAATCAGAGTACAATAGAAAATAATAATACTGTGGACTTTGGCTTCCTCACCCAATTTTTTTCTTCCCTCTTTTAGGGAAAGGGACCAGTTTTACCAAATAACAAAGAAAACAGCCCAGTTCCTCTGCTTATGATAAAAATTAGACAACAAAAATACTTACACAGGACTGGAATTCAAAGAGCAATGATCCACCATCATTTCTGGAAGGAAATCCAACTTAAACGCAGCCATCACCTCACTCTCCCCTTCAGAAGCCAATGATATTAACTTGCTGCACTTGTCTGATCCACAAATACACACAGCTTTAGCTTCCTGGGCCCCACAAAAAACACAAAGTGGAAACAGGAGCTCAGGGAAACTAGCAATAAGTGCCACAGAAACAGGCAGGACTGGGGAGGGGAAAGGGAGTACTGGATTAAAAGGGGGATGTGAGCATGTGAAGGGAGGCTCAGCCCGGCACACAATGAAAGTGCTGATGCGCCAGGCTGGGTTTGTGTGATTTTCCCTGGCGAAGCAGTACTAAGTGCACTGTCAGATAAATAGAGTGTCAGATCCATGAAGATAGCAGTGGCTAACAGAGCAGAAGTAACACTAACTTGTTTCACATCTTCAAACTCCTTTCTGCAAATCAGGTTTTGAGGGGCCCCAAGGCCTGAAACTACCTGAAGCAAAAAAAGAAAAGAAAAAAGAAAAAAGAAAAAAGAAAAAGGAAAAGAAAAGAAAAGAAAAAAGAAAAGAAAAGAAAAGAAAAGGAAAGAAAAGAAAAGGAAAGGAAGGAAGAAAGAAAAAAAAGCTCACCTCATGTGGTCTCAAAATGTTTTTGGAAGGAAAAACTAGGCTGTTGGCCTTGGTTTAAACTTAAGTTTTCCATGTGCCAAAGGCAGCAATGAGCACAGTGCTGGGTCCACTCTAACCTCAGAATAGTCACATAAGTAGTGGTTCAGACCATCGGAAGCAGGCCAGAGGCAAGCTGGCTGAAGAACTGGTCACCAAAAACTTAAACTGTTCACATACTACCACTTGCACTGGACCAACCTTGATTTCTTAATGGTGCGGAGAGCAGAGTGGTTACCTCCTCATCAGAATGAAGGACTTTTTAAAAATTCCTGCTTCAGTGATACTCATTAGGTGGCACAGGGAAAATTTCTTTACCCTGAATCTTATTTTGCCAGAAAATTTAAAAAGTAAAAATGAAAATGGGATAGTAATATTCTGCCTTTTGATAGAGTACTAGGAAATCATGTCTTTTCTGTTGTTTGACCTTTCCAGAGAAACAAAAAACCAAAAACCATCGGAGTGATGATGAAAAAGAACAGGGACCCACCAGGAACACACACTCAAATGTAAGGGAAGGACGGAGGAATGCAATCTTAGTCTCTTCATTCTCCGTCCTCCTTTAAACTGATGTTAAAACCAAGATTAATAAATGCACACATAAAAATTCTATTATGGGTGAGCAGTGGAAATGGATATACTTAGCAGTCGAGGCAGATGTGGTGCTCCCGTTCTCAATTTAGCTTCCCATCCTCCAGACAACAAGTGGTGGCATTTCAATATTTAGGCAGTGACTCTAAAACTATGTCTCTGAAGGCTCCCAAGCTGCACAGGCCTTCTTTCCCATTTTTATCATTAGCATTGCCTTACCTCAAAGATTTCACTTCACTCAAGCTCAGTTCACAACACAGGGAATTTTGAAAAAAAGAAGTTATGTTCAGCCTGTAAAGAGGTAAACAAATGAACTCCTAAACGTATAGCGTTACTTAAAAACAAAAATAATGAAAGGCAACATGTCACTGTATGGGCCTAAATGTTCTAGCCTGGCTAACAGTGCCTGACCCCTATCTGCATCCAACCAAGGAACTGTGTCTTCTGTTCGAACATGCAAACATAACCATCTAAAAGTTAGAACTAGAATAGCAGCTAACTGCTTTTGTATTTTGTCAGAGACCCTGGCTCCTGTAGAGACACAAGCAGCAGGAGCTGTCTTCCATCCTGCTAAAGGAGAAAGCCAACCCAGACTGCAGTGAGAGGAGACTGCAACTGGCACATGGCACACGGGTTGCCAGCCGCTGACTGCCGGACAGGCAGGAGACAGTAACCCTAGCTGGGACTGGTTAAGTTACTGGTTAGGTTTGTCCTAATTTCTCCTATGCACACTGGAGCTGATCACATGCTTCTTCCTACAGAAAGCTATCAGGACCAACAAGTAACTTTGTGAGGTCAGTCAACAACCAAAATTGGGTTCTTTTTAGTTCAAGGATTCTTTTAAAAAGGAAATCAACAAATTTTAAGATAATCTCACTGGTTACTGTTATGCTTTTATTATTCACTAAAAATATTATCTAATTCAATTTCTATTTTAATCAGAATCACATGCATAACAAGAGAGCATTTAATGTGGAAGAGTTTACTGAGCAGCCAGGCACTGCTCAGCATACTGTAAAGATGTGCCCTCCTTAAGTAATTTTTGTCAAGCCAAAGCTTGAAAATCACCGGTTTAGAGTAACGTTTTAAAATCTATTTTATGATGTATAAGGCAAGACTGCTTTAAGAACTTAAAAGATGGAAATATTATTACATGAAGGAGGGCACGTCTCTTTAGGCAGGTCACAAGAGTCATCTCAGTATAATAAAATTCAACACGCTTGTGGGAAAAGAAAGCACAGAAATTAATCATAAGTCACAATTTTAGAAAAGGATTACAAAGTTAAATGATGATAAAAACAATTATTCAAATACAAAAATGCAGATGTTAAGGGGAAATTAAAAAGAATTAGCAGTTATTCACAGAAAACTGCCTGTAAGTTGTTTTTAAATTTCTGATTCAGAAACACATTCCAAGCTTTTCCCACAAAGGATGCATTAGAAATAAAGAGATGGCAGGAACGGTTATAACCAATGGTCTGCTACAAGAGGTAACTTTCCCTCAGTCCCTTTTTACCGTGTGTCCTCTCATTATGAGTTTATCCACTCAAGGTTTCCTCTTCTTTCCCTTGTGGTCTTAGTTTTCTTTGCTTTGAATATTCTCTACTTCTTTTCTAAGGGCAACAATTCAAAGCCCAATGATGTTAGGGTAGGGGCAATCAGCCTGCCATAACATTAAGAACCAAAATCATTAAAACTGATCAGTAGATAAGGGAAACCCTTTAAAGAACAGCACAGCCTGCATTTAGAACATCGGAGTGGAATAAACAGTTTAAAAACTGGACTAGAAGTGCCAGAAATCACAGCAGTCGTTTCATCAAAAGAGTGAAAAAGCAAAGAAAAGCATAGTTTGAGCAAAAAGGCCCAGGTGGCACATGTGAACGTCAGGCTGTCTATCTTGACTGACATAACCAGGGAGGAGTTCAATGACAAGTGAAGGGATTTTAAACTTCTAGCTCAATAATCTAAATGTGTTTTCAAGGGCAAAAATGTGAAGTCTGGTTATATGAGCATAGAGGAAATTAGAGCTTACTGCCAAATTATAAAAGAGAACCTATGTCATTAAAAATCACCATCAGTGTATATGAGAACAGTGTAATAATCTATGAAAAAGTCATAACCTCAGACAGTTAAGTGGACTGGATATTTCCCCCCAAAGCTTCTGGTAGTTAGAGGATAGAAAGGTTGTAGAAAAGAAGTAAGCAACTGATACCACTTGAAAATAACCAACCACACTTAGAATTTTTAGCTTAAAACCTTTATGGGCTTGAATTTCACTTCAAAAATTGAGTACTTCTAATATGATCAATTGGGAGCCTCCCAGAGCTCCCAATCCAGTACTTTGCATAGGCAAAAATATACTGCTCTGCCCCTCCCCTGTGTGCACTCTCTCTCCCAAAAATAAACATTTAAAAATATTTTTTTTAATTAACATAAAAGGGGAGGCTGGGTGGCTCAGTCAGTTAAGTGGCCGACTTCACGTTGGCTCAGGTCATGATCTCACAGTTCATGGGCTCGAGCCCCTTGTCCAGCTCTGTGCTGACAGCTCAGAGCCTGGAGCCTGCTTCAGATTTTGTGTCTCCCTCTCTCTCTGCCCCTCCCCTGCTCTCGCTCTGGCTCTCTATCTCTCAAAAACAGATAAACATTAAAAAAAAAAAAAATTTTTTTTTAATTATACTGACCAATTTATGTAATCATCTACTTGACATCTCACTTTGTGGGAGCTTTTTGTAAAAATGTGGCAGTTAATTTTTTAAAATGTTTTTTGATAGGCAACTCTTCATGCCCATGGGTCCTGTCCCTGTGCTTTAATAAAATCACCTTTTTGCACAAAAGCCCAAAACCTCTGAGTTTCCAATAAAAGTCTAGACAATGAAAAAATTTCTGACCTCGGGATGGGGGAGTTTAAATGTTGTAAAACATTTTTTTTCTATTTCAAATCTATAATCACTGTAAGGCAAAAAGCACCAAGTTTAGTCATTGTTGTATGCAAATTGGTTTGATATTAAAATGATCATTTATGGTATACTGAGAGGATACGACAAGGCTAACGGGGGAAAACGAACACCTTTTTTGAAATCTAAAAACTTTACCATTTCCTCTACTGCCTCCTCCCCCAATCAGTGTCAAAGATAATGACTAGCAGAAAGATCCTGTTCTGTGCTTAGTTTTGTTGGCAAAAGTATAAACTCAAAGCCTCCCTTGGAGTTTCTGAAACTAACCCTGACCTAATAAAACTGTCCTGTCAAATTGTGACCACCCTTCAAATCAGGTCGTATTTTCAGATCCCAAATTGGTTCTGGAATTTAGTGTAATTCTTAGTTTGTAACAATATACTACGTAACTTTAAACTTTATTTCAGCTCCAGTGGTGATTAAAAAATCAGTATGTTGAACAAATTCTGATTCCAGGTGGGTAGTATTTGTGTGGAATCCACTAAGTTCTGTCCTCATCTTTATTCTGGTTTACTCAGGGTCTTCCAGTTTGAACTGGAATGGGGAAAGAAAGTTAGCCGGGTAGCTGCTGTGTGTACAAACGCGCGCGCGCGCAACCAGGCAACAGCTAGTTCAAGTGGGAGATAAGCCTGCTTTGGGAAACAGCTAAGGAGAAAGTTGAGAAAGAGAAAGAAAATATTTCTAGCCTCCTAGGAATAGGAAATTACACCCCATAATATAGGAAAAAAGCCATCACCTTTCTGAATGCAACGTTTTCAAATCTGCACAACAGGCCTCATGCAAGAAGGTTAAAGAGATGACCATAGAGCACACTCATCCAGCAGTTAGCCCATACCTGTGGCTTTACACCTCTCTGGACTATGTCTTCACTCTAAAAAACCAAGGAAAGAAAAATAAGTGGACCATGCCTACACTTCTCATAATACCAGAAATGTAGTTTCTTTCCAAAGAAATGCCCCCCTTTGTCACCATGGCTGAGGATTTAAAAAAAAAAAAAAAAGAAAAAAGGGGGGGGCACCTGGGTGGCTCAGTCAGTTGGGCATCCGACTTCAGCTCAAGTCACGATCTCACGATTCGTGAGTTCGAGCCCCGTGTCAGTCTCTGTGCTGACGGCTCGGAGCCTGCTTCAGATTCTGTGTCTCCCTCTCTCTCTGCTTTTCCCCTGCTCACATACTGTCTCTCTCTCTCTCTCAAAAGTAAAATAATTTTAAAAATTAAAAAAAAGATAAAAGAACTCCTTCTCCCTCTCCCATTGTTAAAGTACACAATACCTTAAAATATAAATTGCATTTAACATCTCAAAGTTAATTTTAAAACACCATCAATTTAAAAGATGGGAAAGTAAAAGTACTAAAAGACTTAATACAGGTTTGTCCCTAAATATCACAACAAATAGCAAAACAATGACCAGAACTTATGAGGCTGAATTTCAGTACATTTAGGTCACAAAAAAATCTCATTTTTAGCATCTGCTTTTGGATGAGAAACTACGAGAGCGCTAAAGGCTATATAATTCTTTTAGCAATTAAGGGTCATGTTATTAATGTGGAGAGACCACGCTATTTCCCCAAAGCAACCTTCCTGAATAGGCAGGTACCAGGCATAAAACTCTTCAAAGGCAACTAAGTTCCTGTCTGTATAAATGCATCTCAGCGGCCCTAGGGCGGTGGTGAACCACTGAAACCAAAAAAAAAAATCAGAAGATGGGGAAGTTAATTGAAGCTAAAAGCAAACAGACGAACCACAAAACCGATTTGATTTATTTTTAAGCATTATCGAACAATCTTGCAAGTAAAGATTGATTCTATAAAGAAAGCTGCCCAAATTCCTACAAACTTTCATGTCCACCCCTGCCGGCTATACTTCTGTCTGGCCCTGGGTAAAGACAGAGAACTGCCAAAAGTCATCAAGGATGAAGTCTACTTTGGAAAGTAAGAATTCTGAAAGACAAAGTGAAAACCAGAACTATGAGACACTGCACTCTACCTACCCTTCCTAAAGACAAAGAGGTTCCTGGTCCAAATAGGTGCTTAAGTACTTAATTTGACTTTTCATATGGATCTAATTGGTTTCCAATTTTGCTAATGAAGTAGTGATGCCTCCAATCATTTTAAGGCAAAATCCAGATTAACAAAAAAACTTCTAAAAGCATTTTACTTGGACCTGCCTACATCATCAAAAATTATTAAGAGGAAAGGAACTTACATTTACTAAGTTCACAATACCTCACTTAATCCTGTATCATTATCATCATTTAAGGTGGGGACTACTCTAAGGATTTAGATGCTAAAATAATCTGCACAAGGGATTCTAACCCCAACGTGACCAGTATCTAGGAGGTACAAACTTTTACTGAGACAGTGTGTCTTGAGAAGGCTCTGGAATAGCAGTTACTACCTTGGACGGTAGAGAACAGGTTGAAGTCCTACTTGTTCACTTTATTCTAGAAGAGGTAAAGGGCAAAGAAAAGACCAGAGAGTCACGTTTCCCAAAATGTCATATGAAACGTGCACGAACAGTTGAGAAACACTGCTGTTGTGTGAAGCTGTTAGACCAGACTCAGGCTGCATCCTAGCTGGGGAATCTCCAGAAGCAGAGAGCAAAAGAGAGGCCTGAGATCATTATGAAGGGCCAATGTATAAAAGAGTGAGAGACACACGTCTAGGTCCCAGAAAACAAAGCAACCCTAAAAGGGTTAAGGAACACCCTAATTGCCTAGCCAAGAGAAAAAAGAAAAAAGAAAAAAAAAATTCTTTAAAGAAACAAACACATTAGTAGATATTAATCACCCTACTCCTAAGTCATCAAAGACTTCTTAAAGGAAAACTCGAACACCCAAAAAAGGATCAGCACTCTCTTCCTCCACACAGATCCTTGTCACTTGAAGAAAGACGGTGGGAAGCTTAATACACAAGAAGGTATATTCTTTAAAAGCTTTGCGTTCCCAGTTTTGCTTTTCCTACATATTGTTGCCTTGTCTGTCAGAAAACAAATGCTTTGCAGAGAGAGGAAAGCTGAATGGAACCTAAAAGCGTTAGGTTTGTTTTTCACATCTTTCATTTCTGTGGGGAACCAAACAAAATGCCTAAGCTCTGTGAGGAAGCCTGGACTGCATTTGTCCCGTACCTCCTTGGAGCTCCACAGAAGTCTGTTTAAGATAATCTCCACCTTTCTCAATCACCATAAGGGGAGGTATAAAGGCAGTTCCAAAGAGAGGTGAAAAAGAGTTAAGGGGGGAAAGGAACACCAATGGCAGGATGGTGGGTGGTGGTGCACAAGGCAACAGAGGAAAGAAGGATGAAGAGCAAGCTAGCTCTGAGGAAAACAAGCAGTATTCACCTACTTGTGACATGTTAACATGTTCAAAACATGACTTCCTATGAAATTTTAAAACTGCACTTAGCAAGTCAGTGGTACAGGGAACTCTAAAAGGCAAACTACCTACTGCACAATTTCCCCAAGGAAGGATAAAATTATATTTGGTTTTGGAATATATCTTGGAATTCATATGATCTTGCCATGTTTTAAAGATGCCGTCATTGGGGCACCTAGCTGGCTCAGTCAGGACAGCATGGGACTCTTGATCTCGGGGTTGTGAGTTTGAGCCCCACGCTGGGTGTAGAGATTAATTAAACAAACAAGCAAGCAAGCAAGCAAATAAAAAGATCCAAGAATGAATGAACACCATTACCTCTCTGGACTGATATAAAAGCACTCAGATCTCCTACATGCCTTCCTTAGGACAGGCAAGATCATGAACCCTTTTTTTCTTTCTTTCTCAGAATTTTCTGTTGGCCTATAGAGCCTGTATGTTTAGTAAGCGACAAAACAGTGTCCTTCACAGAAGGATGGCCACTGCCTCACTCACCATCAGCAACTCTTACTAGTATGCACAGAATAACAAACTCTAGATACAGGGGCTGGCAGCAGGCACAGTAATGCTCAATGACCTACATACGAACTGAACTCATGACCTTGGCCTCATTAGTATGACTCACCAACTCAACAATTGTTAGTAAATGCCCTTGATACCTTGAAAACTTTTTTCATAAAAGGCTGGGAACTAATGAAGAACTGAACAACTATTCAGATTAGAGACTTCCAAATGTTTTTAAAGGCGTGTTTCTCCCCTAAACATAAAAGTGAAGCTATTCAGGTTGTAGACAGAGGTGGGTAAGGTAGGCCCCACCTTTTGCCTTTCCTGTCCTCACGGTAACCCCAAATCTACTGGAAAATATGAAAAAAGGCCTGGATAATTCAATATAATAGATAATTCACCAAATTTATTATCCAGTTTTGAGATGAATAGTTTTTTGAACAGATTTTTCTAGCTTTAGAATCTAAAAGATTACCAGAAATCAAGGAGCTTCCAATGCCATCAATGGTAATAAATATGTGCATCCTTGGGTTGACAAAATATAGTATTTAAGATTCGCAAACCTTGGGGCACCTGGCTGGCTCAGTCAGGAGAGCATGCAACTCTTGATCTCAGGGTCGTGACTTGGCACAGAGCTTACTTTAATTAAAAAAAAAAAAAAAAAAAAAAAAAAACTGGAGGGGGGGCAGTAGAAGTAACTGTGAACCTCATTACCTAGAAGTAGTGAGAAATGTCCAGACATTTTATAAACTGGCAATGATTTTTTTTTCATTTTAAATGTTTTTATTTATTTTTACAAGAGAGTGAGTGAGAGGGGAAGGGTCAGAGAGAGAGAGGGAGACGGGATCTGAAGCAGGCTCCACGCTGACAGTAGAGAGCCTGATGCGGAGCTTGAAGTCACGAATCCTGAGATCATGACCTGAGCCAAAGTTGGATGCTTAACTGACTGAGCCACCCAAGCACCCCTAAAGTAGCAATAATTTTAAGAGGTAACATTTTTTTGAGCCCTTACTGTATGCCATACAGTGTTTTGGGTGCTTTATATTTAATCCTCATACCCAGTCTATCTCCATTTACAGATGAGAAGACACACAAAGAAATGAAATAACTCTCAAGATCACGAGAATCCAGGCAATGAAGAAGCTGAACTATAAAGTCAGGCAGCTGGACCCCTGGGTGAAAGACTGACTCAAGTTAAAACTGTCCACAATGAAGATCATGCACACAGGCCACAGAAAAGACCTCAAATGAGGAGGACTATAAAGTTGAGTCTGACCATTTTTTAATGGCAAATCTTCTAAGTAGGTAAATATCCAAAGTCTCAACTGTCACAAGAGAAATACAATTAAGTGAAAACTTCCTGCTGTTAATCAGCAGATGTGGGCAAGTTCATCAACATCTTGATGTGTCAGCTTCCTCACCTGTAAAATAAGAGGACTTAACTACATACCCCCATAGGAACCAAATGGATGCCCAGAATACAACCAAGCTACTGTACACATTTCTAACTGAAGAGGAAAGAGACCATAGGAATTACTAAGGAAAACTGAGCTCTTTTTAAAAATGTCTGTTACCTTTTAGACTGCTTTGCAATACTCTTGCTTCTTTCTTTTTCCTATTATATGGCTGGTTCAATAAAAAGTTTGGGTTTAGTGCACCGGTAAACTGCACATCTGTCTCACCCTCGTATCCTACAAAGTCAAGTAACCAGATAAAAAGATCAACTGAGAAACTTTCCTGGCTAGCCCAGCTCATCATAATGCAAAACTCCACCAGGGACTGGTGCTAGAACCCAGTGGAGTTTGCCTGGTACTCCAATCTACCTGAATTCCTTAGGAACCTGTCGCAGGGAACAGTTGCCACCAGACTGTAATCCAGGATCCTGGACACATACACCACCACTAACAGTAGATAGAATCTAACGTTAAATGAAATAAAATGTGTGAAAGCACACAGCAACAAATAGGTGGCCCAAGACTGAACGCAGAGAAACCATTAATTGTATCTCTCATATGTAACCTGTAGGTGGTTAGGTGGATTAAATAGGTACGCTGAAGCACACAATAAATTCCCTGCTAGTCCCTCATCCCCAGAGTATCACCTTCTATTGTAATAAACGTCTCTATGTTGAACAGTCCAGGCCCTGCACTACATCAGGCTTAGTTCTGACTTGTCTAGATTAGTAGGGATAAAACTTAACACTTTCTCCGTGGGATCTAGAAAAATCATTTTCCCCCTTGTAAACACTTGCTCTGTGGCTACCATCTCCATGATTTAGGCTTAAGTTTGGGGCTTCTGACTCTTTAGTGACTGAATCATCTATGTGTATTCCTTTTTCCTGATCCTGGTAGAGAAATTTATAAACAGATCTCAATCTCATCTCCTTCTCCACTGGCCAGTATGTGCTCTTTAGCAGTAACAATTTTCCAACTTTAAAAAACTGTGGTCAAAAACACATACATAAAAGTTACCCTCTCAACCGGTTTTCAGGTGTACAGATGAGTATGTTAATATTATTGTGCAACATGGAAACAATTTTTTTTTAACTTTCCTTTTTCATCAAGATTCTTAATCTGGGGCCCTCACATCTCTTCAAAATCCACGTATGGGCTATGGGGAAAGGTAGGTCTATGAACACTACCCTATGTTATTTTTTTGTTAAACTGCATAAAAACAGACACAGGAGGCTCCCTGAAGAGAGAATCCACAGCTCTCCTCAGGTGTCTAAGGGGCTCATGATTGTTAGAATATACCCCTCTGACTCTCCTTGCTTCAAGGTGACAAAAAAGTTTGTCAAAGCCCAGATCTGATGTCATCTGCGTGATCCTGAATGAGTCACTTTTTTCTGGTCCTCAGTTTCCCGATCTGTAAAACTATATGACAGCACTAGATTAATCCAGATTATCACTAAATCATCTAAAAACAGAATTCTGGGGCACCTGGCTGGCTCAGTCAGTGGTCATGTGACTTGATCTCAGGGTTGTGACTTCAAGGCTCACAATGGGTACAGAGGTTGCTTAAAAAATAAAATCTTTAAAAATAAAGTAAAATAAGGGGTGCCTGGGTGGCTCAGTCAGTTAAGCGTCCGACTTCGGCTCAGGTCATGATCTCGCTGTTGTGTGAGTTTGAGCCCCACATCCAGCTCTGTGCTAACAGCTCAGAGCCTGGAACCTGCTTTGGATTCTGTGTCTCCCTCTCTGCCCCTCCACTCCTCATGCGCTCGCTCTCTCTCTCTCTCTCAAAAATAAAAATTAAAAATTTTAATTAAAAAAAAAAAGTAAAATAAAAGCATAATTCTGTTTTCTCCAAACTGATTTTACAAAGTAATCCAAATTCTAGTTTAGTCCCTACCACATGTGGGATACACCTGAGAAAAATTATGTGTAAACCTCATTTCTAAATTTTTGCTAATAAAATATTTCTTTTTTCTTTTTACGTTATTTTATTTTATTTTAGAGAGAGACAGAGTGCAAGCGGGGGAGGGACGGGGGGGGGGGGGGGGAAACAGAATCTGAAGCAGGCTCCAGGCTCTGAGCTGTCAGCGCAAGCCTGATGCGGGGCTTGAACTCACGAACTGCTGACCGACTGAGCCAGCCAAGTGCCCCAATGAAACAGATTTCGAATGCTACTAATTTGAGAACAAGTCATGAGTACTTCCTTTTCTATTTATATCCTCAGGATACCTGGAATAAAGATGACACATATCAGACCTTCAACTGTTGAAATGAATTCCCTGGTTTATCTGCTCTAATTTATAAATTTTTCACTAACATTTTTTTTTTTTTAAGTTTATTTACTTGAGACAGACAGAGAATGAGTGAGAATCCCAAGCAGGATCCATGGTCGGACAGTGAGTTGGACGCAGGGCTTGATCTTACGATGCTGGGATCACGACCTGAACCGTAATCAAGTCAGATGCTCAAACGACTGAGCCACCCAGCCACCCTTCCCCACTAACATTTTCTTCAACTGAGATATCTACACATAAATATTTCAACTTTTTAGTAAGAAAACTATCTTTTTTGGGGCGCCTGGGTGGCTCAGTCGGTTAAGCGTCTGACTCTGTTTCGGCTCAGGCCATGATCTCACAGTTCTTGAGTTCGAGCCCCACATCAGGCTCTGCGCTGACAGCATGGAGCCTGCTTTGGATTCTCTGTCTCCCTCTCTCTCTGCCCCTCCCTCATGTGCTCGCTCTCTCTCAAAAATAAACATTTAAAAAGAAAATAAGAAGAAGAAAAAGAAAACTGTCTTTTTTCCCCATTAAATTGTGGTATTTGGGTAAAAACAGTATTGTGAGCAGTTCCTCCCTTTTTATAGAATATTTATTAAGTATTCCCCCTTCATTTTTCTATTTCCTCAATTAAAATTTTTGCCTATTTATTCACGTTTACATAAAACCACATTCTGGTTCATTCCCTACCAGGGTTTTTTCTATGCATACATACTCCAATACATACAATTATTATCAAATTACAGATCAGACTGTATATACTATTGTTTAATGTACTTTTTTCACTTAACAATTACAAACATTTTCTTGTGAACAACCCATATTTAAGAATCAAGAGTCAGGGGGCGCCTGGGTGGCGCAGTCGGTTGAGCGTCCGACTTCAGCCGGGTCACGATCTCGCGGTCCGTGAGTTCGAGCCCCGCGTCGGGCTCTGGGCTGATGGCTCAGAGCCTGGAGCCTGTTTCCGATTCTGTGTCTCCCTCTCTCTCTGCCCCTCCCCCGTTCATGCTCTGTCTCTCTCTGTCCCAAAAATGGATAAACGTTGAAAAAAAAAAAAATAAAAAAAAAAAAAGAATCAAGAGTCAGAATTGGCCTGAAGACAGACTTTTGCCAATACCATCCTTACCTTTATTTCAAAACCAATAAACATAAAACTGTTTCATAAGGCCAACATAATTATTAAATCTTCTGAAATTGCTACAAAAAATAAGTAGCACATTAAGGTTAACGGGGGTGGGTGAGTCTGGTTCTTTGTTCTTCCTTTCCTCATCTGCCCTCTCATCTCCCGTTTAGTAATCTTTCCATATGACTATATACATATCAAAACAAGAGGCATCCCATTTTGGAGGTGGTCAAATGAGACACATAGGGAATGCAAAATACATTTTTAAAAATCTCTGTTCCTATGTCGTCTCAAAATGCCTACAGACTCAAAGTAATTCTCAAATTCCCATTAAGAATTCCCCTTCTCCTCTGTGTTGATAGCTCGGAGCCTGGAGCCTGCTCCGGATTCCATGTCTCCAACTCTCTCTGTCCCTCCCATGCTCATGCTCTATCTCTCTCTGTCTCTCAATAATAAATAAACGTTAAAAAAATAAATAAATAAAATAAAAAAAAGAATTCCCCTTCTCTTCCCCATACAGCTCTCCACTGGGGGCTGGAGTGGGGTGTAGGAATCTCATTCTGTCTTTTCCTCCTCCTGTTTCCCTGGCAGCACTGTCAGTCCTGGGCAACAAATTGCTGGATGTAGCAGTAGCAATTTACATATGGTAGCCAAGCTAACATGCAGCTTTCTTTGGGCAGAATTGCTAACTCTTCTATGTATCTTTCTAGTTTGAACCCAACGTTCCAGGCATATCAATGTTAAATATTTGCCTACTGGCCTCTATCTTCAGACACACGGAACCATGTACACAGAAGTCAGAGGAAGCAAAAATGCCCCATTGTGTGGAGAAGTAGGGGCTCTACGGACAAAGACGGGGCCTAGCTATAATCCAGCAGCTAATCCAAATCCAAGGGTTCAGTCATTCCACTTTCCCATAATATTCATGTATCACTTGCTCAAATTTGGCATGTTCTAAGACCACCAGTTCCGCCTTAGTTTCCCTGCCCTGCCATAAGGCCAAATCTGTCTCATCTAGTGAGTCACTACTGCTCCTCTCTCCAAATGCATTTTGATTTCAGCCCACTTGTGCAGCTCATCAGGGCTGCACCATATGTTAGTACCATGTAGGCAGAATGTGACTAATTTTTTTCTAAAACACTGTCAGAGTTACTTTTAAAATTACCTTATAATCCTATGTCTCTTAAGACTCATTTCTATAATATATAACCTTCTGGAAATGACTATACAATTATTTTTCTGGGTGTTCAAAGGAGATTCTTCAGCATTTTCACTCCCATTTTTCAGACAAGGTAACTAAAGTGAAAAGAACGGATTAAGTGACCCACGTTCCACCACCAGCCAGTAAGGCTTGTACTTTCTAGAGTCATAGCACTCCACTTGTAAAATAAAGACAGTTACTAAAATGTGTTTTTTGGAGGGGTGGGGGATTCAAAATATTACTTTCTTTTAATTGTCTGAAGTGATTATTAAACCTTAGCTATAACAACTACTTGCAACTAATTCTGATGACTAAATGGTTTCATGATCCATCTGAGTGGGTTTTTTTTTATAAAGGTTTATTTATTTATTTTTGAGAGAGAGAGCGCACACACGTCCGCAGGGGAGGGGCAGAGAGAGGGAGAGACAAAGAATCACAAGCAGTCTCTGCACCAACTCTCCGTGAGATCATGACCTGAGCAGAAACCAAAAGTCAGACATCCAACCAACTGAGCCACCCAGGAGCCCCTCGAGTTGTGTTATGAGAGGACTGAATGAGCCACAGGACCATAAATGTTTTTCTAATTGGTAGAAATTAGAAAATAGTAGAAATTGCCTACTCTGGGCAATCTGCCTCTTCAACAATAACGGGTGCTGGGTTTGATAATTAAGCTTATCTTGAGGTTTCTTAAATTTTCCATTTCAGGTCACATTATGTTCATTCAAGTAACTCTTTGGGGTGGTAGTTTAAGATCTTTTTTTAAAGTTTATTTATTTATTTTTGAGAAAGACAGCGTGTGCATGGGGCAGAGAGAGGGGAAAAACAGAGAATCCCAAGCAGGTTCAGCACTGTGAGCGCAAAGCCCTACGCGAGGCTCGAACTCAAACCGTGAGATCATGACCTGAACCAAAATCAAGAGCTAGACACTTAACCAACTGAGCCACCTAGGCGCCCTAACATTAAGATCTTTCTGTCCACCAGTAACATTCTTCAGTGGATAATATCTTCAGTAAAACATAAAACAGGTTCTCAAGAGTATCTTCCCAATATTGAAAACTGCATATGCCCTTTGAATCCAGCAATTCCAGTTCTAGAAATATAGCCTTCAAATATACTTTTACCTGGTGTACACCAAGTACGCAAAGGGGCATTAATGAGAATACTGTTTATAACACCAAAAACTGGAAGTATACAGGCCCATCAGTTGGGTGCTAGTTAAATTATAGTACAGTAATGTGACAGAACACTACAACTATTAAAGAAACTAATAAGGCAGTTCCAATATACTACACTAAGAACTTATCAAGAAGATATAGAAGAAAGGAATTACACAAGGTTTATATATGAACAACATGGCTCTGAAAGGATAAAGAAGAAACTGTTAACAAGGCTGCAGAGGTGAATACTGGCGGAATTGTCCAAAAATGGATATGTTACCTATCTAAAGGAAAAATTTTCTTAATGTTTATTTATTGAGAGAGTGCTCGCAATGCGCGCGCGCACACACACACACACACACACACACACACACACACACGGGAGGGGCAAAGACAGAGGGAAACAGAGAATCTTAAGCAGGCCCTGTGCTGTCAGCCTAGAGCCCAACACAGGGCTCGATCCCATGAACCAAACCATGAGATCTCGACCTGAGCTGAAATCAAGAGTCGGATTCTCAAACAAGAGCCACCCAGGCGCCTATACAGAAAAAAAGTTTTTTTTAATTTTTTTAAATGTTTGTTTGGGGGGGGGGGGCAGTGGAGGGCAGAGAGAGATAAGGAGACACCAAATCTGAAGCAGGCTCCAGGCTCTGAGCTGTCAGCACAGAGCCTGATGTGGGGCTTGAACTCACTAACTGTGAGATCATGACCTGAGCTAAAGTTGGGCACTTAACCACCCAGGCACCCCCAGAAAAAAATTTTTTAAGAAAATTCTTGAAACTATGAGAGACAAAGTGAAGAAAAATCCCAACTCATGATCTATTCCAAAACGAGCAGTTTGTTTTGCATTTGTTCCTGCTTTGCCTGAAACTTTTGTGTGGAAACAGCCATTGTCCAGGTGAAGCAGCACAGCTACCACATGTGACTTGAGTAATTACCATTACACCATCTGAAATTATCCCAGCAACTCAACTGATGTTCATGTAGCTTGGACTGCAAATCTTATGGCTGGCCTATTTACAAAGTTTGGAGCTATTTTCAATCACTCAGCTGTATATCTATGTGTACATTTTCTTCAATCAACCTTTCCTGCCAGGCAGAGTGCAACATTAGCTGGCTTCCAGTAAGGAAGGCAAGGGACAGGGTGAGATAATATGTCAAAACAAGTTCTATAAATACAGCTTTTGGCCTAGTATCTCAAAAAGGAATCAAAACAGCTTCAAGCTTAAATAGAAAAATCCTACAGTCCTGCAGTATCTTACTTGAAGGCTCTAGAGAACAGAAGAGGCCAGGGATCTGGAATCTTGTTTCTCACACCGTATCTTGTCTCTCTCCCTAATCTCTGAGGGAAGTTATGATCGAATTGCAGGTATCATTCCAAAGTCAGCCTCTCCCCTTATCTTACCCCCACACTACCCAACACATCAGTATCATTTCACTGAGCTCGCTCCACTTCTTAGGCAGACATGCCCAATACACAGGACATACAACAACGCCTAGCATCTAACTTCTACCATCTCCAAAACCCTTGACCAAGCAGCCAAGAACCCTGCCTGTACCATCTGCCCCAGCCTCACCCCAAACACATGGGCACTGAAGCAGGATGCTGCCATATGGTCTTGTCTCAGGAAGTTTATCTTGTTTTGTTGAATAGCAGGAAACTTTATTCAATCTTTCTGTTCTTAATATCATAATCCTACAAAACCAGAAACAACTTTTCTGCGGAGATGCTTCCTGAGATAGGTTATATGCCAAAAAGTACAAAACTTACACCTTTGCTTCAGCCAATCAGGGAGTATGTTTGGCATAGCTAGATTCATCCCAAAGAATACACAGTCCTAGGGTAAATTCTAAATATGTTCTTAATATTGTCACTTTTGTAAAAAGTGACTTCAATTATCATGCTTTCATCACTCTTGAACTGTGTTCTAAAGTGTTTCTCACATTTAAATACCCATTCATATGATCTCCTTCGCCTCCTTCAAATCACTACTTAAACAAAAAAACCCACCACACCACTGTTTCATAAAATTAAACTTTGTAAACTTGTTTACAAAAACAAGCTCTCTTTAAAATGGGAGCTCTATCAATCAAAAACGCATGTAGAAAACATCCACTATATACCCAGAACTAGAGAGGTAACAAAAAAAGCTTAATCCCTATCCTTAATGAGTTTATAATCTTGTTCAGAAGACATGACTTACACACAAAAAAAGAACAAGAAACAAAAAGCATAGAACAGCATACATCCAAGGGAAAGCATATATGGCAAGGGAAAAAATCTGCCATCAATTTGAGAGAGACTAAAACATCTATCTCAGGACAGCCGATTCCTAATTTCCCTGTCTAAATCAAATTTATGTGCTATTTAATCACACTGTCTAGGATAGAGTAACATTTTTGCTACCTTCCACTAAAATTACCCAGCCTACCAATAATTCTCACATCATCATTCCTTTTGAACAAACCTCCCTATTTTCCTATTACACTCACAAATCAGTTAATGGATTAGGCAAAACTTGCCAGCCCCCCACCTCCCACTTTCCCATCCTCACCATGTGGAGGCATCTCCTGATGATGTTTAGTACAGGGAACAAGAGTTAAAGAAACTAAAGTTAATTCTGCTTCTGATATCTTCAGTAAACAGGCACTAGCAGAGATAAACTAGTAATTCTGGGGATACTCCATGAACTTGCTATTTGCCTTACAGCTCTTTATCATCGATTAAGTGAATTATTGACAGTGAGCTGCAAAATCAAAGCCATAATCATGTCCATAAGGAAATTCGAAAATTAAACTGAGTTAGACTGATTCATAATCCAATAATCCCATATAATATTCTGTATGTTAACAAAATTAATAGACAAGTATTTACTGTAAACCTTGTAACGTATCCTACACTCAGACACTGTAGTCACCCCACCACTTTCTAATCCCAGTTTTGCTGCTTGCTAGCCAGTTAACTTGGGACAAATTGTTTAACCTCTTTACACCTGTTTCCTCACCTGGGAAATGGCTATAGTAACAGTATCTATCTTACAGGGTGCTTGTTAGAATTAGAGAATTTATATACATAAAGCATTCAGAACAATCCCTGGCACCCACAGAGTGCTCAATAAACGTCTGCTATCATTATTATTCCAGGCACTAGGGTTGGTGCCTATGGTGAGAAAGGAGAAGTCCCCAAAAGTTTTACTCTTTGACAAGATGATTTTGTCTCTTCAAATAGGGAGTGCCTAAGATTCTACAGAAATAGGTCTTATTAAAAGGGGTGGGGGGATAGATAAGAAGGCAATGACTGGCTGACTGATCTTCAACTTCCAACTGGGCCTGTGAGCATCCAGTATAAGTGTAACCTCCATTAGGAAATACTGAACCACTTGTTCTAAGAGCATTTATTTATTTATTTGTAAACACTCATTTATTGCCCCCATCATACCAAAAAACATTTTGTGGAAACTTTCAAAATGCATACAATGAAAAAAATAAATAAAATGAGATCAGGGAAATTATATATATATATACATATATGTATTTTTTAAATATCAAAAACAAAGGGAAAGCTGGAATCGTGATGTGCTAGCCCATGTCCTTTACTGAGGTTGGGCTGTAAAATCAAAGAGCTGCCACTGATTTTAATCTCCAATGACAGCCCCTACAGAGGGTGTATAGTGATTCATACTATAAATGAGAAAACATTAGTAGGATGGTAAAATGAGATGGGCACTAAGAGTTGCCAAGAAGGGGAGGGTGAATCCAATTTAAAGCCACTCAACAGAATTTCAGAAACTCATTAAGTATGCAGGACCCACAAAAGACAGCTCCAGGTCCCAAACTCTAAACAAACACATATACCCAAAGCCAACAATGGACAAATCACTGAACAGATTCCTCAGTGATTCAAAGCCAGAATACATCAGCAAATGGTCACATATATTCTGCAACCATACCACAGAGCCATAGGAAGAAGTTGCCTCAGTGAACTGTGTTTCTCCAGCATTTAAAGTCCTTTTCTCTCTTCATTGTCCACAGTAACAAGTATATGCAGAGAACAGTCTCACCCTTACTCAGCTGACAAGTTCTATTCCCAACTCTGCATGCTTATGACTCATGGGGGGAGGGGGGAAGGGAGTAAAAGCAAAATGTAAAACAAAGAAACAAAACTTGAATTTAGACTTAAACTGATCAAGAGTGAGGAATTCACTTCTGCCTAATTAGAATATCTCAAACAAACCAAGAAAACAATCCTTTAAAAATAGCGTAACAAACCCAATACTCTTTGGAAATAGCCTGAAATCCGTCTACATGTCACATCCTCTACTCTTCCTTAAATAGACATGACACCAAAAAACATTACAAGCCCTCTGTAAAGCCAAACTTTACAAAGCACTCTGAATCAGTGCAACATAGCATAGGACGCTGTAAAGCCCAAAACAACAGGGCATTTCCCACAGCTCCTTTCCCAGCAAAGGGCCAAGAGACTGAGCTCTTACTACACCCTCTTTCAAAAAGATGTGTACAAAATCATTTCTTAAGGAGGTGGTCATGTCTCAGTCTTTTCTACTCAAATTTTGTATCAGGAAATTTGCATGCCAGACAAGGAATTCATTTCCGCCTCTAAGAACTGATCTTTGAAACTGGTAAAAAACAAAGGGGGAAAAACACTATTACTTTAAAAAGATAAGTTTCTAAAAGAACCCAAAGACCATTTCTGACACTGTATTTACCAGTTTGGCCTTCCTCTCGGAAAACAAATTTTCTTCAATAATACAAATCTTGTCTCCTTGCCCCATCCCCAAGACTCTGAAATATTCTCTACCATTTATAAATGACAAAACAGAAAAGACAAACGGATCACCTCTTTCACTTGAAAACCTCAGTCCTCCACAGTAATGTACACAGACAGACAGATGGACGCACGTAAGAACACAAACTGCGAGCCCTGCTCAGGCCTGAGCCAATATGGGCGCACAGGGCAGCCACGCCGCCTAGCTAGTGGGCTGCTCCTGCTGCTGCTGTACAAATATAGAAAGCTGAAAGTGGAACAGCAGCTTCAGCAGAATAGATTCTGCTCCGTGCTCAGAGAGGGAGGAGCAGGGACCTGCACAGCTTTACCCATACATGGTTGCTGAAAGGGGGCCATCAGTGAAAACCCAATTATCTCACACACATGCATTCTGTTCACATGCTCCAGACAAAAACCAGAAACACACAGGCTGGTGCTTGAAGAAAGGTTTGAGAGATTCTATTTCAGTCAAGGAACTTCCCAATAATCTCAGTCACTTACACCAAGAATCCCCCAGCCATGGGAAATAGAAAAGACAGTGTGAAAACTTTACTAGGTCAGAGTCTTACCAGATCAGCAGTAGCTGTGAGGCTTAATTTATCATTTAAATTATGGAATTTAACACAGTAAAAAAGGTCATTTCCATTTGTGTGAATGATCCCAACCTTCACTGCTCCTGTGCTATTTCCAGAATCAAGATCTCATTCCAGCTCTCAGGTTATGTTTTGGGGTCTCTCCTTTTCTTGGGGGGCAGGGGGTGTTACAAGTTAAAATAAATTCTGATGGTGATTTTAAAAATATAATTTCCCAGGATGCTGGCTTATGTAATCAGAAGCCATATTTTATATTCCAAAAATTACTCTGCTTGGAACAATTCATTCAGATTCATTCAATGTGAAGTGTATGAAAAGCTCAATTTCTGGCCAGAGTGAACTCTCACAGGATAAAAAACGCATGGTTGACTGGTTGAAATGATCCCATACGTTAACTCCTAATCAATCAACCAAGTATTTACCATGCACTGTCTAGATTCAGTATTACAGGGGATGCAGCACAAACATAAACTGTACTATCAATGACTCCAATACTTAAACTCTAGTTCTTAGGTAAGATTAATACATGAGATAATAAAGGTTGGTAGCATCTGACTAGTGCTAAACCGTGGAGTAGCAACTATAAACACGATACAAATTAAGAGAAAGACTGAAGACAGACACACTTAGATCTTCTCCCACAGGTCCCACCTACTAGCACTCAAAGGGCATTATCTTTAAATGTAAGTCTACAATATTTGAACTAGATGATTTCTAAGGTCCCTCCATTTCTGAAATTCTTTAAGTCTGTAATTTAAAAATATAAAGTTAAGGGGCGCCTGGCTGGCTCCGTTGGTTAAGGCTCCGGCTCTCGATTTCAGCTCAAGTCATGATCTCATGGTTTGTGGGATCGAGCCCTGGGTCGGGTTCTGTGCTGACAGCACAGAGCTTGCTTGGGATTCTCCCTCTCTCTGCCGCTCTCCTGCGCACACATGCGCATGTGGGTTCTCTCTCTCTCTCCCA